>NC_056746.1:886358193-886360693 GCF_019279795.1 Protopterus annectens | reverse complement strand
ATCATTCAACGCACAACTTGAGATATTCCACACTAAGTTGTGTGGTTCCATAACTTCGTTAAAGTACATACCTGCTGACCTGGGGGCTGTTCTCTCTTTTTCAATGTTTCTGTTCCTCCACATCCAACGGCGTTTCCTTCCTGTCGAATGGGAAGTGGTGCTAAAGGGAAATTTTCAGCAACAGATTTCTCCAATGGAATTTTCCTTCTAACATCTGTCCCCAAGTTTACAGGTTTACCAATAACTGTACGTTGTTCCTTATTATTTATCGTATCTGCAGGAGTAGTATATACTGAAGGTGGTCCTTCCGGGGACTGAAGGGGCATAATTGATGTGCTGGCACCATTAATATCCGATTCCTTGTTGACCAAAGCTTGTATTCCTACTTCATCGGATCTCACCGACGTTGGTTTACTTGGTGTTAGTCTCTTTTCCACATCATTTGTAAGCGATTTACCGTTCCTTCGTCTCGCCCTTCCCCTAGTCTCTGCTGTTTCATCTCGCGATACTTCACGTGCTTCAATGGGATTTTTCGGCCATACAAATACATTGTTATGCTTGAAATCTTGTAAATCCCTAATAAGTTTACGTTTTTTAGTTTCAAGTAGATTATTTTCATATCTTTGTACACGATCTATAATATCATGCAGAAATAACTCTGTTTGCTCATAGCCAATAGCATCATTTAATTCAGTTTGTTGTTCGATAATCATGTCACGCAAAGAGAATTCTTCTGGTTGAAAGTAGTCAAGTAATAACTGCATGTACGCCTGGCTGGCTCCTATATTTATTTGCTGCCACTTTACTAGGAGTTCTGGATACAAGCTTCCGTAAGTAGGCATATTTAGGATCCTTAGACCCCTCGGTATCACCTTATATTGTAAGCTGGCCTCAAGGTGATACCTCTGACATGCCAAACACTTGTATTTATATATATTATTTTCAATATCTTTCTTTAAAGTTCTTATAGTTCTTTCATTAGTGTCCTCCATAGTTGCCGTAGGTAGCGACTCATTCATATTGACTCGCAACAACGGATTCAAATCCATAGCAAGAAAGTTCCTCATTCTATTATGTGAATCAGCATTCTCCAATAAATTCACCACTTAAACAAAATAAAGAGATAGTAATAAGACCTGCTGATAAGGGTGGCCCTACAGTAATCATGGATACTTCATTTTATTTAAAGAGCATGGAAGGGATGCTGTCAAGTGAAGCGTATACTAGAATAACATTTAACCAAGTTTGTTCTATCATTAATAAAATTAATGATACTTTACTTGACTGTAAACTTCATGGTTTGCTGACTGATGAATTATCAGAATTTTTCAGAGTGGAACACCCTTTTATACCTAAACTCTATGGTTCACCAAAAATTCATAAGGATGCATACCACCCAGCATTCAGACCTATTGTGTCTGGTGCTGGGTGGTCTACTGAACCTATCTCAATATTTTTGGATTCAGAATTGAAACGTGTTCTCAAACAATATGATTATATACTGACTGATACAAGACATTTTTTGTCTAGTTTATATGAGTTTCTTAATGACGTAGATATGTCAAATGACTATATCTTGACCACTATGGACGTTGAATCACTATTTACGTGCATTCCGAATATTGATGGAATAAGGATGGTTAGAGAGCTATTATCAAAATGTGAATGGATGGATGCCCTTCGAGTAGACTTTATTTGTACTTTACTTGAATTAGTACTAGAAAATAATGTCTTTCTGTTTGATAACAACTTTTATATACAGAAGAGTGGGATTGCGATGGGCATGAGTTGCGCTAATGCCTACGCTAATTTAATCATGGTAGCGTGGGAACAGGAAGAAATTGTTAAGTGCAAGCAAGTTCTATGTTATAAGCGTTTTGTAAATGATTTGTTTTTTCTATGGCATGGCCATGAATCATCTTTGAAAACATTCCATGAGCAAATAAATAATAGTAGTCCATTCCTTAAATTCACATTAGCATATTCAAGGGACAGAATGAAGTTTTTAGATGTATTGATTCTAAGGTCTGATGGAGGTTATAATACAACAGTCAGTCGGAAGGAGTGCTATAGAGCTTCTTTCCTTCATGCTACTAGTATGCACAAACCATCAACATTTGCCAACATAGTTAAGGGACAGGTTTTTAGAATATGTAGGTTATGTAGTGATCAATCATTATTAAATGAGGAACTGGCAAATTTAAAATTATATTTTTTAGCAAGGGATATAATGAAATTCTGATAGATACCCAAATATCAGAAGTGTTAGCAGAGCGTAATACTAGAGCCAAACCATATTTCTCTAGTAATAATGTACAAATTAAAGAAGTTGACAATACTGAGTCTCATCAAAATGTGAGTATTATTGTTCCTTTTGGGTCTAATGTTAGTGGTTTTAAGAGAATATTTTATGAAAATTGGAACATCTTAATGGTTGATGACCAGACAAGAGCAGTTGTGGGTGAAAAACCAAACTTTGTTTTAGTAATAAGAAAAATCT
>NC_056746.1:886245650-886350193 GCF_019279795.1 Protopterus annectens | reverse complement strand
GCAACCACCCAACCCATCATATAAACCTTCATGGCTTCACCCAACTAGTCCAGTCACCTACTAGGATAAATAAAAGCTCCAACAAACACACTACCCTGGACTGGATACTAGTCAGCAAGAGCCCCCAGTAATATATAGTAGGCTGCCTAGCGGACAGTCTCAGTGATCACTCCCCAACATTCCTACTCAGAAAACAACTATACCAAGCAAAACCTGTCGTCTACCGTCAAATACGCAAAAAAATAAAATGTAACCCTCTCTCATTCAGCTCATCCCTTAAAGAATGTAACTGGCAACCTCTAAAGTACCTCAGCCTAGATGACGCAGTTGACTACTTTAATAATACCTTCCTGAGCATCCTTAATTACCATGCCCCCCCATAAGAGTTGCCCGAACCAGAGCCCAACCATCACCATGGCTACAGAAAACCACCAAGTCTGAAATGACAATCAGACAAAGCCTGGGAGCACTGGCGCAAAACCAAAAACCCCTCTACTAGACAAAAATTCCTAGAACTACGCAAGAGAGTCAAAAAGCTAATAAAACAGGACAAATCCAGTACTACCAGTTTGCCCTTACCTCCTCCCAACATAATCCCAAACAATTCTGGTCCTCAATAAACTCCATCCTCCACCCAGGTA
This sequence comes from Protopterus annectens, assembly GCF_019279795.1. Classification (NCBI taxonomy): domain Eukaryota; kingdom Metazoa; phylum Chordata; order Ceratodontiformes; family Protopteridae; genus Protopterus; species Protopterus annectens. Next base: position 886,349,552 of record NC_056746.1, on the reverse strand, counting down.
AAGTATGTACCCCTACTCCTAACATCACTCACTCCTCTGAAAATATTGCTACCTCTTTCAACGCAGATTTCACACAAACTGTACTATCACTAGCTAGACAACACAACCCCCCCCCCTCAAACTCACACCCTCAACTTCAACTAGCATTCGCCCCACTAGCTTCTTTGCTCTCTCCTGTTCCTACCTCCAAAATAAAAAAAACTGTTAACTAAACTTTAACCCACCAAATTAGCAGCAGACAACCTCTCAAGTAAATACCTGCAACTTGCAGCTGACGCTCTAGCTTACCCAGTATCCATCTTAACAGATCTCTATCAGAAAGTTATGTTCCTACACTTTGGAAAGTATCACACAACTCCCCTCCACAAAGGCGGCCCCTCCACAGAGCTAACCAATTGCCACCCCATAGCTATTCTCTCTCCACTCTCCAAAATACTAGAGAGATGCATCCATTCTCAGGTCTCAGATCACCTCCTTGCTAACAACCTCCTCTCAACACCCAACATGGTTTCCGACCAAACCATAGCACCACCACTGCCTTAACTCTCTTTCACTAACACTATCCTACAACATAAAAATGCTGTTCATCTTTCCTCAGCCACTTTCCTAGACTTATCTAAAGCTTTTGACATGGTACCACACAAACAACTCATCTCTCTTCTCAATAACCTATCCTTCTCTCAATCAGCCACCAACTGGTTTCAAAGTTAACGGGTCTGAGCACCAACAATCCATTGTATGGCAGGATGACCTATCCCCCCAACTACCTGTCTCCATAGGGGTTCCCCAAGGGTCCATCCTTGGACCCCTACTCTTCTCTTATTTTCACCAATAATCTAGCCTCTGCCACCACACATGGCACACTCATACAATACGCAGATGACTCAACCATCATCTGCACAGCCCACTCCCTACCCGAACTGCAAAATGTCACACAGGATGCCTTTTCCTCTGTTGAAGCTTGGTTATCCGATGCCCAAGTAATACTCACCCCAAACAAAACTAAATTACTAATCTTCCAACCCACCAAACTTACCCAAAACCTCTCTCATTTTAACATCACAGCAAAAGACACCACCACTATCCATCCTACAGAACACACCAAATTGCTAGGAGTGGAAATAGACAATAAACTGAACTTGGACATTCACATATCCATGACCATTAAAAAAGTCCACAAAAAACTAGGAGCATTATATAGAAATCAGCAACTACTTACCAAAACAACATAGATTTCAGTAGCAAATTCTCACCTTATCCCCACCCTACTTTACGCCTCTCCAATATATATACCAACCTAAGACAATGCGATCTAAATAAGCTTGAAACCTGCTACAACAAAATTACCAAATTCGCCACAGGGGCAGCCTACCGTAGTCACCACTGTCTCTCACTGGCAGAACTGGGCTGGCTAGAGCTCCCTCACCTCCTTCAATGGTACCAACTCACACTCGCCCACACACTAGTAAACCATCCACTAAAAGTCCCATCCCTTCAGAATCTACTCCAACCCTATCTTACCACCAGACCACTAAGATCCGGCAACAAAAACCTCCTACAGTTCACAAGAGTCAATAACTCTGCTGAAGAAGCATTATTCTCCTGCACTATAGCCAAATTATGGAACTCCCTTCCACCCTCAATTACCTCTGTAACATCTTGCACCCACTTCAAATCTTTACCAAAAGCGCACCTAAAACCTTGCAGAATATGCCCTTGCAACTCTCCCTCTAACAGCACCAACTCCACCCACCACTTCTCTCTGCACCCTCACTAACTACCTTGATTAGAGCAAGCTCGGTTGCTCTTTAACCTAGCTACTTACTATGCAGAAGAACTTCTTATTGCAACAACTGATAATCTCTGTTATGTACCTCACAAACAACATTGTTTCAGTTTTCTACTGATGAATTATTTTCTACATCTGTAACTATGTTCAACATCTGTCACTATGTTTTAAACTTGTATTTATGTTCTACAGCTATTTTACAACTTTGTTTTAATCTTGTATTATGTTCTACAGCTGTAACAATGTCTATATTTTTTTAAATATGTTTCTCAAATTGTATAATGTCTGTAACATTTGAATGTGGAGCTTTTCTTACCAGGCCTCCGCTGAAAACGGACCTGTGTCCAGTCGGACTCTCCCAGTCAACAAATGTAAATAAATATATAAATATATATATATATATATATATATATATATATATATATATATATATATATATATGTATGTGTGTGTGTATACATATATATATATATATATATGTGTGTGTGTATACATATATATATATATATATATATATATGTGTGTGTGTGTATATATATATATACACACACACACACACACACACACACACATAAATATATATACACACACATATATATATATATATATATATATATATATATATATATATATATATATATACATACATACACACACACACACACACACACACACACACACACATATATATATCCTTTCTCCTCTCTGTTTATATAACTATAAAAATTGATAAATATATAATATACACAAGCACACATTTATACACAAATTGATTTACGTGTTTATATAAACACATTAAATGAAATAATTACTCAATAGATTTATTGATAAAAATCCAACAATGTCATAAAATGACAAAATGTTTTAAATACTTTTAAGCAAAAATACAAATTGTTGACCATATTTCAGTAAATTAGATACACACACACAAAAGTAAACTGGATAGCCTTCACCTCTACAGCACTGGGGAAATAATAAAACAGACCACATGAATCAGTGTTGCTGACAACAAATCACATCGGTGTTGATTTCAACTTGAAAATTAAAAAAAAAAAAATGAACATGCAAAACTGTTGTTATAAAAATGAAAGCTAATAAGAAATGTGCATTGATGATTGAATACATCAATTGATGTGCCCATCGTAAAAGCCAGCGCCACTCATGAAAAAAGTGCAACCGAAAAAAAATCCCTGCAGCTGGAGCTATTCAAAACAAAAGCAACAGTCACCAAATTCTAAGTGCCACTAAGTGGAGAATCCAAATGAATCCTACTGTTCAGGTAACAAAATGTTTTCACTCCAGAAAGGTTCACAAAACTCAAAAGCAGCAGCAATATGCTACTTCAAAAATGTCCAAAAAAAAAATAAATAAAAGCCACTCATGGAACATCACATGCACACCTCCTGATACCTTCTTAAAAAAGGCAACAGAAGGCATGTTTAAACTGATAACTGTCAAAGTGTTTACTCATAAATTACATTAGTAGCCAAATCACCAGCCATTCAAAATGGTGAGACATCATGGAAGAGAAAAAAAGTTCACAAATACAATGATACTACACCATTACTCAAAATGGTATGTACTTTCTTTAAGTAATGCCATTGGATAACAGCCATAATCTACTTCTAGGACTGGGTAGTGCTGATTTCCACACAAGTGGCTTTTTTGATTGATTACCCTTGGCTTTGTCTTCCTGATGAAACTGCTCCATCCATGCGTAAAACCAAGCAATGCCCTCAACTAGTCATGGAACAATGACAAAATACATATAAATGTGTATGTGAGGGCCTGACCACCCCTTACTTAAATATACAAACTCCATGATCAAACAATGACAAAGAAAATACGTTTACAAACAGTGAATCGCTCAGTATCAAAATGCAAACCGCACCAGCAATGAATACCAATATAACACCTTAAGCTGCATACAGATGCTGTAACAAATCATACACTCTGCACAGTCAACAAAATGCATCCTCACCAATATTAACACAACCCATATACACTGTGCACACACACATATACATTGTACAGTGGAACATATATTTTGCCAGCATGTATGATTTAATATTGTTACTTTAAAATGCAATTTTAAGACAATGTTTTCTCAATTAATACTACATGAGATGTACTACTTGCCATTGTGAGCACAGTGATAAATAAGAAACATCTGAAAAGTTCACACCATCAGCCTGGCTACAAATAAACTAGTGTAAAGATGACATACTTTGTTGGCATGATCTATAGCTTCTGAATGGTGGGAAAGACTGATCATCTAAACTTGCAGATAAGGAGGTGATTGGGACTATTACATTCCAAAAGAGAAAATTCAGCTGGATGTGTTATTCAGGTACAGCTGTCCATTGTGCTTGCTGACAGGACTACTGTATAATACACACATACAAAAAGTCTGGGCTGTCTGACCAGCAAGAACTGCCTAAAGCTAGGAGGAGATGTCAAGTCCCTACTTCATGATACAATATAGAAAGACATACTCGAACGTCAAACACTAAACACCAGAAATGAAAATAAAACAGACGGTAACAACCGTCAGCTATGTTGCATTAGGCAGCGATAAGACACCGGCTCGGACTGTATAAAATCTTTAATAACTTTGAAATATCCACGTTAAGCGCTTTCATCTGCTAAACATGCAGACTTCATCAGAACAGAAGTTCTGATGAAGTCTGCATGTTTAGCAGATGAAAGCGCTTAACGTGGATATTTCAAAGTTTTGGAAGTGTTTTATTAAAGATTTTATACAGTCCGAGCCGGTGTCTTATCGCTGCCTAATGCAACATAGCTGACGGTTGTTACCGTCTGTTTTATTTTCACAATATAGAAAGAGCAAATCTTGGCCATTTGCTGGTACAGACACAAATGATGCATATGCAACATCAAAGCTCTGGGTGAAAGGATGGTGTGAAGGTGTGATAAATGAGCAAGAACAATAACTTTAAAGACCTTCTGCCACGGTCATAAATCAAAAGGATTCTGATAGTAATAACTAAATAAAACACATTCCTAAAACAGAAATGTATGAGTCAGTTTACCATTTTAAAGTAACAGTTAGTAGAACTGATGTGCAAAAGTAATTATGTGACTACAGAAGGCACCCCTTGCATTTGAGTATTTGAGTAAAGAAAGCAGAAATATGATAATACTGACAAAATGGGGGCTGAAAAAAAAAAGATCTGGTAGAAAGACAACTGAAGACAAAAAAGGCACGGAAACCATGACACAACAGGATTCAATGGCAACAGCTGTACTTACAATTGTAGACTGTGTAGATGGAATATAGGTGGCACTTGTCTGTGGTACCTGGACCAGCTTTATGGGCTGGCTGCTTGGCACAGCTGTTGCTATCTGCAGAGGTAGCACAGATAACATTCAGTCTCTATTATTCCTTCAACAGAAACATCTAGACTTATTTAACTATATACTTAATGATGGCTGTTTAATAACTTTGGAAAATTACTTACCTCATGATAATATCCCTTACATGTAACATATCTTTGCCAAATTGATTACAGACTGCGGAACAGTAGCAGTAGCAATGAGCATATCCTACTGCAATGATGGAATCCTTGTCTCAGGATGGGATTTCAAAGCCAAATTACTAGACTCTGGTAATACTTTCCTTGCTACAGCCAAACTGAACATAACTGGTACATACATGAAACATTTTTCATCAACAACCTCACATAGCATCCTCTGAAAATAAACTTGAGTAGTACATTCTTGAAGACTAGCAGGAAAGCTGACATATTACTCAGCAAAATACTTACTTCCTAGAAAGTAATTCTCCCCTATACTGGTGTCGATTCTAATTAGAAACTCAGACTACAGTAACTCCATATCCATTGTGGCAAAGCAGTTCAGTTAGCAGGGCAGTCTTTTTCATAACCTTTTTGTAGTAGCGTGAGATGCAGCAAAACTTCAATAGTTTTCACAGATTTGCCCCTCTTTTTATTAAATCCCACCTCTCTCGGGTCTCTTCAAGGAAAAAAGTTTTGTGAAAAAACAAAGTAAAGAGTAAAACTTAAATACATACAATCAAACCCCCCCGCCCAAGTTAGTACTACTTCAGAAATTCTGAAAAAAAAAAACATTATAAAATACTACAGCCAATAAGTTAGGGGTTGAGAGATATGATCACTGCCCTGAGTAATATGAAATAGCATGTATTATGTAAGAAATATCTTTTGAAGATCAAACACCAAACATGTAGTCACATGGATGATGGAAGACTCGTTTCAGAAATCCATTAATGGCTTGCTATCCAAATTCGGACCTTCCCTTGGACTGAAAGTCCAAGCTTCAGTGCTCAGTATTAGTATTAACAGCAGTGTAGATCATACAGGTTGCCCCAAAACATGCAGGATATCATACCAGTGCCAGAAGAGGAGGAGCCTCAAATGGCCTCAGCAGGATTTTCATCCATTGCACAGTATGACTGAATACAGCAATGAAGCCAAATGGGCAACAGAAGGCATTGTAATGGAACTTCACCTCTCTCTCTCGCTCGTTACTAAAGAAAATAAACTGCTCGGTTTTAATGACATTTACTGTATTCCTCCAATGCCAACTTTAAGTAAATCTTTCCCTAGGTTACAGTTAGCTGGAAATATACAGGAACATGACTGGCTTGATGCAATGTAAGATCAAAAGCCATTTTCAAAAATGAAAGGAAACTCATGAATAAGAAAAAGTTCCTCACATTAGCACGTGTAACCAAAAAAAAAAAAGAACTGCATAAATGTATACAGACAAAAACAGTTCAAAAGGAAGAACTAGCATGTTAAAAACAAATTTTACATCTCATGCTGAAGCTGGTGCATTGACAAAGTGGTATGATATAAGCAGTGTCTGTGGCAGAGTGAAATATAGCTCAAACTTTATCCCAAGATGTATTACTAATTCAAGTACTAAAAGATCCTGGGTGGAAGGGTAAAAATGAGCAGCCAATATCAGTTCCTTCATCCTGGGGTTTGGTAGTGATCTTATCCCACAATGATGTTTAGCCCTGTTGGATGAGTAGGTGAGTGACATGCAACACTGATGTGGGATTGTGTTCTTGATCTTACCAACTCAGTCTTGACAGCCCTCATGGACATGTGTTCTGAAGCAATGTGGGCATCTGCAGTAATGCAAGTGCACACAAGTCACTGTGTGGTAGATAGCACGCCAAAATATACATGCTTTGAGCTAGGAGTCACCAATGTGGTCAAGGGGAGGGAGGTTGCCAAATAGCTGCCATGCTGTTCTTATGCATTGATAACAATGGCTGGGGGGGAGCCAGGCATTCAAACATTGAGGTGAGGATATGCCTCATTCTAGGCAGTACAAAAAGATGCAAGCTAGAGCACAATAAAGTTTCATGGCAGTTTGGAAGATTGACCCGTCTAGTCAGCTAGCATCTTGGTTGTTATGGGGGAACATATGGGCTTAAGACTTGCAGGCAGACAGGGTGCTGATGGTTGGTAGGCACTGACAGAAAACACACCTATAATGGATGAATAAATACATAATAAAGCAGAAGAGAAGTCAAAATGTGCTGTCCATGATGTTTGCATGGAAACACAAACTACCATGACATAAAGCTTAGTCATGGATTATTAAATGTCTGCAACCAAAAGCGAACAGTTCAGCACACACTAAGATCACAAGGAAAGAATCATGAACCTTTTCCCCTGCCCAAAAAGGATGCCAATTCCATCTCAAAGAAAACAGAAGTAAAGGTAAGTCCATGAGTGTTACCAGAAAGAAACATTTTTCAGACTTTGTGGGATATTCAGAAAAATTCATAAAGAATTGCTAAGTAGACTCCAGATTTTTCCACAGGCAGATAGCAAATGTTGGAGGTGTGAAGGGGAAGAAAGTGGTAACTAGGAACATATTTTTTGGGAGTGTGGTGAGCTGGCGGACTTTAAGGATTCCTTGTGGGATGTAGTCAGAGATGCTGGGTGGGCAGATTGGTCTGATGAGAGAGATGATTTTTCTGGGCTATGATACAGAATCAAAATTGCCTAGACATGGGTCTATATTACATAGTCGAAGTTTAATAACTTCGAACACGGAATGTTCGAACCATCCTGTTCGAAGTTAAAAAAACTTCAACTATGGATAGAAAACAAAAACTGCACCCCCAACACCCCCCGCTACTTAAATATACCAACTCAGAGATTGCACCACAATGAACAAAACGGAAACCTCCCCTTATGGAGACTTCCATTGAAAAGCTCGAACTTCTGCAAATTCGGACTTATGGTCTCGACCATATGAGGTTCGAACTTGCAGAAGTTCGACTATCTGATAGGAACCCCCTAGACATGGTAAGGCCTTGCTGTGTCTAATAATGGTGGCTGCCAAAAAATCAGTTACTAGAAAATGGAAATCAAAATCTAAAACAACTATACTGGAAGTAGTGAATATAGTAACAGAGATAAGACAAATGGAACTGAGATCTTTAGAAAAGGGTAGGAGCAAACTACATAGGAAAAACTGGGAATTGTGGGAACAATACATACAAGGGAGGAATGAGGTTTAAAAGGCGTCTATGTAATGTTTGGGTGAGAAAGACTGGACAGAAAAGTGATATATAATGTTTGCAACTGGGAGTGTGTCAGTACAGATTGCAATGAAAAATGTTTGCAACTAGGATTGTGTCAGCGTGGTTTGTTTTTGTTTATATAAACATATGATTGCCTATGTAGTAAGTAATGGTTTAATAAAGATGCTTCTTGCTTAAAAAAAGGGAGGAATTGAATAATTTATGTAATACTGCTTAGGTTATATGATATATAGCAATATACGTGAAGTATAATGTTTATGTTAATATAGTTGAATTACTTTTAAATGAATGTAAACCTGTCCATGTCACAAGTGATGATTCAATAATGGTGTTTGAAAATCAAAGTAGCACTATGCTAAATAAAGCAGAAGGGTTACTGCAACATGGCCTAAAACCAAGTAGCTTATTATGATGGCCTGTACAGTGTTTGCATGTTGGAGAATGGACTGCACAATAAAAGACTGCATCTGCTGCAACAGTGGCACTGTGAGCAAGTCAAGATAGTCAGCACAGCAAAGTGCTAAATAAGTTCACCACATAAACGGGGATGAAAGGGAGACAGGTCAGCAAGAAATGGGGAAACAGCAAGCACAGGAACACACAATGGTAACACAAATGGATAACATATGGAGGGAAATGGTCTATTTATGAGGTACAAGTGCCCATTTTCCAGTTTTACAATGAAAGATTGATGGGGGTGGTAGCAGGGAGTATGGGCAGAAAGGAAAGAGGGAACAGAGAAGGTAGAAGGGACAGACAAATGAGAATTAAAACACAGGTACAGACAGACAAGGTTAAGGCCAAACATTGGGGCAACACTGAAGGCATGTAACCTAATACAGTATGGGCAAATGGTGTTGGCAGGGGACTGGACTCCAAACAGGGTATGAGAAGTGACATACAAGAAAGGGAAACATGAAGGAGGATATGGCAAGATATAGAAGACCTGCCTGATCAGCCCAGAGGAAAACCCACCAAGCTGTCAGTCATCTCCTTGACTGACATAAGCAGGTCCCATCTCTAATAGCCTGGTGGATGGTGGATGTAAAGCAACTCTCATTTACACAAATGATGTCCCAGGGTCTCAGTTTGGGTGGGTCCAACTGATGGTCCACATCAGCTGTGACCAGCTGCACCACCTACTGCCTATTGACCACTGACACCCTCCCCAGCCACTCTCATTGAAGAAGCCTTCAACACATTCTGAAAATTGCCCACTGAGGTTCACCTGTGAGCTCTCCAGATCATCATCATAGGTTGACCTTTGTACTACTTAGGATTGCTGGAAATCCAGCAGCAGGAATGTTGGCAGGAGCAGGCCCAGGTTGCTGCCACTGCACAGAGAGAAAATAAAAAGGGGGAAAAATGCAACATATTACATGACACTCCAATATCGCATGATACATATCCATGTACTACACTTACCCTGCTGCCTACTCCATAAGCAAGCCTCATAACTGGATGCTATCTTCTCTGGGGCTACAAATTATAAAATGGACAGTAATGAGTACTATGCATCCCTGCCAGCTGAAGGCAAGGAGAAAACAAAAGTTATATACTCACCATAACGACAGATCCATGTTGTCTGTCTCCATTTGGTTCACCCTGTGGGATTTCAGATCTGACACCAGGCCACTTGAAATCCCTTTAGCCCATTTTGACTCAGCATCCCTTACCAATAACTCCCAGCTCCTCCATCAAATCCCCAAATCGAGTCTTTCCCATGAGTCAAAATATGATGTAATTTATTCAACTGATCCTCACATCTCCCACAAATGCAAGGAAAATACTTAAGGAAATGGGAAACACTAGAGGACGTGAAAGAAGATCCTTCACAGTGTGGTCATCACACAGGGAAAGACTTACCAAATCAGCAAATAAGACCTGGGGCAGGAGGGCGAAGAGGATGAACCAGACAGAGACAGACAACATGGATCTGTCATTATGGTGAGTACATTAACTTTCATAGCCAATGTTGTCTGCTCCATCTGGATTCAACCAGTAGGACAGAGTCTCCAGTCATGACAATTCCTTTGGAGGAACTAAGGAAGGACATTCCACAACACAGTAGAACCAAATGAAGTCCTGGACCTGGACTGAATGTCCAGCTTATAATGAGACACAAAAGTGTGGTGGCCCAGCCAAGCAGCAGAACAAATATCAACCATAGGTACTCTACAAAGAAAAGCTGTACATTGAGCTATAAACCTAGCTGAATGACCTTTAGGCTTGTGTAGAAGAGTCTTGCCTTTCAAAGAAGATGCAAACAAAATGCAGTTTGACAGCTGCTTGGATAAAGTTACTTTAGACATAGGAGAACCCAGCCTGTATTTTGAAAATGAGACAAACAACTGGCAAGATTTCCTGAAAGACTTGGTATGGCCAAGACAAAATCTTAGTTGCCTATATACATCCAAACAATGCAAAAAATATACTGTTTTGTTGGAAAAATTGGGAAAAACACAAGATGATGAATGGAACTGTTAAGGTTATTCTCAGAAGTTAACTTAGGCAAAAAGGAAGGGTCCAGGTGAAGAAAAACTCTTTCTTTATGGAATGCTAAGTGGGGGGGGGGGGATCAAATGTTTGCAATTCTGAAACCCTTTTAGGGGCACGTAATCACAGGCAAAAAATAGTTTTCTAAGATAAGCTTCAAATCTGACGAGGCTGCAGGTTCAAAAGGAGGACCAGTAAGAACCTGAAGAACAAAAATTAGATCCCAGAGAGGGACCGGATACTATACTGGAGGATGTAGAAAAGTACCTTTGATAAAAGCCTTGGAAATCTTGAGAGATGCCAAGGGCATATTATTTCTACCGATATGAAAGTCAGTAATGGCTGCTAACTGTACTTTGATAGTAGAAAAGCTAGAGAATGAGTAGACAACTCAGACAGAAAATCCAAGACTGATTACGAGGGAGCAGAGAAGGGGTCAAGTCTCTGCCCACAAAACATATCCCTTCCATTTACTGGTAAACACTTTTCTAGGGGATTCTTTCTGAGAAGAGAGCAATATATGAGAACCACCTGAGAAAGCCTGGGATTCCTGGCCATCAAGGGAACTGGAGGAACAATGCGGTCAACTTGAGGGACCGAAAACTGGAGAAATTCAAACTCGCTGAATGAGAGATGAGATCTGAAAAGGGATCCAATACCCAAGGGCAGTGTTTCAGAAGTGGCTAAAGAAGGGGAAACACACCTGGCGCGGCCAAAAGGGGGACGATTAGGTCACTGAAGCTCTTCAATGGGTGGCTTTCTGTTGACATTTTACTGCCAGGGGAACTAAGGGATGATAAGCATAAAGGAGACCTGGGGGCCAAGCAAATGTCAAAGTATCCCTTGGTGCCTATCCCGGAGGGGGAACAATGGCATAATAGCTGCCACACTTGGTGTTGGATGGGGAAGCAAACAGGTCACAACATGGAGTGCTCCAGTACCGAAAAAAACAAGCCACCACTGTTGGATTTAGGGACCACTCATAAGGCAATAAAAATGCTCCTGCTGAGGCTGTCAGCCAGAATGTTGGACTTTCCTGAGATATGTATTGCCACCAGAAACTGCTGAGAGGAGACTGCCTACTGCCATACCCTCAAGGCCTTCCAACAAAGAGAGTAAGTATATGTTCCTCCTTGTTTGTTGAGATATCAATGACCGACATATTGTCCATCTGTACTACAATCACACCTCTGGGGAGGTCATTCTGAAAAGCCTGCAACAGTAGGAGGACTGTTTCATCTCCAGAACACTGATGTGAATGTGAATCTCTGAGGAAGACCAGAACCCTTGAACCATCGTCCCTTCAAAATGCACCCCCACCCCAAGAGGGAGCTGTCATTGGTGACCGTGACCAAAGGAGAAGGAATTACAAACGATCTCCTTTGTATTACTAATGGAGACCAACTACCACTGAATCTGCTTGTGAAATGCTTTCATCAGCCATACTGGGAAATCCAATGGATGTGTTAGGGGGGACCACTGACTGGACAAAGTCCATTGCAGGGTCCTCATGTGATATCTGGCTAGAGGGACCAGTCCTACTAATGCTGCCATAGGATCCAGAAGCCTTAGAAGTAGGTGAGCTGGAGGTTTGGGAATTGCAAGCAATGCCATGGCCTAAGCTCGAAGACTGAGCACTCTGGGGCTTGGCTGCCTTGTACCGGCTGAAGGCTCAGTTTGGGGTAATTGACTGTGATGCCTAAGTTGTTGCACAGTTAGAGCAATGAATCCCTGGCCAAAATCAACAATAATGAATCAGTCATCCAGGTACGGGAAGACCTGAAATTGCTGTAGCTGGAGACAGGCTGCAACCACTGTCACACACTTGGCAAACATCCAGGGAGCTGCAGTGAGACCAAACAGCAGGGCCTTGAACTGACAGTGACTGCTCACCTGGCTAGCTTTACACAGATTACTTTTTTCCAACTCTTACAGCCATTTTGCTTCCCAATCTTTTTGGACCTTATTGCTCTTCCTCAGGCTGCACTTATTTCCTAAACTCTTTATGTTTTCCTCTCTCTCTCTCACACCCCACTAACTACAGTTCTTCCTGTTTCCATTTGTCTTTCTTGCTGATTTCCATAACTTCTCCATTCATATCTCTCATTATTTTTAAAGCTACTTGCCTGTCTGCAAATTATTACTAAACTCAAACACACCCTAGTTTGATCTTTTTCCTTTAGCCATCATGCTATAAATACTGTATATTACTGTATGTTATTTCTCTAGTCAATGGGCAATAATTATTTTTTTGCGTGTGTTAAAATGTTATGTTCAAGTAAGAAATATTTAAAAATCATGTAAATTAGCTCATGTATAGATATTTTTACTCTGCAACTATAAATGTACATTGTATGTAATTTAAATGTGGACTTTCTCTCCAGCCCTCCACTAAAAATGGGTTATGCCCAATTGAACTTTTCCCAGTCAAAAAAGACAAATCATCTCCCAGACAGAAGCAAAGGAACCTCAGGAAATGCCAATCTATCTTGATGTGATAATAGGTGTCCTTGAGGTCTATCTAGCACATCCAATCATGCTTCCTCAGAACAGGTAGTATGGACTACATCGTGACCATCCAGAATTTGTTTTTGACAAACTGTTTTAGTTTGCTTAAATCCAAGATTGGCCTTGGGTCCTTTATTTTCTTTGGTACTAAAAAGAATCTGGAATAGACCCCTGATACTATTTGGTCTGGTGGAACCTTCTTAACGACTCAATTTGTGAGCAGCTTTTGGATCTCTACCACTGCATAAAACCTCTGATGGGGTGGAACATCTGGGAGATATTTTGGAAGACAGTTTGGAACTTCTGTAAAAAGGAATTACATAACCTTTTGACAAGAGTCTCAACACCCATGTGTCTGAAGTGATGGCCTCCCAAGCTTTGGGATGGAGAGCTAGATGACGCCCAACTGCCTCCAGAGATGGGCAGTCGAACAACTAATCAGGAACACTGAAATGGTCAGCCAGAAAAAGGACCACAGAAGCTCTTAACTGTTATGATCCCTTCGCCATGCCCTGGGGCAGAAACCTCTGGAAGAACTTCCTTGTAAGAGAAATGTGACTTCCTGAAGAAGAGTTGCTTACCCACTTTCTGATTCCTAGAGAAGGATATCTGGGGGGCAATGTCCTCCCCTCTTGTTCACTCCTCGCCGTGTCTTTAACCTTTGGTCCAAACAAGGAGGACCTGACAAAAGGGGCACTGATGAAGGATGCCTTGAAGCAGTCTACACAGTTACACAACTGCATCCCCAGAACCTGCCACTCTGGATGCTAGATCAGCCTTGTTAGAGATGAGTCTCATTGAAACATTGGCAATGGAAGTCAAGGTGGACAACTCTGCCTCCTGCTTCTTCTGGGTATACAGAGACTGTTGTGTCTTGAGGGTGCTTGACACTTCAGAAACAAGATCTCGCTGAACCTCTGTCAAGTGCGAAAAGTTAAGAGCCCTTAAAGCAAAGGTGGATAAGGCATAGGATCTTTTCCCTAACTGATCCAGTACTCGAGACTCCCTGTTTTGCGGGGGGGGGGGGTGTCGAGAAACTCTTCCCAGAAATCTCTTTTTTGGTGCTGCCTCCACCACAATGGTATCAACATCTAGGCCCTTGCTCTAATGAGGCCTGTCGAGAGTGGGAGACTTTGTCCGGCTTCCTAGGAATAGATTCTACTGTGTCAGAGATTTGGTGGTCCAGCCTCCATACTGGCAAAGCAGCTCCAACAAACTGACAAAGGAGGCATCATAATGTGGGGACTTGGGGGGGGGGGGCCCTCTCCTTCCCTGTGGTCAGTATCCTTGGTGAGGGACTCCACAGGGAAATCCTAGTGCACTCTCTCTTCCCTGAAATCTCCTGCTCTGATGAAACTGGAGAAGAGGTAGAAGAGTTGGGTAGCCCTGCCAAAGGGGCAGCCTCTGAAGGCTGGTTGAAGCAGACTGCCCCAGAGCAGACTGATGACTGGCCAGAGGAACAGATGAAAGCTAGAGGGAGGATGCCGGCTGGAGACACCCAACCCTTCTCTTTAGAATAGAACATCTTCTCTATAATATCAGAAGCTAGCCTCTCGGGTCCAAGAGTCCTGGAACCCGAGGGAGCAGTGCCTAGACCAGATGTTTATGACCAATCTGTTTAAAGCTGAAGCTCCAAGAGGTAGTGACACAATCCAGAAGCAGGAACAGTTGACCCTGACCCAGACACTCCAGCCTCAATGCCATGGCTCCAAGGTGCTGACAACCCCTAACAAGTTAAAGTTGAAGCTACCAAGGAAAAGGATGGAGCCAAAGGCTGCCAGGCTGTCAGATCAGACACGGAGGATAGAAAGTCAACTGTTCCTGAACACCTCCAGAGCCAAAGGGGCCAAGGAAAAAAACTTGGAATGATGGAGCTGAGGGTCCTGGTGTCAAAACCAGACCAGAGGGGATAAGCCCAAATTGCATCTGTGCCTGCAAAAAGGACTTCATCAGCTGCTCCAGATCAGAATGTATGAGGCTGCTTTCCCATGTGACCGAGGATGGCTTTGAAGGTCTATGTGAAGAGGATCCTGCATGCTGGTTCCAAGCCGGGGAGGCTATGAATTGGGGTGGAGACAGGGAGGAGTCCGGCGACCAAAGAGGAGTACAAGGGAAAAAGAGGGAAGCTACCCTGCCTGAAGGTGTCTCTTTGACCAGGAAGGAGCTTGGAATGTGTGGACCTGGAGATGTCATTTTTGTTGTTTTCAGTGCTAAAGGTGATCGCCTCTGAGATGTCAAAGCCGAACTTCATGCTAATGTTACCAGGGAGGCTGAAAGTCGAGGGACCTTCAGATTTGGAGAATTCAAGGGTGCTGTCCCAGAGGTGTAAGCCAAAGACCACCTCTTGCGTTCCCTCTAAGAATGCCTAGAGTCTTGAGGCCGAGGCTTCCTGGACCCAGTCTTGGGATCCAGGGGAGAAGCAATGGAAGCCGAAACAAAACTAGAACAGCTGAAAGGCAAATGCCCTTTCAACACAAGCTTGGCCTTGCACTCATTAATAGAATATAAGCCAAAGCTCTCACATATGGAGCAGCTGGAGTCCAAATGCTCCAGACCCAGATAGTAGACACATTCAAGCTGTGCATCTTGGGACGGCAGTTTGTGCCCACAGGAGATTCACTTCTTAAACTCCTTGTCCATCCTACCACAACACACACACAAGAGACAGAGCAGTAAAACAGTAAAAGCTAAAGGGGAAAAGGGCAGGAAGGAACAAGATAGAAAATATCTAAGCTACCTAGCCTAATGAACTACCTCAAAACTACTTAAACCTAACAGAAAAAAGCTAGATACTACCCTATGGGGTAAGGGAAGAAAGATCTCACTAATCCTACACAGTGTTCTTCGACAAAATTAAATCAAGTGGAGCCAAAGACCGAGCTGCAGACATGAATGACAGGAGAACTCAATAAACAAATTATCTTAAGGAAGGTCTTTGAAATCTTTAAAGCCTCTAATGGCATATTATCTCTATCAATGTGAAAGTTAGAAATTGCTGCCAGTTATACCTTAATAGAAGAATGACTAGCCTGAATGAAACAAGTCATCAAGAAATTCAAAGATAGCCTCCAATGGCGCTGAAAAGGGGTCCAACACCTGTAGAATAAGCCCAAAGTATGAAGCATCTCTACCTGCCTAGCACAGACTCTGCAAGAAGAAAGTTTCTGAGAGTAGGGCAAAATGTGGATCACTCTGTCTGAAAGCTTGGGATCTCTGGTCATCAAGGGAATTACAGGAACAATGTGTTTAACTTCAGTGTTCGAAGATAGGGTGGGTCCACGCCCACAGGATGAGAAATTAGATCTCGAATGGGAGCCAGAGTCTAGGCAGGGTACTTCAGGAGAAGCCATAGAAAGGGGAAACACACCTATCAGGGCCAGAAAGGAGCAAAGTGGGTTACAGTTCCTCTTCAATAAGCAGCCTTCTGGAGGAAATTTATTAACAGCATCAGCAGATATGTATATAGGAGACCAGGGGACCAAGCCTACAGAAAAGCATCCGTTTGTGACTGTCCTTTTGAGGGGAACTAAGGCATAATAACCAATGCACTTGTGTATGGGGAGGCAAACAGATTGCAACACTGGGTGCCCCAGCACTAAAAAACTCCAAGCAGCAATCCAGCAAGCAAGATTAAGTGACCAGAATGTTCCTGATCACACAGTCTGCTAAACTTTTGGACTTCCCTGGGATGTGCATTGCTACCAGAAACTGTTGAAGTGAAACTGCCATTGCCAGACACTCACGGCCTTCTGACAAAGAGGGCATGATCAAGTTCATCCCTGTTTGTTCAGATAACAGAAGTCAGACATAGTCTATTTGTACGGAGATCATAACCATAGGGAAAAGGTCTTGAAAAGCCTGCAATGGAAGAAGGACTGCCCTCATCTCCAAGACACTGATGTGAAGATTGGCCTCTGTCATTCACCAGGTCCCCTGGACTGTCTTTCCTTCGAAATGTCCCCCACTTGAGAAGGGAGTCATCCATCGTGACTGCACCCATTTGGACAGGAAGAACAAAAGCTCTCTCAGCCAATAACAGGGTAGATTTGAACCACTACTTGACTCTGTCAGATTTGTGTCAATATTATGAGCAAATCCATAGGATGAGTTAAGTAGGACCATTGTGTCATTAATGTCTGCTATGGAATCCTCATGTGGTGCCTCACTAGGGGAACTAAACAGAATGCAGTGGCTATCTGACCTAAAAGTTTGAAAACCATGGATGCCAGAGATTTTCTGTAAGACATGTGGCTTGAAAGCGAAGGGTAGTGCTGGAAGTTTTGCAATCTGAGAGACTGTATTCAGCTGACAGCCTATGAATTCCAGTGTCTGGACTGGTTGAAGACTGGGCTTCTGATGGTTTATGGTGATTCACAAGGAATGGCATTACTGGGGTAAGGAGTCCCTGGCCCTGAATACTGATGCCATCATGCAGGTGGTGAGAATCCAATCGACCCGGTACAAGAAGACCTGGAAACCATGCAGCACCAGCCAGACTGTCATATACTTGCTGAACACCCAGGGGGTGGTGGTGAGATCAAAAGGCAGTGCTCTGAATTGGTAATGATTGGCTCCCATCTGCAAGTATAGAAACTTCCTGGACTGCCTTGCTATCTTTATACGACAGTAAGCATCCCTGAGGTCAATCGAGGAAATCCAATCCTTCAAAAGAGATAAAATGGATTGCACAGTGACCATCCAGAACTTGGTCCGTTTCACAAAGCATTTTAGATTGCTCAAATCCAAGACCAGCCTGAGGTCCTTGTTTTTTAGAGCCATTAAGAATTGGGAATAGACTCCGGGATTCTCGCTGGTCTGGGGGGACCTCCTGAATGACTCAATCTTCTAACAGCTACTTGATTTCGACAGCTGCTTCCTTTCTTTGACAGGGTTGCACTTCTGGAAAGTGTTTGGCATTCTCTTTTGGGGGAAGTTAAAATGGATTTGTGTAGCCTCTCGACATAACTCTTAAAACCCATGCATCTGTGGTTATGGCCTCACATACTTCTGGGTGGAAAGCCAAATGACCGCCAACTGTCTCCAGAGCCGGACAGTTGGGCAAGCCTTCAGGGTTGCTGGAAGGGCCTCCCACAGAAAGCTCCATGTAAGCTCTGATTTTATAGACCACCTCTGCAGCACGGGAGGTGAACATTCTGGTTACCCCTGCAGTGGGGGAGGGGGACCTTCCACAGGAGCATCATGAAAAGACTGCTGTGATTTTTTTTAAAAAAGAGGTGTTCATCCATCTGACTCCTGGAGAAGATCTGTTCTGGTGTAACAAGATGCATTCTGAAAACAGACAGCATCGTTTCATCCTGCTCTCTCCTGACCAAGGTGTCAAACTTCAGGCCTGAAGGGTAATGAGCTGCTGTACAGAGCATTAACAAAAGACACCTTGAAGCAATCTGCAATGTTACACAGTCTCATACAAGTGCGGCAACACTGGCATTTGCAGCCAGAGACATGCCATTGGCTGTATTAATAAGCAGATGCATCAGCATGTTAGCAATAGACTGCAACATGTTTCTGGAATCTGTTGTGTCAACTACTCTTGATACCTGAGAAGCTATGTCTAGCTGAAGTCTTGTCAAGTTGGCAAGGTAATTTAAAGCTCAAGGCAAATGAGGTTGATGCATAGGACTGCTTCCACAACCAGGCCAGCAACCTAAACTCCTTATTTGGGGGGGGGGGGGTAGACTGATGAACAATTTTTGGAGAGCACCACAACAGCATCAACAGCAGGACCCTTACTCCAATGCCGACTATCCTTAGGAGGGGTCAACATTTTATCAGGCTTCTTGGGGTTTAATTCCACCTTATCGGGCTCTCTCCAGGCCATTTGACATACCAAATCAATTAGTGTGTTCGGAGAGAGCGCCACCCAGGACATGGATGCCCCACTCAAAGCCTTCAGACACAGACTCCTCTGGAGAT
This sequence comes from Protopterus annectens, assembly GCF_019279795.1. NCBI lineage: Eukaryota > Metazoa > Chordata > Ceratodontiformes > Protopteridae > Protopterus > Protopterus annectens. Next base: position 886,330,251 of record NC_056746.1, on the reverse strand, counting down.
GGGAGTGTTGCTGTCCAACCCTGCACTGGCAAAGCAGTTCCATAAGATCGGCAAAAGTGTTAGCTTCATGGGGGATTTTGGTGATCCCTCTCCCTCCTCGATATCGGTGGAGCCAATGCCATACGTCTGGGACCCAAGGTTGAAGGGATTAGACCCAACTACATCTGGGCTTGCAGAAAGGACCACATCAGCTGCTCTAGCTCAGCAGATCTCAAACTCCCAACCAATCATACTGACCAAGATCAGGAAACTACCAAGAGGGGCTTAGAAGACCGCCTACTCATAGAAGGCTCCCAGGAGTAGGCCCGAACCAGAGAAGCTTGGATCCAGAGTGGAGATAAGAGGATTCCAAAAAGAACTCTTGGAGAGCAGAAGGGGAGAAATGTGACTGAACTCTACCAGAGGGAGCCCCCATCAACGAAAAAGGCTGAGGATGCTAAGCATTGGGGGAGTAGCCTTCCCCACAGTTGGTGCCATAAGAGAACAGTTCTGAGGTGCTGGATAAGACTGTGGCACTGTAACAGTACAAGGGGCCGAACCCTGGGATCTTTGGATCTGGCTGGCTGGAGGTAGGGGGAGCTGCTCATTTACAGTCTCCCTTAGAGAATTTGGGGTTCTCGGTTCCCACCTTCTGTCCCCAATCACCCTTGTTATGTTTGCTGGCTGGGGAAGAGGAGGAAGCCTCCCTAATTCACAAAAACCCTTCCAGTACCAGCTTGGCCTTCCTTTTGTTAACGCCCTTGGAGCCAAAGCTACTGCAAATTGCACACAGAGTATCTAAGTGCTCGGGTCGGAAACAGCAGACACAAGTCTCGGCTGGGATGTTATCCTTTTTCCATGTCTCCAAAAACAGTGTGAACACACCCTAACTAGACAAATGACACTACAAAACACACCCTAACAAAAACTCAAAAATATCAGTAAAGTAAGGAATATTACACGGCGGGGAAAGCCCACTAGCACTAAGATCACACATTCCTACCTATCTAACCACTACACTACCTAAATAGAGGACAAAAATTACAACAAAACAATAACTATATTCTATGCTATGAAATACAAACGGTAGAGGAGAAATGGTGGAAATACATTCTACATAGCAAAGCACATGATTCAACCCTAACAGAGCTGGAGATCGGGCTGCTATCCAGAAAAGTGGCAAACAGCATTATGGGTATAGGAGATGGAGTTCAGGGAGTTGAAGTCTTTTGGAAATGGATGGTCTCAGATCAGAGTCATATCTGATAACCCCTGTCACACTGCCAGCGCAACTATCTGCAATTTTGTAAATAATTCTGTCTCATTTGTAAATTTTGATACGATTTATACAGAACTGTACGGTATGTACAGAGCTAAAATGTAACCATAGCATGACCTGCTGGCTTAGAATAGAAATGTATATAAACTATTGTAACTGTATAACTATATAAATTTTAACAGTAAAAACTGGGACATAAAAGGTTAACTTTAAGTTGAAATTAAATTGTTTTATGATTGTGCTATTATTATCTCTCAGTTTCAGTGTAGCAGACACAATGTCTAGAGCTAGAAGTTTTTTGTATTGTCTTGGTGTTTTCCCACTAGGTTTGAGATTCAGAAGTGTTTATTGTTTTATGACTTTCTGGATCTGCAAACATCTGACAGATATGTATTTTTCACACAGAGATGTTAAATTCTATTAGTTTCTGACAAAAGGGTGTTTTAGCCTAGGAACTGAAGTCAGGTGACAAAGTGATGTCATCCAAGCTAACCTAGCAGTAATATTTGATATTAATTTAAGCACTCTCTCAGAGAGACTGGGCATTTTGTATTTTATCGTTGACCTAACAAGAACATCCACTCATCATCTCATCTGCATTTGCCTTGCTCTGTAAGTAAGTTTTTAGGGCATAGTAACTCTTTAGATTCAGATAGAAATACAGTAAAGATTAGTTTAGATGTTTTCTTTTCTTATTTGAGACTGTCCTGCAATGTTGTTTTAAATATTTCCTGTGATTTTTAACTCTGAAGTCACTGTGAACACCTATTTCTTAATGTATTGTTCTTTTATTATTATTAAATATATTTAAACCTATATTTGTGGCTGATATTTGTGAGACATATTTAAGCTCTTAGAGTACTTGCATATCTATTTGGTAACACTGTGCAGGACACTCAAATAGCCTTGCTCTTGGTCAGACTACCATTTTGGATTAATAGTAACATTACACAGTAGGACTGGACACCCTTTGTTAAGGGGCCTTAAAAGTAGCTGAAAAGAGGGGTTGGTGGCAGTGGAAACTACATTATAGCCTGGGCAGAAGGGGGCATAGCTAGTAAACCTGTGCCAGCCTTTCCCAGGAGTGTGTGTGTTTGTATAGAAATCAAACCTCAAAGAGTGTGTGTGTGTCAGCTACTTGGACAGAGACCCGAAGCACTGGTTGGAGAGAGGGTGTTGGAGGTTTTGGCTTGGCCACTCAGCTGAGATCTCAACCCTACAGTTGTGCCACTGGGGAGTCTTATTGGGGATCTGAAGAAAGAGGGAGAAACCAGCCCCAGACCGACTGTGCTCTTAAGGGAAATTGCACTTTACTGTGTGTGTGTACTTGTCATCCACCCAGTGTATACGTTCCCCACTGTTACCAGTGGTGAGGATTGAGGCTCCCTGATTACTGGGCCAGTGCAGGGGCATCACAAGTTGAACCCGGACAGAAAAGATAACATTGGATCAAAAGATAATACTCAGAAAATACAGTGCAAAATATACACAGTGCTTACTCGATCTCTCTCTCTCTCTCACTTCTCCCTAACATCTGCCTTCCACTACTGCACAAGTTTAGGTGTTAACTCATTAAGTTATACCTGTGCCAGCACTGCTTGCAAGAGCAGGTGATGCCAGTGGCATTACTCACTACTCACAGAGACTAGTGCCAGAAAGTACACTCGTGTAAGAACTTACCATAACAGTAGATGTCCCAATGGTTACTGTTGCAGCATTCTTGATGTATGGGTTGTTACTGCTGATGTCCAGCCAGGACCTTAGGTCGTACGACCAATGCATGATCTTAGCTCATATGTGTTAAGGTATGTAGACAGATATGTGAGCATGGACCCTCAGACTACCGCTACGCCAGCAGTCTGAAGACTACTGAGAGAAGAGACTTGTCATCTAGGAGTGATGTAGTTTGAACAGGTAAGCAAACTCCACCACTTCGATGTAACAGAGCAGAGGATAAAGCAAAGGGAGAGGGAAAAATAAAGGTTAAATTAAGAAAGATAAGAGTGGATGGTGGTGAGATGAAAATACTATAACAGTGATCAGAAGGATATCTACTGTTATGTTAAGTTCTTACACAACTGTACTGTGTCCTGACGGAAATCACTGTTGCAGTATGCCTGACATATGGATGATTCCCAGAACTTTAAGAGGAAAGAAGGACTGGTGGCTACTGAAGAAGAGTTGTCCAACAACCCAGACAGAACTGACTGAGCGAAGAATGCACTAGATGAGGACAAATCATCAATTTTTGTAGTGTTTGGTAAAGTTGTGTACAAGGGACTAAGTGGCCACCTCTAAAATAGACCTGGAATCTATTCCTTTGTGAAATGCCCCTGAGGAAGCCACCCACTAGTGGAAATGTATTTTAAGGGCAGGGAGGTAAGCTCTTACCATAGTACAATAAACACAAAGAGATAACCTTAGAAATCTAAGCTGCAACAGTTTGTTTGGAGACTGGCTGGCCCAATTAGGGCTCATACATGATACAAACAGCTGCTCTGTCTTTCTGAACTATTTAGTTTTGTCCAGATAAAAATCTTAGTTGCCTGTGAATGTTTAAAGAATGTAAAATCCTTTCCTCACTGTTTTGTGGATTGGAAAATTAAGTGGGAAGATGAATAGCCTGACTGAGGGCAACTTGTTCACTACCTTAAGTATGACTGATGGATTAGCCCTAAAAGTCCCCCTGTCCTTGTGAAAATAAGGAAAAGGGGAATAACCAAGAGAGCTTGTAACTCAGAAACTGCCCTAGCTTACGCGAGAGTCAAGAGCAGGGTGGTTTTCCAAGAACAAAATTTTAGGGAAGTGGAAGACGCTGGTTCAAAGGGAGGCAGTGCAAGCTTTTCTAGAACAAAATTAAGATCCCAAGGGGGAGATAAGGGTTGCCTTGGTGGCTTAATATGCAGGATTCCCCTACGGAAAAGCTTGACCTCTAACGTAGCCATAAGTGGAGGGTTAAGACGGAGGCAGGCACTGATAGCTGACGGGTGAGTTTTTATAGAAGAGTAGCCCAAGCTTGATGAAGTTCACAGAGGTATTGCAGTACAGCAGATACCTGTACTAAGAGTGGGTCCTACCTATGTTTGTGACACCAACATGAAAACCTTTTCTATTTAGCTGTGCAAGATTTTCTAGCAGTGGGTCTCCTGGCCTCTTGTAGGACTTGAAAAACCTCAAAGAAGTAGTGTCTTTAAGGAATTAAAATCCTACCATCTGTAATGTCAGGTTGAGAAATGTAAGACTTGGGTGGAGCAGCAATCTTGTTGATGAATCATCAGGTCCAGTAGAACAGGAATTCTCCTGTAATTTCCCTTTGTTGAGTGAAATAGCAAGGGGATCCAGTGCTGCTTTAATCAAAACGGAGTCAGTAAAAGGAATTTGGGTGGTTCCTTTTATGCCTCGAGAAGAATTTTTAGAAGAGGTAGAGAAGGAGGAAAAGCATATAAAAACTTCCCTGCCCACTGGAAGGAGAAGGCATGTGTCCTCCAGGCTGTGGGATAAGGCAAGGCTTACAAATGCCCCAGGGCAGATAGCCTAGTACTAAACTATGAAACTATGAGAGCTGATGGTTGCTTGGTGATGTAAAGAGGTCTATTTGAGGAGTGCCACACTGATGGGTGAGCATGTGGAAAACCTCTCTGTTCAAAGTCCATCTGTAGTCATCTTCCAGGAAACAGCTTAGGCAGTCTGCTAGAACATTGTCCTCAGAAAGGATATATGTGTCTGTCAGCATGATGTTAACTTGGTTTGCCAAGTTCCATTCCTCCTGTGCTAACCGGCACAGTTGACAAGACCCGGTGCCTCCCTGTTTATGTACCACATGACTATGGTGTTGTCTGTGTACACCAGGAGCTGCCCGGGTTTCCAAAGGTGGGCGAATAAATTAGAGGTTGCAGAACAGACCTCATTTCCTCATTTCTTTTTAGACTGATAAGTTCCTTCAGGAACTGAGTGCACCATTTTCACTCCATTCAGTATGATCCAGCCCATGCCTCACCAGAACATGTGTGAAACTGTTGAACAGGAGGAGATTATGTGAATGGTAGTCCTGGGATGAATATGACCTGCCCCGTCCACCAAAGTATCTCCTTTCTGAGACAAGGCAGGAAAGGAATCAGTGTGTCAAAGGAGTGACACTGCTGGGACCATCCATATTTCAGGTACCACTGGATTTTCCTAATGTGAAATCTGGCTAGGGGGGAAACTAGGGATGGTGGCTGCCATGAATCCCAAAGTCCTTAGCATCTCCCTTGTTGAGCAATGGACTGTAGAGGAGAGATTTTGGAAATAAGTGGGCAGACTGTGAACTTTCTCCTGGGGAAGGAAGGTGTATACATTTTGTGTGTCCAGTCTGCAGCCCAGAAACACCAGGTCCTGTGTACGGACCACTTTGTGATTTTTTTGTAGTTTATAGTAAAACCTAGACTTGTCAGAAGATGGAGGATAAAGTGCAAATTTCGAAGGAGAATTTCTACAAAGAAAGCCTGGATCAGTAGATCATTCAGACAGAGGAAAATCTGAATTCCCTCAATACAACAGAAGGCTATTCCTGGAGCCAGACACTTTGTGAACACACTTGGAGTTGTAAAAAGACCAAAAATCAGAGCAGTAAATTGAAAATACAAGGAGTTAGAGAAAAACCTGAGGAATCTCCTGCAAAAAAAGGATAACTGGGTATGTGTAAGTAGGCATCTTTCAGATACTGTGACACTAAGAAAATCTGGGGGAGGATAAAAAGTAGAAGAGTCTGAAGAGACAACATTTTAAAAGACGGCGCCTTCAAGTACGAATTTATGAGAGAAAGGTCTAGAATGACACTACAGTGCCCTTATTTTCTTGGAACTAGAAAAATCCTGCAGCAGATCCCTTTTCTCACGAAACCCAGCTCGATGGTGCCCTGATTCAGGTCATCTTGAATAATGAGATATTTGGTTTTCAGGAGGCAGTGGCATGCCTTTCTGAGGGGGAATATTTTCCGCAATACATGGCATAACTGTACATGATGATGGAGAGGACTCACTTATCTGTGGTAATAATGTCCCACTAGGACATGGAAGGAGAGAAGTGGACTGAGGGCAGGTGGAGGGCGTGCTGTAGAGGCAGTCACAGGTTTTTGCTTCTGAAGCGCGCTCTCTCTTTTTTTTTTTTTGTTTTTTGTTTTTTCAGACTACCTTTTCCTGGGTTTTTTCCCTGGTTTCTGATCTGTCCTAGGGTCCCTTCTAACAAAGGAGGTAGATTTAGATGGGTAGTTTCTATGGTATCTAGGAATTGAGGAGAGTAGGCTCTGTCTGCAGTCTTTCATGTTCTTACCTTGGTCTTGTAGAGTTTTGAACAGGCTGGCCACCTGAGGACCAAAGAACAAGTCTTTGACTAAGGGCAAGACTAGAATTTTAGATTTGAAATCCTCAGCTACAGACTGACTGCGAAGCCATGCATATCAGCAAATAACAGATCCAGTGCCCCTAGAAGAAGCATCCACAACATCATATCTGCACTTAATGCTATGTTTGGCAATTTGGGTGGTCTGTGATACTAAGTTCTGCATTTGATGCTTAGACTCTGCTGTACGAGGGTCCAGTATAACTTTAAGGAATGCAGGAGAGAGATCAAACACTAATTTCAGACTGGTAATTAATTCCGTTAAAGGCAAGGATAGCAGATGTGTAAACCTTTTTTCACCATCTACCAATAACCTGCTATCTTTGTCAGTTGGTAGGGTATTTGCACTGAGCAAAAGCTTAGAAGGCTTATCTGAACAGAGAGACAATGCAGCGTTGTCTACCACTAGGTTCTTGTATGAATATTTTAGGTCATCAGGTACCTTGTAAAAATCTGTCTCTTAGAAACTGATGGTTGAAATTCGCATGCAGGAGTGAGAGACTGAAAGGCATCCTGGAAAGGGTCAAAGACAGGAGGGACTGCGAAAGGGGCAGAGGTACCCATCTCCATGAGGGTGTTAATACCTCTTCTGAGCAACAAAGATCTGAGTGGATTGCCATTCAAAGGGTTTTCCCAAAGGAATCTTCCTTAATAGAGGAATCTGGTGAGAGTGAGTCCTCTTTATCAGAAAAGATTTGCCCTGGAGAATGCAGCTGAGAGGAATAGTCCAGAGAATGATCAGAGTCATAGTCCTGCTCCTCATCAGAAGAAACCAGGGTAGAATTTTGAGGAGTAGCCTCTGGTTATGGAGTCCAAAGGAAGGAAGTTTCAAAGACATAAGAGTTTTGAACAACCCCTGTGAGTCTATACACTCCTTTTCCCTAGCTGCTCAGGGACAGGCCCCACACTCCTAGTCTTCTGTTTTTTTGTTTTTAGGCATGACGTCTGCCTGGATGAGGCACGGAGGTTCAGAGCCCTCTATGACTTCTATTATACAGCTTGGGATCTCTTCCCTAACTAAAATTTGAGGGATGCCATACAGTCCTTTTGAAATGATGACAGATACAGTTCACTGGAAGAATTGGTAGTCTGCAACTAAGTATCAGTGTGACGTATCACAGGTTCTTTATCTCAGTGGATATGTCGGAGTCAGAAACAATGGACTGCTGATCCATTCAAGGCCTCATTAACTTTTCCTTTGGTGGCAGAGGGACATCACAGGATGCGGAGTAGGCCATACTGGACTGGGACATGCTTTTAAGACACTGGGTCTTGAGAAAGGTGTTCAGAGTAGAAAGCCTCAACTTAGGCATTTTGAGAATAAATAAATGACAGACTGAGCAAGATATGAGACTGTTTTCTGGGCCTAGGCAAGACACACTTGGTATGCAAGTCCTTGTACAGAATCTGCCTACAGTACTCACACTTACCACTCCTAACTGATATCTACAACTTTCAACAATACATTATAAAATAAAAAGGAAGGTTCCCCAATGGGACATTTATCTGGTCAAACAGTGAACAGTCTGATAGATGCACAACCTGTGTTCAGGCTGGTGGCAAGAAAGTTTGTGGATTCACATTTGTATGTTTGTCTATATACCCCAATAATGCATACCAGCTGAGGCAATGCAACCTAGGGAAGGAAAAGCTTTGGTACCCCAGCCAGATGCCAGTGGTAACAACCCATATGTCAGGAATACTGCAACAGTGATTTCAGTTAAGACATCTTGATCTTACTTACACATGGGGCCATCATAATGTTGCAGCAGGTGCTCAATAAAGTTACAGTGCAACTGCAGCTACTTTTGTATGACCATATTATTTAGCGGTGAGATCACAAAGACATTACTTCTGGTTTCTGGTGCATGCTGCAGTGTGTCAAGAAATGTACCAAAGCATAGAAAGTGAACCTTCATAATTCCAAGCACCCATTCAATAATATACAGTGTCTGAGAGCATCGCGTTAGCCATGTCCAACAGTCTGGGGGCAAGAAAAAGGAAGTCATAAGTCACAACTCTTAGTTATATCCTGCATCAACTACAACACACAACAGTGTACACCATTGCAAGTGGTTAGTTACCTACATCGATAGGAATAGGATATCAGGGACTCTCTAACAGGAAATGTATCCACCTACCAACTACATGATTCTGTAGGAAGTCACCCTACATGAAATGCTGGTACAAGTCACACATGTGCTATATTTGGAAATCAAGGGAACTGCTTGGATGGTACACAGACACAGTGAATATAATCCTATGTGAACTACATACCACCTAGCATTTGATAAGAGGAAACCCATGTTGAGTAGATGGGGCCTTAATGGCAGTGGCCCCGAAGACCTCACAGAAATGGGTAATATGTTGTAGAACATCTGCAAACAGTGGTGGTTCTCTTCTCTGCTGCATGTAAAATTGGAAACTAAATATACTCCTCCATATGCTGCACTATTGCATTAAGGAACTGGTATAGTATTTGCAAGGCCAGAGACTGCACAACTCTTAACATGTCCTCTGTTGGACACTAAAATGTTCCTGTAGAAAAGATGGTTAGTGCATTTCAAACCTGTGTCCATTGAAACAGGCATTCCATGCACACACACAACCAATTCTGTGTGAGGGCAGCTATTTTTGGCAGAATTGTAGCAGCTTTTTACATCTCTGATCAAAAAAAACAAAACAATGCAAAGTCTTACAGAGAAGACATAATAATTTAGAAAGTTATGTGGAGACATTTTAATCAAATGTATGGCACAATTCCGTGTCATTATGTAAAAAAATGTGTTATTGTAGGAGTCTGTAAAAAGACAGGCTTGAAGTAAAAATCTGCTAGATTATCAAAATGTGGAGTGGGGTTGGAAATGTTTCTGTAGATAAAGAAGTCTTTAATGACATTTCTACTGCTACTGCTGCTGCACATATCAGATAACTCTGGAAGGCTATCTGCAATTTCGCTTGGGGCAATTCTTCCCCCATGCAGCTCTTCTCATGTGTTTATGTGGCACTGACTTTGCCATCGAAGACTGAACTGAGAAATCCAGCTCCTTTGGGCCCTGAACACACCCTAGGATTGACAACTGATCTGGTCAATGAAGAATGGCAGCTGGCAAATTCCAAATGCAGAAGTGAAGTGCAACATCTACATCACAACCATCCATACACAACAGTTAGGCATCTCAACTGAGAAAACAGATGAGCCCATACTGGCTCACAGAAGAGTGCATTGCAATGTGCTGTCAAGGTCAGCATACAAGAAATCTCGTAACCTCTGCTGGATGATGATTGTGACGCCAGTTTCTCACCACCCTCTCCTAGAGTTTTCTAGTATTACAAACAATTTGCTTTTGCAGTTCCTGAACAATAGGCGTCTGAGCATACCATCCTTGTAGCGGAGTTCTGAGACGATTATGAGGCCCTGGAACTCATACTCGACTGCAAAGCAAAACTCCAGGCCTGCATGGCTAATATAAAGAACTGGCTTTGGTTTTGTCTGTCATTGGTGCTGGTTTCCACATCTGTTTGAAAATCTTCAGTGTTAATAAAACTGCTAATATATCTTTGATGTTCTTATGCTTTGAATCACCTTCTCAGGATACAGACAGTACGAAAGGAACCTTTCCACAACCAAACTTCATGCCCGAGAGGGCTATTGCACAGCCAACATGCACGGTGTCAACTTGTAATGGACAGATGTCAGATGAGTAGACAGCAATGCAGAACCAGATCTCATGTTGATGTAGCTTTGAGGAAGAGAAATTATCCAAGTTCCCTGAGGGTACACTCCTGCACCAACACGGCAAAGTCCCAAAAGGCATCAAACAACTCTCCAGAATTGAATGCCTAATCTGCGAGCAATGAAATAGAAGATCCTTGGGGACCTCTTCACACTGGGTCACACAGTAACCAGCAGAGGCCTGGAAGAACAGTCTTTAGTCCCCACCAATCTCATGAAGCTACAGGAGGGGAAGAGGGACTAGTCCCCAGGTGCGGAGGACTAAAGTTGTCTGACTTGAGAATGGTAGAAGCTTTCATTCCAAAATACACCTCCAACAAGACGGTTGCCAGAGGTTCACCTCCCTTAAGACTCTCACCACCCACCAATGAGAAGAGAAGAGAAGAGAATGGGAGCTTAAATCCTCACTAATCAAAAGTAAAGTAAACACAAAACAGCCATACGTTCATTATAGTGAAAAACTTAATTCCAATGAGGTGTAATCAATATCTATCCTGTTTCTTTCACCATCTAACAGTGCTACAGCAAAGGCTCAAGACTGTATGACAGAACACCCGCCAATTCCTGTGCTATGCATACTCAACCATAGCCATTTCACAACATAATTTAGGAAAAAACTTTTTTTCTCATGAATCTGTCTGGTTGGGCTAAAATGCTAGCAACCTATGACATCAATAGGTTATCAAGTTACTCGCAATCAGAAGATAATATCATTGCAAGTCATTTGCTCATAACCTGGTAACTGCACACTTAGATGCACACTTAGATGCTTACTTTCCCAGGCACTGAATAATGAAAATTTGACACAGTGAGTATCCGGACTGAGATCCCTCCGCAGTAAGCATGGGGATCAAAATATGGCCTGTGCTAGCAGCAGAAAAGAAATGGCAGGCACTGGACATGATCATCAAAAAATGACACGATATTGCATCATCAGTCAACAAAGGTTCCCTACCAGGAGTGAGGCTTCAGAGAATAAAAATAGGCAAAATGACAGAATCAAAAAAAAAAAAAAGGAAAAAGAAGTTATGTACCTACCATAACGTTCCATGTTAGTTGTCTTCATCTCGCCTTCCTTCTTGATGTTTGGGTTCGGAGCCGATCAATAGCTCGAGAGCTGTTTACTGGATCGAGGCTACCCCTTATCCCATAATGCCTAGCGAAAGCTACCAAGATCTCATTTGTAATAGCTAATACCAGACATGAGTTGAGAAAACCAGTTATCTAAAAACTGGTTGTTCAATACCTCTAATTATAGAATAGGTTACGAACAAACCTGGCCAGAAGAGCAATTAGGAAAAAAAAAAAAAACTCAGCCAGTGAACACCAGAACTCCTCTCAGTCCACTAGGACAGGGGAAGGAGGGAGGGACGCAAGAAGGAAGGCGAGATGAAGACAACTAACATGGAACGTTATGGTAGGTACATATCTTCTTTATGTTAAGTTGTCTATCTCGCTTTCATTCTTGCTGTTTGGGACAGCGTCCCTAGCACCTAACATCCTGGATGGCTCATTGGAACAAACTCTTCAGAACAGTGGAACCAAAGTCAGCTCAGCTCCGGGAGACCATATCCACCTTGTAATGAGATATAAAGGTACGAGGGTTTGCCCACATGGCAGCTGCACAGATTGAATCTATGGGCAACCTAGACTGAAAAGCTATGGAGTTGGCTAATGCCCTGGTAGAATGACCTTTTGGTTTAGCTGGTAACTCTTTACTCCGTAACTGGTAAATAAAGGTAATAGTATTAGATAATCATCTGGATAAGGTCACCTTGGAAACTGGGAGGCCTTGTTTGTTGAAGGCATAAGAGAGAAATAACTGGTCTGACTTCCTTAGTTCTTTAGTTCTATGAAGGTAAAAATGCAATTGTCTATGAACATCCAGTTGGTGGAGCTTGTATTCTGCCTTGTTGCTGTGATTGGGAAATAACACTGGGAGATCTATGGATTGATTTAAATTGTTCTCTGAGCGAACTTTATGAAGAAAGGCTGGATTGGTCCTCAAAAAAACTCTGTCCTTGTGAAACACCAGGTAAGGAGGGCGAACACAAAGCTTGAAGTTCTGAGACATGCCTATCTGAAGTGATAGCAACCAGAAAAAGTGTCTTCTATGACAGAAACTTAAGGGAACATGATGCTGCCGGTTCAAAAGGAGGCAAAATTAAGGAAGTTAAGACTAAATTAAGATCCCAAGGAGGAGGGGGATCTCTCACTGGAGGTCTAAGAAGAGATGTTCCTCTCAAAAAAGCCTTACAGAGCTTATGAGACATGATGTTAGAATTCAACAATCCGATATGAAAATTTGAAATGGCCGCTAACTGTACTCTAATAGTAGCGGAAGCGGCACCGGGCTGAAAAAGGTGTGCTAGAAATTCAAGAATTTAATGGACTGGGGCTGAGAAAGGATCCACATTTCTAGACGCTGCCCAGTAAGAAAACCGTTTCCATTTACTAGCATATGTTTTTCTCGTAGTAGACTTATGTGAGGAAACGATAATATCACGGACTGCTGGGGAGATACCGGGAAGCCTGGCTAAGGTTGAAATTGGAGTAACCAAGCTGTAAGCTGGAGTGCTTGGAGGGATCGATGCAACCCGCCTGACTAATGAATCAGAAGATCTGGAATTGGATCCAGAATCCAGGGCTGATTGACAAGGTAGGGGTGCAGGAATGGAAACCATATCTGTTGAGGCCAATAAGGAGCAATGAGGATCATTTTGCAACCCAACTATTTTGCTTTCTGTATGAGTCTTGGTATTAGGGGAAACGGGGGAAAAGCATAAAGGAGTCCATGAGGCCAATCGTGGACTAGAGCGTCTCTGGGTATGTGACCTGGAAGTGGAAGAAGGGAGAAGTAGTTGCTGCATTTGCTGTTGAGAGGGGTGGCAAACAGATAGCAGCAAGGCTGTCCCCATTTGCGGAAGATAAGATCTGCAACTTCCTGACTCCGAGACCACTCGTAAGGCATGAAAATAGCTCTGCTGAGCCTGTCCGCTATGATGGTGGATCTCCCAGGGATGTGCGCCACAATCAGAAAACGTTGGGAGGAAATCGCCCATTGCCACAGTCTGAGTGCCTCTTGACACAGGGGACAGGACCTGGCTCTACCCTGTTTGATGTTCCACACCACTGACATGTTGTCTGTTTGAATTGCAATGATCCCAGAAGGAAGAGAGTCTTGAAGGGCTTGCAACGTCAGAAGCACGGCTCTCATTTCTAGGACACTGATATGCAGATGGTACTCATGAGGTTGCCAAGTGCCTTGGACTGTCCTGCCCAGATAATGCCCCCCCACCCCACCCGTGGTCACTGTGGCTACTGGTGGAGGCTGTATGAAAGGTCTGCCCTGAGACACTAGTGGGGAGTCCATCCACCAAGACAGGTGCCTTTTGCATGTTTCTGTAATCAGGATCATGTGAGACATGGGAAGCTCCTGAAAGGACCACTGCATGAAAAGAAGCCACTGAAGAATTCTCATGTGGAAACGCGCTAATGGAACTAGAAGAATGGCAGCTGCCATGAAGCCCAGAGCTTGAAGGACATATCTGACTTGAATCCTTTTGCTGTGCATTAGGATTAACACTTGTTGTCGAATTGTGGAAACACTTTCCAGTGGTAATCTTGCAAACATTTCCCTTGTGTTTAATTCTGCTCCTATGTAAGTGATGGACTGACAGGGCAACAAGGCAGATTTTTCAAAATTTATTGTGATGCCTAGTTGAGTGCATGATGTGATTGTATAATCCCACGCTTGTAAGAGTTGATGCCTGGTGGTAGCAGTGAGGAGCCAGTCGTCTAGATATGGAAACACCTGGAATCCTTGATGCCTCAGGTGAGCCGTGACTACTGTCATACACTTGGTGAACACCCTGGGGGCTGAGGTGAGACCAAAGGGCAGAGCTCTGAACTGGTACCCGGAAGCGAAGAAATCTCCTGGAGCATCTGTCCATCTTGATAGGGTAGTACACATCCTGAAGATCTATTGAGCACATCCAATTGTCCTGACCCAGAAAGGGAAGAATGGATTGTAGCGTGACCATCCAAAACTTTTCTCTTTGTACAGATTTGTTTAGTCTGCTGAGATCCAGAATCAGTCTCCAGCACTTGTCTTTTTTGGTACCAAAAAGAATCCTGAGTAAGTTCCGGATCTGAGCTGGTCTGCCAGGACTTCCTGAATGGCTCTTTTTTCTAGCAGTTTTGAAACTTCTATGACTGCTTGCTCCCTCAGATTGGGCGGAACACCTGGAAGGGCCTTTTTTGACTGTAAAGGGGATTGATGGAAGGGAATTTTGTAACCTCCAGATATAATGGATAGTACCCATCTGACTCTTGTTAAATTTTGCCAGGCTTCTGGGTACAGCGAAAGTCTTCCCCCGACTGCCTGCAGAGGTGAGCAGCCGGGCAACCCTTCAGGGATGCTGGAAGGGCTTGCCAGAGAAGTATTCTCTGTCACCCTGGTTCTGCGGACCCCCTCTGCCACAAGGGCGGCGTCTGTTATTGTTGTTTCCCCCCTCTGCCTCTGGAGGAAAAATCACCACGTGTATCAGGCAAGGATCCCTGGGATTTCCAGAACCACATCTTCTCACTCTTCTGACCCTTGGGGTAAGGTCTAGAGGGAGTGGAAAAATTGACTCCCACGGCAGAGAAAGTCTTGCCTTCTTGCTCACACCTGGTCAATGTGTCTTTCACCTGAGGCCCAAAGAGAAAGGAGCCATCAAAGGGAGTACTGGTGAAGGACGCTTGAAAGGGTTCCGCAAACTGACACAGCCGCACGTCTCCTGAGGGCCACACCTGTGCCAGCGGCTCTGCTCGCTCCATTGGCTGCATAGGAAATCAGCCTCATGGAGGAGTTGACTATGGAATTAAGAGTCGCCAGCTGGGAAGCTACCTTGGCTTGTACTCCCTCAGCTGTAGGATCTTGAAGGGCATCTCCAAGCTCTTTCAGGAGATCCCTTTGAAGACGAGTAAAATGACAGATTGTTCAGGGACCTCATCGAAAACATTCGCTTTCCGTATCTGTCTATCTCTGTCTATCATCCGAGACTCTCTGTTAGGGGATGAACAGATGAAGAGGTTTCTGCTAACTCTTTCTTGGTGGCTGCTGCTATCACCATGGCATCAACCGGCACACCTTTGGAAAGGAATTGCTTATCCTGGGGGGCTGTAATAAACTTGTTAGGTCTTTTTGGAGTTGGTTCCACAGTGTCTGGAGCTGACCAAGCCTTTCGAGCCACCACAGACATGAGTGGGTCGAAAGGAGGAGAAACTCTGGAGGTGGAAGGTCGGGAACCGAATGCATCCAGGAGTACAGACTCATCCTCGGTAGGGGCTAGGGAAGTCCAGTTCCCCCTCTGCCTAAGCATTTCAAGGATGTCCGAAAAGGAAACATCTTCAGAGGGGGACCTCGGGGACCCTTCCAATGCATCTAAGTCTGTATCTGAAGTGACAGACTCAGGGGAGACAATGTGCTTCCTCTTGCACTTCTTCCAATGGGGCTCTTCTGAGTGATCGGGGAGGCCTCAGAAGAAGAGGGAACACCCAATGGGGTGTCCTGAGGCATCGGTTCCCTATGCTTGGGGTCTGGAGGAGGAGCAGAGGTTGGCACAGAGACTATGGGGGCTGGAGCTGGTAGTGGTGCTGTTTCGGGGGGACAGCGCACTCCGCATGACCTCGAAGGCATCCCGACCTTGAGGCAGAGAAAGATCCGGTTCCGAAGAAATAAGAATCTTTCTCCGCACCGAGGGCGATGGCTCCGAGGCCAATGTTGGAGCCGAGCTCACCTGCACCGAAGCCCCGAGGGGGAGAACG
Organism: Protopterus annectens; assembly: GCF_019279795.1. Taxonomy (NCBI): domain Eukaryota; kingdom Metazoa; phylum Chordata; order Ceratodontiformes; family Protopteridae; genus Protopterus; species Protopterus annectens. The sequence goes on along the minus strand of NC_056746.1, from coordinate 886,314,067 downwards.
GGGTCGGACAAGGGTCCGATGCCACTCCCCCCCCCCCCCTGGAACCGATGAGAGGGCCCTGGCGTCCAGATTCCTCGATAGAAGGAACAATCGAGGAAATCGGAGCCGAAGTCGGAGCCGAAGGAGAGATGGTGATCGGAGCCGACGATTCCACTACCCGCACACCAATGAACTCCGGCTCCGAACTCAATGGAGTCGTAGGAGGAATGGAAATAGAGGTGGTTGGAGCAGATACCTGTTGAGGTGGGCTGGATAGTAATTTAGCTGGTGCCTGTGACTTAAGCAACCTACTTACTACTCTCTCCACATCATGATCCGAAAGCCTAGAGGATCGAGAGGAGTGTGAAGAATGGTGGCTACATTCACTTTGTAATAATGGTGACCGAAGCGCCGAGTGAATGGACTCTAAAGAAGGGGACCTCAGTCTCTTATGGCTCCATGACGGCTCCGAAACATCTGATGGAGCAGACAAAGGAGTTATCTTGTCGGTGCCAGCCAGAACCGACATACTCGGTTGTTCCAGTACAGGAGTCTGCTCCAAAGGTGAAGATTTAGGGGATTTCACTGGCTGAGAACTCTTTGCCGGTGAATCCTGAGGCTTCAATAAACCCAGAAGGATTAATTTGTTTTTGCGCTCCTGCAGGACACTTGGACTAAAGGCGTGGCAAATAGAACAAGAGTCCTGCAGGTGAACAGCGCCCAAACAATAAACGCAACTAGAGTGCCCATCTGTCAGAGACATTTTCTGACAGCATGAGTCATACTTTTTGAAGCCAGAAACGTTTGTATCCTTGGAAATAACTCTACCACTACACACACTCCAAGTAACACAATACAGACAGACAAAATAATCTCTACACTACTAAAGGAACACAACAGTTTTTTTTTTTTTTTATATACAGTAACAAAAAAGGAAGGGAAGGAGAGCCTCTAAATTAAACGGCTTTCCTAAGGGGGGGGGGACTCTCTAATTTAAACGAGTTCTTAAGAAAAAAAGGGACTGCAGAAAGAAGCGACATCCACAAACAACACCCACAGAAAATAAAAATATAAGGGCAAGTATACTAGTTTTAAGAAGTTTAAACAAATATAATTATATAAATATACAAAAGTATACAAGCCTGAGCCAGAAACGACACACCTCGTAGCTGAAGCGGCAAACAAGATCTGGGTAGCTTTCGCTAGGCATCATGGGATAAGGGGTAGCCTCGAGCCAGTAAACAGCTCTCGAGCTACTGAAGATGGCCGAGTCGAAGCCGAGGATTGGCTCCGAACCCAAACAGCAAGAACGAAGGCGAGATAGACAACTTAACATCAACTCTTTAATCACAGAATCACTGAAAAGGATCCATAAAATCAGATATTTAGCATTTACATACTTGCTTGGCAACTGAATCATCAAATTGGATTGGTCAAAACCAAAAGACTGAAAGGGTGACATTTATAAAGTTATGAATAAATCAAATGAAAGAGCAACTGTAATAGCCTTTTTTAAATCCTGGTACTTCAGCCACAGACAGTCAAAGAATTAAATGATTTCACAAAGCAAGACTAAAAGCAGTTTATATGGATAATGGACAATCAATTAAACAATGATTAAAAATCCACAACAGTAAAATACAAATAGAACACTCCAAAGACATGTGGAAATTGATCAACAAAACAATTTCAGTGGCAAGTACCACAAGTAAATGCTATTGAAGATTGAAATCTTCCAGCTAAGCTATTAAGTCCCTTAAAGTTTTACTTTTGTTCTTTGCCACAGTTTTTCATTTCTGATCAGCTATTGTGTTAGCTTGTTTAATTAAAGGCTGTTAAAGTGCTCTGTGATATTTTATTTAGTTTGTATTTTACCTTATAACATATGTATGTAGATTTATAACTTACCTCAATAGTTCTCCCAGTTCTGGAATAAGTTACAGCCTGCCCCCAAGTAAGACATTTTTCAATGGCAGTCCATTTGGAATATTCATATTAAAACAGGTTTCAAGGAGTTCAGTCATCAGCTTACAATCCTATATCCCAGATATTCTCTTCTCATTTCCCATCAAGACTACTCTCAACAAAGTTATGGAGCTATCCAGCTGTTGAAGATTCTGTGCATCAGATCCTGAGGCAAATGTGCAAACTTTGCAGTGCTATCTATAATAGGCCAGTGATCAACTCCATCATCAGAGGAAGAGTATAATGGAACTGAATGAACAGACGGCAGCAGTGGAGTGACAATGGTTATCAACACAGATGCCAAAGTCATAGCCGACCTTAGGCATAGGCCAACTAGGCGGCCGCCTAGGGCGCCGCTCTAGTAGGGGCACTTTTCCAGTATTTATTTGGTGTAGGTAGACCAGGATGGGGGCAGCGGGTGATGTGGTGAGGGGCACCATGGAGCCCTTTTGCCTAGGGCATCAGTTGACTTAAGGCTGGTCCTGGCCAAAGTGACCAGCCACTAAACACCCTGTATTACAGGTTCAGTGGCTGTAGATACTAGGACTATCGAAACTATCAGTTGTACCAGTAATGTGATGAAAGACACAGCTTGAGAAGAAACAGCTGGTTACACATCAGTAATCAAGCTCTTTTCACTCATCAAGGAGTTTGATGACAGGCCTCTCCAAGCTCGCTTCATGGCAGAGAAATGTGGCACCTAACTACATCACAGATGACACAGGTAAAAGTAGCAGACAATGAACTAGAGAAACCTAGCTGGGGAGTTAAGACAGCAAGAAGGCAAACTCGGTTCACCCACTACAGGGGGTGGGAGTCGGTTAAGTTCTGACACAGGAACACTACAGTAAAGCTCGTGTAACACTCCTACTTGCAAGTGCTTAGGAGTGACATCTCAGCCAAGAAAAGCATACATTTTACCAAAGCACTGCAAGTATGCACCCGCTGACAACAACATGAATGACATGTTAGCACTGTGAGTCTGCACACATCTGCAACAAGTCATGCAATCCAGCTGAACAATGAAAGCATGCACATAACCATAACTCATCCACTCCAGAAAAGCACTGCAATCATATAGAAGTTAATCAGCAACAACTCATACACTCCAGTAGAGCATTGCAAATCTGTGCACTATGCAATGAGCACTACGAGTGTGTTGACACCTGAAACAACTCTGGCCAACAACTGCAGCCAACTATTGCAAAGATGCACATATATGGAACAACTCAGCACAGCAGCAGAGTACTGTGAGTGAACACTAGTCTGTAACCAGAGCTGTAGCAAGGCAGTTTGGCATGTCAGGCAACACAATCATTTGCACCTGAATCAGAACAATCACAAGGCAGCTTACAGTGATTTTTTTTTTTTTTAATGGAAGAAACATCTGACTAGTTTGCTTCATCATGTAGCAATCCAACAACGTTTTGCTAGCCTTAAAATAACCAATTTGACAGTTTATAAGCCCCCTTCTCCTTTTTTTCTACAGTGGGCTGCAGTGTCGTATCAACTGTCACTTTTCTTGATTCAGTGCAACTCTCTTACCCAATTTGACAGTCATGCTAATTGTCATAAGTCTTCTCTCACACAATCCATCCATTTCTTTGCTGTACATTGTCACTTCCTCTCTCTTCTTGTTTCTTCCAAATCTTCTTCACCAAATACATCTGCTTTCCTGCACAAACCCCTGAACCACATTAAACTGTTCTTTAACCGCTGTGATTGGAGCTACTTTGGCATCTGCTCTGTCATAAATTCATTTGTCCCACAGTGTGCATCCTACCACCAATCTCAGGCACTTCATCTCCATCACAACTAGCTTCCACATCTACTCTACCTTTACTGCCAAGGTTTCTGTGTCATACAGAAGTACTAGTCACACCACTGTTTTGTACACCATACTTTTTTATCTTCTTTGGCATTCTCCTATTACATACCATCCCTGACACTCCATGTGAGTTGGCTGTAGTACGTTTGATTCTAGCTTTGGCCTCCTCACTCAGACTTCCCATTTCCTCAACCACACATCTCAGATAGTTGAAGCTGCTAACCCATTCCACTATTTCCTTTCAATCTCAATTTTCAGCTTCTTCTGACTGCCCCCATTTGCTGTCATGATGACTGCCTTGTATGTACTCAGTTTCATCCCAAGTGTCTTAAATTTTGCATTCCATTTGCTAAAGTTCCTGTTCAGAGTCTGTCTGTAGTGACACATCATCTGCATATAGTAGCTTTGTTAATCTGTCTGCTCTGACCAGCTTGCTAATCTAAACCACCATCAGTATGAACAGCAGTAGGCTTAGAGGAGACCCCGAAGCATGCCCACTCTCACTATGATTCCCTTTGTGGCACATTGTTCATACTAGTGTAATTGGGTTCTTGTACATGGTCTCTACTAATTCTACCAGTGTTTCTTTGATTTCAAACCATTAAAGGATTGCCCAAATCAGCTTTCTTGGGACCTTCTCATAAGCTTTCTCTAAGTGTAGGAATGCACAGTTCGGCAATCTCCTCATCTCCAGCTTCTTCTTCACTATTACCTGTCTCACTGTAAACATTGAATTGGGTGTGCTTTACGCTGATCTGAATCCAAACTGTTTATCTCTCATCTTACTTTCTATTACTCTGCACATTAATTTATCAATCACTCTATCAACACTTTCAAGCTTGACATCTCCATCCAGCCCACACTTGTGACTGACCCCTTTGATCTTGTACATCAGCACTTGAATGCTTACCCTCTACTCATCTTAGCTATGCCTTTCTCGGAGTACCTTCAGGATCCTTTTCTCCCCTAACTCCATCAATACCTTAATTATCTTTGTCATAACTTCAGCAGAGTCTGCTGTTTTTCCTAACACCATTTACATTGTTGTTGTTTCTACTTCTTTTAGGGTGGGTTCTTCTATCTCTTTCATCTTAAGCTGTGTATTGTGTAGTACAGCTTCTGAGAAGTCTTTTTTATTCAGAAGCTGCTAGAAGTACTTCTTCCATCTGCCGTTGATATCTTATGGACTAGTAAACAACATATTGTTTTTGACATCCATTATGACTGGTGTTTGAGAACTACCTTCTTTATCTTTTCATCTTTGCCTTATAAACTGACCGTTTCTTTGTGCCATCTATTCAGTCACTTTGTACTTGAGTATTGCAAATGTTCCCTTAGATTCTGTCTTAGGCAACCAGTATTCTGCCTTATTCTGGTCCATCTTTTCCATCTCTCACTTTTTATTGTACTCCTTTCTCTTGACAATTTCCTCCATGGCTGCATTCTATCACCAGCTTTCCTTACGTACCTTATTTTTATACCTGACTTGGCCACATATCTGTTCAACAGTCTTCACATATGCTGTTTAAAGAGACTGCCATTCTTAGATTCCACCTACATCTGGCTCTTTCTGAGGTGCTAGAGTCCCAGAGTATTTACATGAACTCTTGTGCTTTCACTCTTCAGTCAACTTCCAGGTCTTCAGGCTAGTCTCTGTTGATGTTAAAAGCTTTTCCTGACCACTGCCTGCAGCTGACTGTGGCCACCAGGGGTTTATGCTGTGGGTCAAATGTTTCACTTTAGATGATTTTACAGTTTCTTATTTTACTCTATTATTATTTATTTGACATTTGTTAACTGGGTTAGTCCATCTGAGCCAATGTCCTGTTTTCAGTGGAGACTCTAGGAGAAAAGCTCCAGCAATACAAACAAAAAAGATAACATAGTAGGCAATATACAAAACCCAAGAAAAACATTGCATCAATACAACATAAGCAAAACTACATATGCAGTAATCGGGTGAAACAAATAACTGTAATAAAAATAAAACAAAATGAAGTAAAATACAACTAGTATATTTAAGTATTTACAATGATGACATATCTTTCCCATTACTCTAGATGCAATTTGACCACTTTTATATGTGAACTTGTAACTGTTTCTCTTGGCGAGTAATGTGCTGACCACCATCAAGCTATATGCCAGACAAAATTATAAAATGGTCTCTGCTTTACTCTTGTTGCCCTACCCATGTGGAACACAGGGAATCCTCATATATTGTTATTTCTGTCCCAATGTAATTCAGATCCCTCATTATTGACACTGACCCATGTTGAGATGTTATATCTAGTAGGTCCTGCAACTGCTGCCTGAATGCACTCACTTCCTCATTATCACATAGTGCAGGGCTGAAATTACAATCATTGTCCTAGCTTTACAGTGGAGTCTAATTGCCTTAAGTCTATTACTAACTGTGAAGAAATATCTCACTGTCTGCAAAAGACTCCTCCACACCACAATATCAACACCATTTCTAGTCTGCCTTCATCCCCAACTAGTGGACTTTGGATCACAAACCAAGTGCTTTGCTGCACTGCCCTTCTACCTTATCTCCTGGATAGACAGGATGTCCAGTCTCCCCCTTACCACCATCATCATTCACTCTTAAGCTGCATCTTATCAATGAACCTATATTCAGAGCACAGACTTTAGCTTTCAAACAGCAAAGTCATTACAGGTAACCCATGCTGGGTATCTGGACAGAGGCCAGCCAGCAGTTTAATGATTCGGGGCTGCTGGACTTTACAGCAGGCACACACTGGCCAATACAGGCACAGAAAAGTCTCCTACCATTAACATGGGTCCCAAACATCAGTCAAAGAAGGATGAATCCTCATCCCACTTTTCACTGGAAAATACCCCATGCCTTTTTTTCATTCATTTGTCAACATGACCAAATCTAGAGCCAAAAAGATCACTTTTAATGGTAATTTCTAAACTGTTGGAACAGAACCATTTAGGTTCCATAAGTCAATCAGCAAACCCAGGTTAGCTGCCCCTCCAGCTCAACCTTGCTGTGGCTCTGTCTACAACAATTCATGCATTCTAGCTAAGCAGTGAGAGTGTGAAAACACCTGCATCAAATGCAATCTAGCCAAGAACTGCCAAGTGTGAACATAACTGTAACAAAGCACTACAAGTGAGCGCACATGTTCACACACACACAGACACCTACATGTAACAACTCATGCAATCCAACTAAGAACCGTGAGTGCACCCATGCCATGCCCATCAACACCCACTAGATGACCACCATGACCTCAAGTCTCACCACCTTCTCCTGGTGTCTGTAGGCACAGTGAAGGGGGAAAGAATGAGTCAACACAGGGCGATGGCTTGATGGTGGCAGAAGGAAAGGGGAAAAAAAGACTAAAAAATGTGAAATGGGGACAATCTGTCTATGAAGTCTGCCCATGGTTTGTAGCTTACACTATGCAGTTGTCTAACCTGCGTTCACTTTCCCTCCTGTATACTATCAGTTCCAAGCCCTCTTGAAAGCATTAGTTAAGGTACACTCCACTACTCAGCATGGCAATCCATTCCATGCCAGAATCTTCTCTGTGATGCAAACCTTCCCAGGTTTCTTGCTGTGGTCCACTGTCATAAAATGAAAATTATGCCTTATCCAGCTCACTCCTCTTTTACCTCCTGAATTTATGCCCCTCAGAGTCCTTTCCATGGTCACATGGACCCATATGATGCTCTCCTTATCCTTCCTTACCTTTGGTGTACAGTGTCTGATATCCTAGTCTCCCTTCAAAGTCTAGTTTCTCTATCCCTACAAATACACTCCTGTTGCTTTCCTATGCACTCTGTTAATTATGTATCCTGCCCTGAATAATCTCCAGAACAGTGCAAAGTATCCAGATGACAGTTTACCAGTGCCCTGCTGAGTGGGAAAATGACTGCTTAGTCACTAAAACCTACTTCCCTTAGTAGGCATTTGACTATTCTGCTAGGTTTGGCTGGAGCCATTTCACTCTGCACACAAAGGAGCTATCAGCACACTATGTTCTTAAACATCTCAGCTTGGCTGGACCCTCTCATACTTCATATTTGCCTCCTCTAAATCTCAACTGCCATCTATCTGCTCATTATTTTGTTAGCTTCTCTAGATCCCTGCTCAGGCTCTCCTTGTTATTAAGGCTCCTACCTATGTGTCATGGTCAAGGAGTCTTCTTTCTGTTCTTGTTGCTCTCCAAAATGCCTGATATAAACACAGAGAAGACTCAGCACTAACCCATGAATTACAGCATTCATCACCTTCTTCTCCCCAAAGTCTCCTTCCACTATCTTAATGTCCTCTCTTTTTGTCAGCTTTCCAAGCATCACTGTATTCTGATGCCCACACTTAAACTTTAGCGCTTACCCAGCTGTATCATGTGTAGGATGGAGTCAAATGTCTAAACAAAAGTGATGTGAAACACATGCTGGGGCATCTATTTCAAAACTGTAACCAAGTCACAGCAGTGCATTACACATACAGGTAAGTACATTTATGGCTAAAGAGCTAGCTAGACCAGTTAACATGCCATGTGGAACACCCATGTATCAACAGACATCAGTAAAATATAAACTTCATGAAGATTAGTTCACATCTCCTGTCCCCAGTTGTTACTATTAAAGCCTCCTGAAAATATATGGTATCACAGAGTAATGGAATGTCTTCCAGAACTGAAGAAATGTGTTTGTTGTCAAGAGTCTATGTATGGAGCTAGAACACCATTAACTGTCCGTGAAAATATGCCACAATTATTCCCTCCAGAGATTCTTTCATAAAAAAGAAACTTGGGATAAAACTGAAAGTTTCCGATATAGAAATTTCATTTTCTGCTCATCCAAAATGGATTAGTTGAAAAGGCAAACACTTCAGTACACTGTTGTCTTACAGATTGCTGGAAAATGCACCCTAAAACCGTCTAATATTTTAACTTCTAATGCACAGAACAAAAAAAATCTCAGTGTTTGGAGATAAAAATCAATAATTAAAGCAAACCAAGAAGAGCCTGCCATTTATCAGAGATTTGCTCTTTACAAGAGCACAACGTGCTACAGTTACTACATATGGATGTCTTGCTGAGCAAAAAATAAAAACAGACTGAATTTGTGAGTAGCACCAACTATCAGTAAGAAATGGAGTGCAATGTAAATGAACACCATGTCTTGAAAAATTATAAACTTTTCTTGTTATGGACTATTCTTGCGGCAGCCAGGAAAAACATTACAAGAAAACGGAAATCCACTGCTTCACCACTTTTTGAAGACTTCTTATCTTTCTTAATAGAAACAACCCCACAAAGAAACCACAGTTAAAGAACACAGGATTCATCCTAAACCATTTATCAATAATTCTTGGAAGAAAATTATATTTCTTATTAGCATTTATCAGCTTAATCTTGTCTCTGATGGTTAAATAGAAGATTTTTTTTTGGAGTTTGATCAGTAACATTTTGATATCAGGCCTTTGTATATATTGGATATAGTTTAAACTTCTCCTCTGTTTATATTTTATCCTTTTATTATTACTATAATATCTTAATATTTACTATTTATTTAAAAAAAGAAATAGTTTCTTTCAATAAAAAAGTAAAATGGAGTGATTTACGATGTTAAGAAATAATGAAGCAAGGAGCAGGCTTTTAAGAGAAACAGGCATCACCTTTTCAAATGATGAAGTAGAGAGCAGAGCACATGAACTTACTAGCACAGTGTTACATGAGAAAATTAGTGTGTGCAAAATGTGAGCAAAAAAGGTAAAATGAAAAATAATGCCAATTCCACTAGCATACAGAGATAAAGTCCTGCCATAGCTCAGGAGACCCAAGACATATTAGCAGCTCAGGACTTGATGGGACTGTGTGCTCATCTTGAGGGGGAAGGGGGTGGTCCAAGGCCATGTAATACCACAAATCCCTTGGAGAAAAAAGCAGCTTTGCAAGCTGTCCTACAGTTGTTTAGCCACCAAGCCACATTGATAGTAACTTTCATTATCCATGCATTAGAGTATGCACAATTGGAGATGAAGGTCATCTGTCCACACCCCCCCCCCCCCCGGGAAGGTTTACACCTAAATAACTACACTCATTACTAGCTAGCACACAAACTACTACTGAGTATGCCTGAAAGATAGCCTCCACTGGTCAGCTCTTGCCCTCAATGTGAAATACTAGGGAACAAAACAAATGGGCATGGCTTACAGGGGAAGTATGTGTGGCAACAAATATGACAGGGAGAGCTGTCCAGCATTTAATCAGGCCAAAGAAAACTATACTACAAAAGAACATTTCTCTAACATGTATGTGAAAAAACAAGTGTGCACAAGAATGTATATGTTGTCAAACAGAAGCTTTGAAAATATATATAGTTTATTACCTAGCCATATGGCACAGAAGGATAAAGCGTTGACTGCACACAAGACAACCCACATTCAACTAATGGGATGGGCAGTGGAAGGAGCAAGCAGGGAAGGATGGGATTGAGTGAATGATGCCAGCTCTCCGATCTAGGGAGGAGGAAGAGGATGGAGGTTTTATTCACTGCAATGGTGACACCCTCGGGAATAAAGGTGTATCACTGCAGCACTGGCAATGCAGTGGTGCAGAGGTTAACATTGTCTCCTCACAGCAAGAGGTTCTCCAGTTCGATTCTCAGCTGGGGTGCCATCTGTGCAGTGTCTACATGTTCTCCCTTCTTTCATGTGGGCTTCCTCCAGGTGCTCCAGTTTCCTCTAAAGAAATAAGAACAGCACATAGGTAAACCAAGCAGGATACAAAATGCAAAACAGTAGTAAAAAAAATCTTTAAAAAGAAGACAGTTAACTTTGAAATAACATCTTATGTGGATGGGTCTTAGTTAAATGTTTTGCTTATTTTATGGCTGTACTGATTTTCAGTAACGTTTTACCTGTATGTGTGTCTTTAAATTGAAGTGCTTAATACAACTGTGTCATGTGATTAGTTTTATGGTTTGAATTTACTACTTAAATGAAGGCGTTTGATGAAGGGTTGATTCCGAAAGCTTTGTGATTTTTTTTTTCCTGTTTGGAATAAACGCTGCATTTTACCTCAACATTTCCAGTCTTTGGATTTTTTTTACTAGTGCTCCGGTTTCCTCTCACATTCCAAAGACATGCATCTGGAGCATTTCTACCTGGGCCTCCACTGAAAATAGGCTCTGTCCTAGTCGGACTTTCACGGTCAACAAATGTTAAATAAATGAACAGCCTATCATAGCCAGGATGCAAGCACTGCACCACTTAGTGAAAAGGTTTCTCATTTCTAGAAGTACAATGCACCTCGCAAGGCAACAAGTAGACAGCTTGCAAGCTGCTGATGAGGTGGGGACAGGACAGTTCACAGGAAAGTACAGTTTTGTACCTACCATAAATGTAGATGTTCGAAGATCCACATTGCTGCAGTCCTTACACTTGGGTAGTCCGCTGTCCTCGGTCGGCCCGAATATCAAAGTATTAGGCTGACGTCGTCAAGGCGCTTAAGACTGACATCAGGACGTCAGGGTACAAATGCGCATGACCGACGTCATATCCTCAGTCTTTTCTTGCCCCAGATGTCAGAAGACCCTAAACAGAAAGGTCAAAACCAAAAGACAGCAAAAAACAACCAACCACCCTTGTACTAACCATATGTACAATATATACAATATCCACAATATGTACAACCCAAACCACACAACCGCCTCTAACTACAGAGGGGAAGGAGGGAGGGTAAATTGGACTGCAGCAATGTGGATCTTCGAACATCTACATTTATGGTAGGTACAAAACTGTACTATGTTCTTCATCTCACATTGCTGCAGTCCTTACACTTGGGTAGAATCCCAAAGCAGAGATAAGGGAGGATGGCAAAACTATAAAGCAGTAGGAGCTGCCAAAATGCCCTGTAAAATTGCAGTGGCAAAACCAGCCCTCGATTTAGAGTAAAGTGGAAGGTGATAATGCTTAGAGAAAGTATGCACTGAACTCCAAGTAGCTGCCTCCAAAATATCTTTAGTTGCCACCCCCCTTAAAAAAGCTGTAGAAGTGGCAGTAGCCCTAGTGGAATGAGGCCTAATCCCAGTTGGAATCTCCTTACCATGATGGGAATAACAGAAAGCAATACAAAACCCAATCCACTTAGAAATAGTTTGTTTTGACACAGGCTTGCCCTGAGAACCCAAAGCAAAAGAAACAAATAACTGCTGAGACTGCCTGAACCCTTTAATTCTGCTCAAATAATATCGCAACTGCCTGTGTATATCCAAAGTGTGCAAAATCTTTTCCCCTTTATTTTGGGGTTTGCATAAAAAGTAGGCAAATGAATAGTTTGGTTTAAAGCCACACTAGAAACCACTTTAGGCATAAAGGAAGGATTAGTACGCAAAGATACCCTATCCTTATGGAAAATTAAGAAAGGCTCAACTGCCATAAGGGCCTGTAATTCAGAAACCCTTCTCGCAGAGGTAATGGCCAACAAAAAAGCAGCCTCCCATGATAAATATTTCAACTCAGCAGTAGCTGCAGGCTCAAAAGGCTGTAGAGTGAGTTTCTCCAACACAAAATTGAGATCCCAAGCAGGAGTAGGAGCTCTCCGTGGGGTCTTATATTCTTTGCCCTCTAAGGAATTGCTTAAACAAAGGATGAGAAAACAATGGTGGGTCACAGTCATAGTGAGCAGAAATTGCTGCAGCATGAACCTTAATAGAAGAGAAGGACAAACCTTTGTCCAGTAACTCAGTAAGATATTGAAGAGCCACACTTAAATTAGGCTTAGAAACATCAAATTCCTTTGCTGTACTCCAAAATAAAAATCTCTTCCATTTATCTGCGTACACTTTCCTAGTACTAGGCCTTCTGGCCTCCAAAATAACATTCAAAACTTGCTGTGGAAGCTGAGACCCTCCAGGGTTTAAAACAGAATATGCCAGGCTGTCAGGTGAAGAGAGTGAAGTTTGACATTGAGTAAATGACTGTTCTCCTGAGACAGCAGGTGTGGAATCAAGGCAAAGGCCATGGAGGCTCCTGCACCAGACTTCTCAGTAATGGGTACCAGTGCTGTCGAGGCCAATCTGGAGCTATTAAAATCATCTTTGGCTTGTCCTGTCTGACCTTCAGGAGTACCTTTGGGAGGAGAGGCAGAGGTGGAAAGGCATACACATGAAGATTGTTCCAATTGAATGAAAGAGCATCCACTTTCCAAGCTGTGGGATGAAACCTTTTGTGCAAAACTTTGGCAGCTGGTAGTTTAGTGGAGAAGCGAACAGATCTATGTCTGGAGTTCCCCATAACACTGTCAACTTCTGAAATACATGAGGATCCAATTTCCACTCGTGGGGATCCATAATTTGCCTGCTCAACACATCTGCTAAGGAGTTCTGTGCTCCCGGCAGAAACCTTGCCTGAAGATTTAGCTGTAAACTGAGAGCAGTCTCCCACAAAATCATTGCTTGTCTGCATAGAGGATAAGAATGTGTTCCCCTTGCTTGTTGATGTACCACATGACAGTTGTGTTGTCTGTTAGAATCAACACCTGCCCTGGAAGAAGTAAATCCTTGAAAGCTATTAATGCAAATTGGACTGCTAACATCTCCTTCAAGTTGATATGTAGATGTTGAAGTCTGGCAGGCCACGTGTCTTGTACCCACTTTCCATTTAGATGAGCTCCCAAGCTTTGTCTGAGGCATCTGTCGTTAGAATCTGACTCGCCTCTGGCCGGGTCACAGAGAGTCCCTTGTTTAGGTGACATTCCTGAGCCCACCACAAAAATTCCTTTTGAATGCAAGGTATTATCTGAATGACAGTGTCCATATCTTGGCAGTGCTGTGTCCATACATTTTGAGATACCATTGTAGCTTCCTCATATGCAGTTTGGCATTGGGAAGCACCAGAATACAAGATGCCATGAACCCCAAGGCTTGAAGGACTGTCCTTGCAGTCAGCCTGGACTGATGAGACAATTGATGGAAGTAAAGAGAAAGATTCTTTTGTTTGTCCGGGGTCAAAAAGGCCATCTGGGCTGCTGTATTCAGTCTCACACCCAGAAAGCACATGTCCTGAGAGGGTACTAGACTGGACTTTATTTCGTTCACAGAATACCCCAGGCATCTTAGCACTGCTATCACATATTGCAAATGATGAAGAAGTTCGTCCTTTCCTTGGGCCAGAATCAGGCAATCGTCCAAATAAGGATAGATCTGTATTCCTCTTAGCCTGAAGAAAGCTATCACTGGAGCCAGAACCTTCGTGAACACTCTGGGCGCAGTAGATAAGCCAAAGGGCAATGTAGAGAACTGATAATGAGAAGTCCCAGCCCGAAAACGCAGATACTTCCTGCAACTTAGCCTGATAGCAACATGAAGGTAAGCCTCCTTGAGATCCAGAGTCACCATCCAGTGATCTTTGCCCAGCAGAGGTAAAAGCTGTTGTAACGTCAACATTTTGAACTTGGGAATGTCCAGATAAGTGTTGAGGATAGATAAATCCAAAATTGGTCTCCACGTGTTCCCCTTCTTTGGTACTAGGAACAGGCGAGAATAAAATCCTAGGCCCACTTCTGGCAGAGGGAGCGCTTGTATGGCCCCTATTTGGAGCAGCAGAGAAATTTGTTTGTGAGCCTCTAGTCTTTGCTGAGGAGGAACGTCCGGCATGCCTTTGAAAGGAGGCAAGGTATGGAAATAAAACCTGTAACCTTGGTGTATGATATCCAATACCCATCTGTCTTGGGTAATCAAACTCCAATTGTCCCTGAAGAGTGCCAACCTTCCTCCCAAAGGTGCTGCCAGGCAAGAAGGATCTGGCAGCTGAAAAGGTAGGTCATTGGGCCTGTTTACGAAAGGAATGGCCCCTGCCCTCACCTGAAGATTGTGCAGGAGAACTCCCTGTTCTAGGTCTGAAGGAGCTCTGAGCTCTGCCCCTACCACGTCTAGATCTACCCCTAGACTGTGAATCATAAGAAGGGCACGTCCACCCCTTAGCAGGCCAATTCCTACTAAACTTCAGAGGCTGGACTTGCAAAAAATCTTTAACAGTCTGCATAGACTTAGCCTTGTCTTCCATTTTCTTCAAGACTGACTCCACAGGTGAACCAAACAACACATCAGACTGTAAAGGAGCATCCAAAATCCTTGTCTTAACATGTTCAGATAAATTCTGATCCCTCAGCCAGGCGTGCCTGCGAAGAACTGACCCAGTGGCAGCCACCCTAGACGAGGCCTGTATAGCATCAAAACCACATTGTAAAGAATGCTTACCCACCTGTTCAGAGACATGTACCAAATCTTGTAATTCCTTACACTCAATGCCTTCCGCCAGAGCATCTACCTTAGACTTCAGTTGAGAAAGAAGATAGTTTTGATATTTCAACATGTGAAACTGGCAATTCAAAGCCCTCATAGCTAAGGTGGAAGAAGTATAGACTTTCTTTCCCCATCTATCCAAAGCTCTGGCCTCTTTATCTGGAGGAACCGGATTTTTACAACAGAGGCCTTGACACCCTTAGGTCCCTGACTAACAGTTTCTGGGTCCGCCCTAGGACTCTTATAAAGATATTTATGAGCCTCAGGCACCCTATAATACCTATCCGGTTTAACAGGAGCAGGAGGCAAAGAATCAGGATTAAGTGAAGCCTCCGCAAACACATCTTCCACAACATCCAGAACAGGAGGTATAGCCAAAGGCCTATGCTGGGGTAAAAGCAAAAATTCCTAAGCCTTTTCCTGGAATCAGAGAAGTCCTGACCTTCCCACTTAAAATGTTCCCTCATGGAATGAAGAGTCTCTGAAAAAGAAAAATCCTCTGGAGGAGAAGCAGCAGGAGTGGAATCATCTGCATCAGAATCAGAATAAGGAGAGTACTCCTGCAAGTCTTCAGCCCAAGACTCTGAAACATCTGAAGCCTGCTCAAAACTCCCCAACTCTGGTTCCACCCTAGGCCTCTTATCTGGAGGGGGCAAAGAACCTCTAATCAAAGTAATTAAATCTTCTGCCATTTTAAGCATGTGCTTCTTGGGCACAGATCCTGAAGAACTAGGAGTGACACCAACAGAAGCTAAACCTGGCCTGCCTCTGGGAGAAGCCTTAGAAACAGAAGGAGAGGGCCTAACCACACTAGGAAGGGAGGGGAGTACAGTAACCTGAGAAGCCCCTTCAGCCTGACCTGCCTCCTGAGAGGCCACATCCTGCAATAACAAAGTCTCCCCCTGGGACTCCAGAGAAGCCTCCGGCGGAACCACCGGTTCCAATGACGCCTCTAAAGAACCGGGCGTCACGGACGACTCGTCTTGCCTGGGCTTAGCTGCCTTGTCTTTGCGCTTCTTCGAAGAAGCGGGCGTCGGAGCATCCGACGGCATCTTATAATTGCACCGCTTCCCAAAGACCAACCTGGCACAATCTAACCTTCGCTTAATAGTGCGCTTATTGAACCTAGCACAAAAGCGACACCCAACAACGTCGTGCTCAGGCCCCAAACAAGGAATACACAAAGTATGATAATCTCTATGCGGTATCTGTTTCCCACAAGAAATACAGTTATTCACTTTTTCTGACATCCGGTAAACCACTGAGGCAAGAAAAAACTAAAATATTCCCCAACGGGGTACTTAGCCAACTTTGACTCGGTCTGAAACTCCGAATTCGAAAAATTTCAGCACGCCGAACAGCACTTGCAACGCTGCTTCTGCATCGGACCATGCGGCAAAAAAGACTGAGGATATGACGTCGGTCATGCGCATTTGTACCCTGACGTCCTGATGTCAGTCTTAAGCGCCTTGACCGACGTCAGCCTAATACTTTGATATTCGGGCCGACCGAGGACAGCGGACTACCCAAGTGTAAGGACTGCAGCAATGTGAGATGAAGAACATCTGCAGACTGGCCTGCTCACTAACACGTGACTTTTTTCTCCACAAGGTAACAAATGGATTGGAAGGCTCTCCTGCCCCAATGCAGGAAAGAATGAATCAACTGGATGTTAAAAAAGGGAGCCACCTGGCCAATCCTGCACTTAAAAAAAAACAAAGAAAAAGAAAATACTGTTTACTGACGTTACGGTATGCACTGCAGGATTTGCAGAATTTAAATCTGAACCACTGACACCAAATATGGTGATGTGCTCAGGGCACACAGGCTTGAATCCTGCAATCACCAAATATTTATGCAAGGGGTGACTGACCTTAAGAGTTCACTGGAAATACATACGAATTGCTTGAGTTATGACCAACACTTGCCACACCCAAATAAGATTTGCAGTGTACAGAGCATGATTGCAGTCCATGATTTCACCCAACTCTGAGCTCAGTGCCTTTACTGCAACCTTACCAACAGTAACTGATATTTAACCAAACTTTTCACACACGCATGCACGTGCACACATACAAACTATTTCCAGGTGGGGGCCACTGCCACATCTTCAGTGATGGCACATCCTTCTTGTGTCCAAAGTGCAAACTAAGATACCAACCACAAGCTTTTATTAATAAATGAAACACTTCACAGGAAAAAAATCAGGTAAAAATAATAATAGAAAAACAAAATATAAAAGCTAACGAAGTACTTGCAACAGGAAGAAATAAAAATACCTTTAAAAGATGATGTCAAAATAATTCCAACTGCAACACTTTCTACAAAATACTGTTGCCTAACACTATTGCCACTGAACACATCAACTGGCTGTAGACAGCAAACAGTCAAATTAGTTTACAATCTCTTGAATAACAGGCTTATTTTCCTTTCTACAGACCCTGCAGAAAATGTTTTTGCTGTTTCAGTTTTGAACAGACTTCATAAAATCCAAAAATCCAAATGATGAAAACACATGAATCTTGATTCAGCTTTTTTCTGTAAATAAGAGGAATCTGAAATCCAAACAACTGTCCCAAACCGAAAGGGGAAAAAGCAGCAGCAGCTACAATGCAGCTCTTCCAGTGGCTTAGTATGATTTAAAAAACAAAGTTGCTAGAACACAGAGCTCCATCCTATGATGAGGTAATTCAGCTCATGGACGGAAGCAGTGTGTGTAAAAAGCTCTATCCCATGACTTGGTAAATTCAGCTCAGGGAAGGAAGCAGTGAGTGTAAAAACAGAAAACAGCTCCACTGTGTTAACAAAAAAGTTGTAATGTTTATGTATTCAATAAACTATGCCATGCCTGACATTTGTGACTTAAGAAAAAAATCCACCCCCTGACACTTGGTTGGCACTAACTATGCTATGAAGTATGAAGATGTATAAGAAACACAGACAGGTGTGCAGTTCAGATTACTGGTTGGAAATCCTAAGGATTAATGGACTTGGAGGTAGAAATGAAACTGTGCACAAGTGAAACGTGAACCATTTTATTAGAACACACTTCTAAACAACTTGATTGGAAAATACTCAAGAGAACTGTGAACACATTGTTAACTTTTTATGTTCCATGCTCCCTTAAAAGTACCTGCAGCACTCTGATGTCAAGTAGAACAAGAACCAAAGAGAACAGAAGCTTCCACGTCATTAAGAAGCAATTACAGGCAAGAGAATGGGTGGATAAGGTTGTTGTGTCTTTCGGCTTTTCCCGGTTAGGGGTCGCCACAGCAGAACTCCGGTCCGCTAATGATTGGCAGTAGATTTTTACGTGCCGAGTTGCTGGCCCTGATGCACAACCTTCAACGAAGGTACGCCCATTCACGCATGTCTCCACACAGAAGACGCTCTAGCTGAGAATCGAACAGGACAACGTCTTACTGTGAGGCAACAACGCTACCGCAGCACCACCACCGCAGTCTAGAAATGGGTGGATAAGGTCTATGTTGCAAAAACAAAAAGATCTGATACTGATCTGAAAGATTTGAACAGAGCAATTAAAACATTACTCACTACGTGCAGCTAAATAAATGGTATAAAAAATATCAAATATCCATTTTTTCCCCTTGGTAAGATGAGCAAACCAGGGCTTCTGTCAAATTAATTTGGGGGGGGACAAGCACCAAATTATGTACTTTCAAAATGTTTTCAGGAAGATACAGGCAGACTCATCAAGTATCAGAGGTGTGTCAGTAACATGACTGGAAGATCATGTAAATGTAAATGATCTTTCATTGGGATTAGACACAAGGGCATGACAAGGGATCACTACACCTACTGGAAAAACTAAGACAGCATAATTTCAAGATAAACAATAACAACTGCAGAAACAGTGGCAAGCATACCACTCAACTGTACCGAATTCCTCCGAAAATACCACTTTGGGGTTCAAAATAATAGGGTGCCACGAATTCCCAGGGGCCCCTTTAAAAATCACAATTTCATTTTTTGTATTTGTGTTTCCCATGTGCCCGGTGACGTCATCACACAGCACTGTTGAAAAGTTATCCGTATCCAAATGTTTTTTAGCCTACTACTTAAAAAACAACTCAAGGTGAATTCTGTGTTTCAGAAATGATTACATGTCGAGTCATAACTACACATCTAACTAAAAGCTCCGTAACACACTGTACTGTACTTCATTCAAAGTCAAGTACATATGCTACTGGAGGACCCTCTCTGACATGCATTCGAAATACTCCCTGTTTTACCCACCCCCAAGCACCAGAATGGGTGACACTGCTGTCACTCTTCCACAGTAAATAATGGCAAACGTTTGAGAGCCAGTCTTATATCCTTCGTAAAATACATGCAATGCAAAACCTGTAATTCTATCAACTTTCTAAGTTTATAACAACATTTAAAATATGTTACTGATTTGGGACTTTTGTCTCCCCTCCCCCATTATTGTTGGTTGAGTCCAGAATTTTTGCACTAAAAGGTTGAGAGGTGTGGGGTCGGTAGACATGCATCTATCAAGCAGCTGAAACACAAACCTTATGAAATAAATATGATGGCAACTTACACATCTTGCAGTCATTCGGCAAAGTTAAGTAAATAAGGTTTTACAGACAAGTGCATATACACACACACACACATATTGCCAGTATTCATTCTAACTATAATTTAATACTTCTCAGTAAACATCAGAAACTCCTTCATATTTTTACTGTGCACATGACCCTAAGCGCATCTTCAAACTGCTTACGATATAACACTAAAAAGTGATGCACTGTCCAAAACTAAAATCTGGGGACTTGTTGTAGAAACGTGCATGTTTAATAACACTCAGATAAATTAGCTGCTATTAAACTGAATGTTTAAATATATGATAAAAAAAGTCTACAAATATGACACACAAAGCTGAATGAGTTTAATAGCGTAACTATTTTATACTTTTAAATTGCTAGTGCATTACAGCTGCTAGTCTGACAACAGTAAGAATCTATTTAAGCACTCTGAGTATCACTTTTAAAAATGAAAAGTCAATGAAATTTGCGGTGCTTATCCACCCGCCAGCATCCTAGCATGTTTAAGAGACAAGGAAATGCTTGCAGAAGATGAACTCACCTATTTATCCACCCACCTACACCCTTGTATATTTATGAAACATGGAAAAGGTTACACAAGGTAATCTGCCAGCAAGATGTGTAAGTTATAGTCAACACCCTAGCTCTGCCTACATTCACTGTGTCAGCCCATAGGAATATGGCCTTTGTGGATTTGAATTCTGTTCTCATTTTAAACCCAGAAACAGCTTTGCAGACTCAGTTAAGTAGTAACATCATACCAGGATGCAAATAAACACATGTATGTTTATAATGAAAATAACATCCGCGGTGGTGCAGCGGTAGCGTTGTTGCCTCACAGCAAGAGGTTCTCCCATTCGATTCTTGGCTGGAGTGCGGGGAGTGCCTTCTGTGTGGTGTCTGCATGTCCTCCCCGCGGTTGGGTGGGCGTTCGAAAGACATGCGTAAATGGGCGTGCCTTTGTTGAAGGTTGAACGTCGAGCTGGCACCTCAGCGTTTGTGAAAGTCTACTGCCAATCATTAGCGGACCGGAGTTCCGCTGTGGCGGCCCCTAACCGGGAAAAGCCGAAAGACAAACAACAACAACAACATGTTTATAATGAAAATACTAACACCAAGTTTACAGGCTTCAAACAACTTGGTGGCATCAAGAGCAACAGCGAGAGAGTACCACTGCTGGAAGGAGTTAGAGAGCCAGAAGGAAAAAGATCTCTCACACAGCCCAACAGGGTGAGAAAATGGAGCTTTCCATGCAACCTTACCCATCTTTACTGGTTTACCCTCATGTGAAAGGGGAATGGGGATCGTGATTTAGGGGGACCATGATGGGAGCCTTTGGAGTGATCGCTGGAATGCAACACTACCTGGGCCTGTATATATCCAACTCAGTGTATCCACAGCTCAGCTAGGCAGAGTGGGCAGCAAAATCCTCAGTGGGAGTCAGGAGAATCACATTTCTGCAAATGGTAAGTTACCTGTACTGACTGACACAAATAAGTATTCCTCCCTCAGAGCCACACGCTCCAGGGATCTAAACCTTGTCATCACAATGAACAAAACATGCTGGAGGGATAGGTTCCTGACCCAGAGAATCCCCAGACTCTGGAATAGACTGCCCATACATGTCAAGCAGAGCGCCTCTTTGGCCCTCTTCAAAAGGAACTTTGACTATTGGATGGGAGATGGGAAATCACCACAGGGGTCACGTCAGTTGCCCTGCTAGACTGGGGTCCAGGGAAGTAAATATTGTGGAAAGAGCCAGGGAATTGTTATGACTAGGCTTGTACAGGCCCTAGGGCCGACAGCCTAGTAGCAACCTATGAACCTATGGATATGAAGATTTAATGGTCTGAAGGCAGGCATATTTTGTAAAAATAATGCGGTTAGCTTTAAAAGTGTCTACTGCAAGACTTCACTTCTTACTGCTTGCACGTTGTGCAGAACTAGACAGATACTAAAGAAGGTATCGTTTTCTCAATCTATATAGTTTTGCAGAACTGCCGAAACTAGTCTCAGTCTCTCAGAGCAAGAGATCTGGACAAACTGATAAAGCCAAAAATAGTGGGACAAAGATCCAACAATAGGGACAGATTTTAAATATTGCTCATGTAAACTCAGACAACTGCTAGAATAACAGGTTTTGCATTATATGAGGGATATGAAGTCTGAAATTCAAATATCAATCATGTTGGTATCCTACAATTCCACTGTAGTGGGCAGGGTTACATGATTATGCATGCAGATTTTATGTTAATCAGTGTCCCAATTTTTGGCCAGTTGTCCCTACTTTTCATGAGCCTTTGTCAAAATTTTAGATGTTTCCAGGTTGAGAGGTATGGTGGCAAGAAAGAAATGCATGTGTCATGTTTTAATGTTAGAGGGTTTGAAAAAATAATAAAAAAAAACTCTGAGCAAAAGTGAAAGTGCCAATGTCATAAGACATCCATGGTTTTTAGGAATGACGCAGCATGTTGCTAAATTTATACTCAATAAGTCTATGCGCAATGCCTTAGATAGCCGTTACAACATCATGCAGATATGAAAAGGAAACATTGTGAAAGCTCAAGAAACTAATTACAGAAGCTCCAAAGTTAAAGTACTATGACATGAGTAAACCAGTTATGTTTTACAAGCATATCTTGGTCAGAATGGCAAAAGAGCTGCAATCCTATAACAGAAAAAGAACAGATGCAAATGAGTCAAGAGCATTTACACATATACAAAAAAACAGTAAACATAAAACAACTGTTAGTAATTGTTTACGGTGTGACAAAATTCATAAATGTCTGTATGGTAAAGCACACGCTTACTTGCAAAATATATTCAAAAAAGCCCTTGGAAAAGGCTCCTCTCCAAGACAGTAAACAATGCTGCTTAATCCAGGGTAGAATTACCTAAATGTGATATACTGATCAAGCATTAAAGTACAGTTGTGCAAAATCTTATCATAAAAGTAGATGCCCTTCTTTTCACTGCTGCAATATTCATAACCTGTGGAATCTCCTGCCAAGGACAGCCCAATAACCAGCCAATATAACATAGTCCTAGCTTTGTATGTCAGACATATGCTCCCTGCATAAGCATAGGGCACAAAAGTGATGTATGAATGCTCCACACTCAGCACTGAAGTGCCCCAGCAGAACTACAGCCACCCCAGTAGATAGGAGAATATGCACATCAAGACGAAAAAAATAAACAGAAGAGAAAAAAATCAAAGACACCCCTGATCAGCAAAGAATTCCCAAAAGATGAAAGAAAACAAAGGGGGCAGGAGGGAGGAACTGAATACTGCAACAGTGAAAGGGACATCTTCTGTTAAGGTAAGATTTCACACAACTGCACTATGTCCTTCCATAACACTGTTGTAGTATTCATAGCCTATGGGAGATTACCAAAGCTACTGAAAAGGATGGAAGGAAGAAGGCACATAGAAGTCCTCCACAAATCCATGAAGGATAGCCCTGAGAAATCCTGCCCTGGCTCTGGAAATTATATCCAACCTGTAATGTTTAGCAGAAATGTGGACACAGTACCAAGTGGCAGCTTCAAGGATGGATCTAGTATCCAAACCCCTGAAGAAATCTCCAGAACAGGCTCATAGAATGAAACTTAACTGAAGCAGAAAGCTGTTTTCCATGAAAGGAATAATCAAAATAAATGGCCTTAGAAATCCAGGAGTAGATGGCTTACTTAGAACCCACCAAACCCAATGTCCTGGTATGAAAGGAAACAAAAAGCTAATTTGCAGATAACCTTTGTCTTATACAAATAATATCTTGGCTGTCTAAGAAGATCCAAGATGTGAAGAACCTTTACATGAGCAGGTTGTGGAGAAGGAAAAAAGGAAGGATGCTAGACAGACTGATTAAAATACAACTCACTGACCACCCTGGACAAACAAAGGATCAGTAAGCAGATATACCCTATCCCTATGAAAAATCAATAAGGGAGGAATAGCCATCAGAGCTTGAAGTTCAGAAACTCTCTTGGCTGAAGTAAGGTCGACCAACAAAACAGTCTTCCTGGTGCAGTGTTGCAAAGAACAGGTGGGCTCAAAATGTATTTTAATTAATTAATTAATTAATTAAATTTATTTATTTTATTTGACATTTGTTAACCGGGAAAGTCCGACCATGTCAAAAACCCGTTTTCAGCGGAGGCCCGGGGAGAAAAGTTCCACAAATTAAAATATTTCAAAAAGAAAAGTACAGAGATAATTAAATTTACATGTGGGAATGTAGCTTACATTAAGTTACAAGGTATTCCTACTGACACACAAGGCAGTTATACATTTACACAGTAAACTCTGCAAACAAGAAATAGAGAGATATAAGTAGATACAGTTTATCTTTTACAACCGTTTTAGGTAGACTTGGTGTATATTATGATAGTTTATTTACTTTGATGTCAGCTGCAAAGACTGTTAAGTGGACTGCAGTTATACTTTTAGAAAAGGAGGTTAAAAAGCTAGTTAGCTAATGTGCAGTAGTAATACTAGCAGCTAACTGACAGGGAGAAATGGGGGAGCTTAGTATTTGTAGTAATGTCACATATCAATAAATCTAGCTATGTCCTTTAAAGTGGAAGACAAAAGAAAGCATGGTAGAGTAGAGTAAAAAAAAAAAAAGGAGGGGAGGAGGAAGGATGAGAGTTTAGAAAAGTAAGAGGAGGGGAACGTGGTGGGGGGATTGGGTACTTATGTAGTTTTGGTACAGAGGTAGATGCTTGTATCTAGGAGGTGTTTTTTAGCACCGGTTTAAAATTCTTGTGGTTTGTTATAGCTCTGATGTTTGCTGGTAAGGCATTCCAGAGTTTTATTAAAGTGTAGGAAAATAGACACTGTCCAACTTTTTTGTTTGGTCTGTGTAGGGTTACTAGTCGCTTGTCTTCAGATTGGAGGGTCATAGTGAGTATGTAGGTTTAGAGGAGTGGATTAAGGGCTGGGGCAGTTATTGGATCGATGTAGAACTTTCTGTGCCATATTGAGTGGAAAGTGGTCTTGGAGTAATGGAGGTTTGAGCTAGTTGAGGGCCTTGAGAGCTGTACAGTGGTGTGTGTTACGGGGTATATTTATAGCAAATTTAGCAATTTTATTATAGCAGGATTCAAATTTACTTTTTAGGGTAATTTGAATGTTTGTCAGAATAGGAGCACCATAGAGTAGAGAAGAGAGCAGGTAAATAGTGGCCAGAGTGGTTTTAGTGGTTGAATTCATGACGTTTTTGTGTTGGTATAGCATTCCTAGTTTGCAGTGAGTTTTTCCTGACTGCACTGCAGATAAGTAGATCAAAGGAAAGCTTATTATCTGTTGTCACGCCTAGTAGTTTGGCTTGAGAAACAACTTTTATTTGAGCACTGTTTAGAGGAAAGATCTTAAAGTCTGCCAAGAGATTGTTGGGTGTCCATTTTTCCAAGAACAAATGTAAGGTCCCAAGTGGGAGCAACAGGTTTTCTTGGAGGTTTGATATGAATAATGACTAAGAAATTGTTTGACCAGAAAACACAAGGCTAAAGACGGGTTGAAGGGCAGACAATCCATGTCTGCTGACAAGCACGCTTTAAAAGAAGAAAATGCAAAGCCAGAATGAAGCAGTTCTCACAAGAACGGACCAGTGGAGTCCCCAGTGAAAAGGGATACTGATGAAGCTTGAGACACCAAACAGAAAATCTTTTCCACTTAACCATACAGGTGGTAGTGGGTTTCCTGGCCTCCTACGAAACCCTAAGTATGTCCTTAAAAAGTGGTGAATAAATAGGATCAAAATTCTATCATCCAAAGAGTAAAGTGAAGAATGGACAAGTAAGGGTGAATGACAGACCACTTGTCTTGTGTGAGAAGATCCACCCAGTGAGGTAAGTTGTGATGATTGCCCCTGGCCAAGTAAAAGAAGAGATGGAACCAGTGATGGCTGGGCCAACAGGGGGTCACCAGCAAGATTCTTGGGGAGTCCTTCCTAATCTTATGCAGGACTCTAGGAAGAGGAGGGTAAGCATAGAGGAACATACCCTTCCAAGAAAATGACATGGCATCCACCTTCCAAGTTGGAGGACTTGGAACTCTGGAACAGAAATAAGGAAGCTGCCTGTTCAGAGGAGAGGCAAAGACAGACACTTGAAAAATACCCCACTGATGTACCATCTCCAGAAATACCTCTCTGAGAAGTATCCATTCAAGAGGATGTGTCCTAGACCTGCTCTATGAGTCTGCTGCTAAGTTGTGCTCTAGAGGTGTATATGCGTCTGAAGAGTTACCTGACAGCAGACAGCCAAATCCCAGGCTTGAGGGGCTAGTCTGCACAGAAGATGCTTCTGTTTGATCCCCCCCCCCCCATTTGTTGGTGTACCATGACTATGGTGTCATTTGTAAAGACCTTTAAATGGCCCAGAAATCAAAGAGAATGGAAGGCCTAAACAGCAAGAATGAACACCCTCATTTATTTTATGCTGATGTGGTCTGGACTTTGATGAAGGAGCCATAAACCCTCAATCCTTGGAAGAAGCTTCCCACCCCAGACCGGAAGCATCTGTGAATAGCTTTTAAATAGGGGTAGGAGTCTGAAAAGACATCCTGGATTGAGGGAGATCTGCTGAATTCATGAATGTAACTAGAGTCTGAGACAAGGAAGGAATGGAACAGGAAACTATAGAGGGTGACAATAATGGAGCCAAACCATCTTTAAGTACCACTGAATTTTCCACATGTGAAGCTAGGCAAAAGGGAGCACGGGAATTGTAGATGCCATGAACCCCAAGATCCAGGAAAATTCCCTTGCATAAATGAGAGAAATGGGAAGCAGATTGTCAGAGACAGAACCATGAAATAAGGAAGAGAAGCCAACACTGGAATGGTTCAAATTCTGCAACCCAGAAAAATGTGGTCTTAAGTAGTCAGACTGGACTTCTTGAGATTGATGGTGAATCCAAGACTGCAGCAAAAGGATCATGGTAAAGTTCTGATCCTGCAAAAGTATGCCTTGAGAGGTAGCCTGAAGAAGCAGATCACCCAGATATGGGAACATCTGCATTCCCTGAAGCCTGCAAAAGAATATGAGAAGGACCAGACATTTGGTGAACATCCTTGGGGCTGTAGAAGGTTCCAAAGGTCAAAGTAGAGAGCTAAAAATGAGAAGAGGAAACAAGAGAAACAAAAACTTCCTGAAAAAAGGGTGAATGGGAATATGAAGACAGGTACCGTTTATGTCCAATGAGACCAGAAAAGCCTGAAGAAGTAAGAGGGAAAACAGAGTCTGGAAGGAAAGTATCCAAAGGGAAGAAATCTTTAGAAAGGAAAATCTAGAACCAGTCTCCAGGATCCCTCCTTTTCTGGGAACCAGAAACATTCTGGAGTAAAATCCTGCTCCTCTCTGGGGAAACTGAAATGGACTAAAAGGTGCCCTGATCCAGTAAATCCTGCAGAACTCCAGAAAAACAAGGAAGTTAGTTTACAGGGGTTTGAGGAAGACCTGAGAAGGGGTGGGGGGATTTCCACATCATAAAAGAAAAATGTGACAGATAATGGACAGAACCCAAGAGTGAAGTTATCTGTTGCCAGACAGGGAGGGACAGGGAAAGCCAGAGAGATGGGGAACCTGGCCAAGAGAGAGAGGAAAAAATACGTCAGATGAGGGTAGATTTGTCCTCAAAAGGGGTCTTTTGAGTTTCAGAGGTCTACGTGGGCCTATCAGCTAAAAAATACACTTAGGAACAATCTTCCCTTTAGAAGGCTGATGAGGTTGCCTACACACAAAGGCAGACTTAGGATAGTCTCTCTGAAATTTGGGTATGGAAGAAACAAAGATTCTGTGTCACTTTACCTTTGTCTTGTGAAGTCTTAAACAAGTCAGCAGCAGCTGTAGCAAAGAGAGCCTTGATTGTCCAAAAGAGCATCTAGGAGCTTGGCCTTAATAGCATCAGTTAAAGCCTGGAGATGAAGGCAACAGTACCTCTTCATAACTGAACCAGAAGCAGCAGCTTTAGAAGATGTATTAGCTGCATCACAACTGGACTTGGTGGAGTGGCAGGCAACCTGAGAAGTGGAACTTAGAGAGACAACAGCAGAGTTCCTGTCACAGTCAGGAAGGTCGGACAACCCCCCCTCCCCCTGCAAGCTGTGTCAAAATGGTCAGAATATACCTGGTCATATGGGACCTCTCCATAGCCCTACTATCTTTATCACATAGGAGGAGTTTGGAAGAGGGCAAAAGCTTGGCTGGCTTGTCAGCAGAAAGACCATAGCAGGGTTTGAAAAAAGACACTCGTACTTTATAAAAACAGTCAAGCTTCTTAGGGGCTGGAGGTTGGGAATCAGGAGCTAAAGAAGCAGCTGCAAATATATCTAACAAGGCATCCAACACAAGGGGGACAGCAGAAGGTACAGAAAATTCCATCTGCATCAGCTCATAATACCTCTTTTAAATATCAGAGACTTGTGGGAAATCCCACTTAAAATTCTCCATCATGCAAACTGCTGTGTCCCCAAAGGAAAACACCTCAAAGGGAGAGTCAGAACTCAAGCAATCTTCTTTTTCAGACACTCAGTCTAATGAAGAGGTAATTTTTGAGGAGTAGGCCAAGGACTCATCTCATGAATACACCTTCTCATCTGAAGAATTAGGCTCCCTAGTCATTTTAGCTGGAGTATAGGACCAAGAAGAAGCAGGAACAGAGCAACCCTGAGGTTGTCTTAAGGCCATTGTGGCATTGAACAAGACCAGAGTAAAATCCTGCCATTTCACCTGAAGATCGTTAGCAAGTCCTAATTAAACTCCTGCCATTCCCTTATGATCCCTACAATGCACAAAAACTTGCTTCAGTTTTTGTCTTTTATCAGAAGGGAAATCAGCCCTAACAAATACCGGAGGTTCTGACCTTTGGCAAGATTCGATAAGAGAACCCGAAACTCCTTCCTGATGAATATCTGTGGAATTCCTCTAGAACCCTCTGAGATAATCAGCCGTGGTTCCCCCCTAATGTCTGGAGCAGACACCTACAAAGCCTCAAAGGATGTGCAGAAGGATGGATCCATGCCAGCCTCTGATGGGGTAGCGGAAGCTCAAACAACAAACGCCAAATGACCTAAAGAGCTATTACCCACTTCTAGAGGGACATCTGGTGGAGGTTGAGATGAAGAATCCGGCCAAGACTTCTTGGCCTCCTTCTTTCCTAGCAGAGGATCTCAGGGTTAAAGGATTCTGCCATGGTACTCTGGGCTAACTGTTTAAGCTGCTGGCTTTCACGATAAATAGCCAGGAAAGACAAAATGGCTTCTGAGTGTCTTGGACACAAATACCTTACAGATACTACAAGGGATTTGGTCATGGGA
Organism: Protopterus annectens; assembly: GCF_019279795.1. NCBI lineage: Eukaryota > Metazoa > Chordata > Ceratodontiformes > Protopteridae > Protopterus > Protopterus annectens. The sequence goes on along the minus strand of NC_056746.1, from coordinate 886,285,113 downwards.
AGCACCGAAACAAAAAAAGACACTGTTCATGATGATCCTAATGGGGACTCTGCCTCCCACACTGACATTTTCACTTCTTGGATGACATGAACTCTAGGTAGCAAAATAAAATACAAGAACAAGAAAGTTAAAACAACCCCAACAAGGCACTTACTTATCTGGTGTATTCAGTAGAGCAGCAAGGCGTTCAGACCAACTAGCAAAAGAAGCGTTCGAACTGGCAGCAAAGTAGTTCCAGGTAGTTTCAGGTTTTTCATGTAACTGTACTATGTTCTTCATATGGATGACTGTCAAAAAAGAATTCTCAAATAAAGGAAAATTCTCAAAGAACTTCCCAATACAAGAGGAGGAAGACAACTACTTGGTTCCTGTAGCGATCCCTAATTAGAGGAAACGCCAAAGGACTGTTTTTTTAATTTCTGGTCTATTCTTGATTTGAGCATCCAAGTATGTAATGTAAGACCAGCCTGCTGCCTCACAAATGTACAGAGCTGATACATGCTTAAAGAAGGCTGCTGAAGGAGGAGCCATTCTGGTGGATTGTGGTTTTTACCTGTCATCCCCCCTGCCTTTCACAGCAAAAGGTGATAAGAGTTAGCAAGCCATTTAGACAGAATTCGCATAGTCACTGATTTACCCAGTTTCTATGGGATGAAAGCCATTAATAACTGTCTGCCTAATGAAAACTTAAAAGATGTCCACCCTAACTTTGTAGCCTGGGAAAGAAAAACAGTAGCTGTATTGTCTGATTATGAGAACATGCCTAAAAGTACAACTGTGTCAGGAACTTACTATAACTGTAGATGTTCAAGTAGGTTACTCTTGCAGTACAGTGTCTACGGAATTCCTGCAGAAGCCCATAGTTACACGAATACCAGAGAATTTCACCATGCTCCTTCCAGGGGATGCCCTCCCTACCAGATGTCAGGACATCAGTGATATAAAGGAGTCATCAGCTTGCCACCATCTTCATCAGGGTTTTCTTACCTAGGGTTCATGTAGGCTCACATAACCAACCCTAGAATAAGGAAAATAGCTAGGAGTATCAAGAGAAATTGGGAAAGGAAGTGGTAATATGATACCAACCCCAACCCTAAGTAGGTACAAGAGTTAAAGTAGGAGGGGTGGGATGGAGGGAAAAGGGTACTGCAGCAGTGATCCACTTAAATATTTACAAATGTAGTGAGTTCTTAACACATCTGTACAATGTTCAGTGTAGTCACTGTTGCAGTATTGAGTTTTGGAAAGACACCCAAAACTAGTTCTGAGTATGAGGTGACAGCTGGGTGGATAAAGCTCTGCGGAATGACAGAGGCAAACTCAGCTCCGGCTCTAAAGTTACCATAAAGGTTGCAATGCTCTATGAAGGGGTGCACCGAAGATCAAGTAGCTGCTTCCAGAAGGAAAGAGTTGACACCCCTTTTAAAAAGGCTCTGGTGGCTGCCTTTGCCCTGGTATAATTAGTCCTAATAGACAGAGTTTTTTTTTTGCCATGATGATAGCAGTAGAAAACAATGCAACTGCCAATCCATATCAATATGGTCTGTTTAACACGCCTCCCTTCCTTGAACTCTGCAAAGGAAACCAGGAGTTGGTTTGCCCTGTTACGGAATTTGGCTCTTTACAAGCAGAATCTCAGCCATTTGTGAACAACAAAGGAATGGAGAATTGGCCTGGCTGTGGGATACAACCTGGGCAGTAAAGAAGGGTTGGTTCTATGGGCGATCTTGTCTTTATGGAAGATTAGAAAAGGCACCTTGCACATGACTACTAAGCAGTTCAGAAATGTCTTTGAAGTGACCATTTTGATGTTACATGTAGCTGGCTTGGGGGGGGGGGGGACAGAGTGAGCTTCTCTAAAATAAAGTTAAAGTAACAAGTAGGGATTGAGATGTTTCCTGAAGGTCTGAGATGCAATACTCCCTTGAGAAATTGTTTCATGTGGGGATGAGAGTAGTTAAGGAAATATGTGGAAATAACAGAGGCATGTACCTTGATGGAGGAATATTACAAACCTTCCTTGTATAGTGAGGCTATTAATTCCACATCCTGTGCTAAATTTAATGTCTTTGGAAATAATCCTTTGGACCGACACAAACAGAAAACTTTTTCAACTTTGCAAGATATGACATCCAGTTATTTGGTTTTCTGATTTCTCTCAAAATAGAGATCATGTCATCAGTGAATAGATGTCTAGCAGGAATTAAAGTCAAATTATTCAACCTGTGAGGTTCACTGTTTTGAAATGTGGGTGAATTACAGAACCTTAATTCTGGGAAAGGAAATCCAAACATGGTGGCAATTATCTGATCCTCCCACTGCCAAGGGGTCACAGGAGGTAGAGCAAGTGTTGTCTGGGTCAGTGTGGAGCAATTATGATCATCTTTGACCCACCTTCTCTAATTTTCTGAAGTATCCTGGCAATGAGGGGCAGTGGGCAGAAGCCATATAGAAAGAGTTCTGTGCTAGAGAACGTGAAGGCATCCATCCTTCCACACCCCTCTCTAAGGCTTCTGGAGTAGAACTTCCTGAGTTGTCTGCTCTGGCTAGAAGCAAAAAGGTTTCTCTTTCTGGCACATCCCACAGCTGTCACGAAAGATAAGCAAGTTATGTACTTACCAGAACATTAGATTTACCTGGTCTGTGTCTGGACAATGGAAACCACTGGACTGGTTCCCTGGCTCCTAGTTACCCGGCAAATAACTCCTCAAAAGCTCGAGTTCCTCCCCTCACCCTTAATCCCTTGCTAACTGGCCTATATCTTATTAAAAGCAGAAAATAAGGAGAAAATAATGTCTGGAAGTAAAACCTCATAAGGAAAGACAGGACATGGCTACTATACAGGTCCCCTTAGTTTATGGTAACTCTGGAGTATCAAAGATGGATGGGGTTGTTCCAGTGTCTGGATACAGACTAGCTAAACTTAACATTCTGGTAAGTACCTCTTTATCAACTTTAAAAAAGTCAGACTTAACCAAATTGGAAACTTGCTACAATAAAACAGCCCGTTTCACAGCCAACCTTCCACACCAAACCCACCATTGCATTGCTTTACATAAATTAAATTGGCTCAAGCTACCGAGCCTTCTTCATCTCTACCAACTTAAATTCACACACAATATCATCTTCCATCCTGACAGTTGCCCATCCCTCAAGGAACTTGTTGTTTCCTACTCATGCCCACTAAGTCTAAGATCTGCAGACAAAGACATTCTCACAGTAAACAAAACTAACAACACTCACAGTAAACCCTATTCTCAAATCAAATAGCCAAATTATGGAACTCTCTACCCCACACCCTCCAAAACACACCTGAATCTACCAGTTTCAAACTATTTGAACATCTAAGAAATGGCATTGCCCCTGTGCCAAACCTGACTGACAAGATATCTATAACTCTCTCAATGCACTGTCCACTCCTTACCTCATTTTCTCCCTCTCCTTAGTGTTTATTACTACTCAAAAATAAATATATATCAAGGAAATGTCATTTGGTCATAACAAGAACTTATGTACTCACCATAACGTTCGATGTATGTAGTCCATCTCGCCTCACATTCTTACCCGTGGGTTCGGAGCCGAACCTCGGCTCTGACTCGGCCATACTCCAGCTCGAAGTCTTCAATTGGCTCGTGGCTAAGAGGTATCCCATGCTGCACTGCTCCCTTTCCCCAGATCTTGTTTGCTGCAAGCTCAGGCAATCACACCTTACACACACAACACATAGAGAGGAAGAATCAGCCCAACAACAAAAGGAGTACTGAAACCAAAACTAACCTCTAGGCCCTCCAGGAGGGGGAAGGCGGGAGGGTAAGAAAGAATGTGAGGCGAGATGGACTACATAAATCGAACGTTATGGTGAGTACATAACTTCTTGATGTTATGTAGTCCAATCTCGCCTACATTCTTACCCGTGGGACAGTATCCCCAGCACCTGAACCTTGGGCGGCTCAGTGGAAAATACTCCTGAGCACTGTGGAACCAAAGGAAGATATGCCTCTGGATATCAAATCTAATTTGCAGTGACTGATAAAGGTGCGAGGAGATGCCCATGTAGCCGCACAAATATTACCCATAGACATCCTAGGCTGAAATGCCATAGAGGTAGACATTGATGATGTAGAATGAGCCTTCACCTTAAAAGGTAATTTCTTACCACTTGAGGCATAAATGAAGGAAATACAACTAGAGATCCATCTGGATAAGGTTACTTTAGAGACAGGAGACCCAAATCTATTGTCTGAAAACGAGACAAATAGCTGATCTGATTTCCTAAGATCCTTCGTTCTATGTAAATAGAAATGCAATTGTCTATGAACATCTAGCTGGTGGAATTTGAATTCTGCCTTATTAGAAAATTCTGGGAAAAACACAAGCAGCTCAATCTACTGGTTGAGGTTAATAACCGAAGCAACCTTTGGCATAAAGGAAGGATTTAGTCTGAGGGAAACCCTATCCTTGTGAAATACCAAGTAACAAGGTCTAACTGACAAAGCATGGAGCTCAGAGACTCACCTAGCTGAAGTGATGGCTACCAAAAAGATTGTCTTCCATGACAAATATTTCAAAGTCACAAGTAAGTGCAGGCTCAAAGGGAGACGAAGTTAGACACTGTAGCACAAAATTGAGGTCCCATGGCATTACGGGATCAAAGACTGGGGGCTGAAGCATCATAGTACCCTTTAAAAATGCCTTACAAAGTCTATGCGCCATTAGACTGGGTTCATTAGTGACATGAAAGGTGGAGACAGCCGCTAACTGAACTTTAATGGTTGCGGCAGCTGACCCCTGACTGAAAAGCATGGAGAGAAATTCCAGAACTGATGAAACTGGTGCAGTGTAAGGGTCAATCTGCCTTTCATGAGCCCAGATGGAGAATCTTTTCCATTTACTGGAATAACTCTTTCTAGTCGAAGGCTTATGGAAAGAAGACAGAATATGAACTACTTCCGGAGGAAAATGATGAAGCCTGACTAGTGATGGAACTGGAGTAGCCAAGCTGTCAACCGGAGGGTCTGAAGAGAGGGACGGAACTGCCTTGACATATGAGTCAACAGGTCTGGCTGTGGGTCCAGAATCCAGGGGTCGTCCATGAGATAGGGATGGAGAAAGGGGAACCAAATTTGACGAGGCCAGTGTGGAGAAATCAGAATCATTCTGCTTCCCAATAATTGTGCTTTCTGAATAACCTTTGCTATCAGAGGAACAGGTGGGAAGGCATACAGTAGACCAGAGGGCCAATCGTGAACTAGAGAGTCCCTGGGTGTCTCCCTCTAAGGGGGGATGAGGGTGAAGTAGCTGCTGCACTTGATATTGAGGGGACTGGCAAATAGATTGCAGCAAGGCTGACCCCCATCTGCGGAAAATCTGCTCTGCAACCTGCTTGCTCAGGGACCACTCATGAGGCATCAGAATAGCTCTGCTCAACCTGTCAGCAATCACGGACTTCCCCGGAATGTGCGTTGCCACAAGAAAGCATTGGAAAGACACTGCCCACTGCCACACTCGAATAACCTCTCTGCAAAGGGGATACGACTTGGATCCCCCCCTGTTTGTTCAAATAGCATACCACCGACATGTCTGAGTGGATTGCAATTGTCCCGAGAGGAAGAAAGCTCTGGAGTGCTTGCAATGCTAATAGCACTGCTCTCATCTCCAAGACATTGATATGCAAATGTATCTCGTGCTCTTGCCACATGCCTTAGACTGTCCTGCCGAGATAATGCTCCCCACCACCCAATCTGGGAGGAATCCGTGGTCACTGTGGCAACTGGAGGAGGTGGAACGAAGGGCTTTCCCACACTGACATTGCTGGTCTGAAGCCACCAGCGTAGATCCTGCTTGCACTTGTCTGTAATCATAATAAGATGGAAAAGCGGAAGGTGTTGTAGGGACCACTGAGCAAAGAGCAGCCACTGAAGGAGCCTCATGTGTAGTCTTGCAAAAAGGACTAGAATAATTGTGGCAGCCACTGTCCCTAACAATTTGAGAACCATTTTTGCCTTTACTTTTTTCAGTGGAAGCAATGCGTAGACCTGTTGTTGCAAAACATGAATTCTTTCTTGTGGTAAGAAAGCCCTCATGAGCACAGTGTCTAACTCGGTGCCTATAAAGGTGACACGCTGCGAGGGCAACAAGGCAGACTTTTCCCAGTTTAGTGGAATACCCAATCGTTAACGCAGCGCAATGGTGGCATCCCTGGTCTGGAGTAGCAGATGGCTGGTGGTGGCAGACAGGAGACAGTCGTCTAGGTACGGAAACACTTGGAATCCCTGACGTCTCAAGTGAGCCGTCACCACTGCCATACATTTGGTGAACACCCTGGGGGCTGTGGTGAGACCAAAGGGCAGGGTTCGAAACTGAAAATGACTGGCTCCCAGCCGGAAGCATAAATGTCTTCTGGATGCCCTGTCCATCTTTATATGGTAGTAAGCATCCTTGAGATAAATGGAGCACATCCATACTTCTTTCCCCAACAATGGGAGAATAGACTGTAAAGTGACCATTCGGAACTTGGACTTTTTTTCATGGAGGTTCAAGCGGCTGAGATCCAAGATGGGTCTCAGGTCCCCTGTTCTTTTCGGCACCAAAAAGAATCTTGAGTAAGTCCCTAATCCGAGCTGGTCTGAGGGGACATGCTGGATGGCTCCTTTTGCTAGCAGCTTTTGAACTTCTGAAGCTGCAGAATCCCTTTGACTGGGTGGAGCATCTGGGATTCTCTTGGTTGGCGGGGGGTGAGAAGAGAAGGGAATATGATATCCTCTGGAAATTATCTATAATACCCACTCGTCCTGGGTGATGCCTTGCCAGGCTTCTGTGTATAGCGAAATGTGACCCCCGACTAGCTCTGGAGAAGTGCAGTCGAGCCTCCCATCAGGAGCGCTGGTAGGAGGAACCGCGAAAGGAATCGTGGTCCCCCTGGTTACGCGGGCCTCCTCTGCCTCTGGAGGGGGAATCAAAATCTAAATTAAACGGTCATAGAACAATAAACACCACAGGGAAGAAAAGACCTCTAACTTAAATGACCCTGACAAACAAAACAAGGGAGGACTAGGTCCTCTAAGTTAAACGGCCCTAGCCCAAAGGGACAGGGCAACACCGGAACAAGCACACACAGGGAAACTGAGACACACACAACTAGAAGGGAAGACTAGGTTCTCCAACTAAAATGGGCCTAACCCGTAAGAAGGGAAGAAACGCAAACGGAATACCAAGACAAAAAGCCAAACAGGCTACACAAACAGTTTTTTTATCAAAAAACAGAAACTAGCTACGAAAATAGCTTTTGGAGCAACAAAACTACTAAAAAGTAGAAGAAAGTTATACTTGGCCACGGCCAAGAGCGAGACCATGTCTGAGCTGTACAAGCGGCAAACGTGATCTGGGGAAAGGGAGCAGTACAGCATGGGATACCTCTTAGCCAGGAGCCAATTGAAGACTTCGAGCTAGAGTATGGCTGAGTCGGAGCCGAGGTTCGGCTCCGAACCCACGGGTAAGAATGTAGGTGAGATTGGACTACATAACATCTATTATTTAATATGTACACAATACTAACTATTTTTACTCTCAGTAATCTTCACTGAAATGCTTGTTTTTCTTTTCGAATCTGTATCTACTAGAAAACTGTATTGAATACTACTTTGTATAGACTAACTAGAAGATGTATATTCTGCACCTTACTGTGTGTATACTATTGTACTATCTAATTATTGTATATTGCTTATATTTCTGTGGAGCTTTTCTCCCCGGGCCTTCGCTGAAAATGGGCTTCTGGCCCAGTCAGATTTTCCCGGTAAACAATTGTAAATAACTAAATAATAAGTAAACACCTGGCATATTTTTCCGGTCCTGTGCAGACATTGGCAACCATTGGATAAGGTCCCAAGCTGACACAGGGTAGCCTAAATTAGTTCCAAAAGAAGCCTTAGCTTTGGAAATAATACTTAAGACTACAATGTTTGGCAAACGCATGCAAGGATGGCCAAGTAACAGCAAGAGTAATATCTGTATGGCTAACCTGCTGCAGAATAACAATGCAGTTACAAATTAATCTTGAAAATCTTTTGACCTCTCAGAGTTGGTGAAAAGGACACCGACAGTTGCTCAACCTTCCTGAAGTCCTTTGTGTGATGAAGATAAAAATGAAGTTGTCTGTGAAAACCAAAACAATGAAGCTGGTATTCTCCTTTATAGGAATATTTAGGAAAGAAGACTGGTAAATATACTGCCTGGTTTAAACTGGCTTGCACAGCCACCTTTGCCATAATGGACAGATTATTTTGAAATGTGATTCTGTCTGGATGAAAAACAATATAAGGATATTTTGAGGACAGAACATGGATTTCACAGATTTTTCTCACACGTGATAGCTACTAACAGGGCTTTTTTTCTATGACATAAATGGAAGCGTTACAGAATTTGTTGGCGCAAATGGTGGCTTGGTTAACATCTTCAAAATAAAATTCAAATCCCAAGATGGTGCTGGTCTTAATGAAACACTCCTTTGGGAAATGCTTGGCACATTTTATGAGAAGCCAATGATGATATCTGAAAACCTTCATGAAAGGACAAAATGCTAAGTGAAATTTAATAGAGAAGTAGCTAGCGCCTCAAGTAAAAAGGTCTGCTAGAAAGATAAGCATGCTGGAGGGTGGGAGTGACTGACAAAGGACCTCTGTTTTTCAAAGCTGTGTGTGAAAAGTCTTTCCATTTATATAAATATTTCTTGTTGAAGGTTTCTGAAATGCCATAACCAAATCAATAAATGCTGGAGGGAACAATTAGCTCCTGGCCATTGCTAGAACTGACGAAACCATGCAATTAGATGTAGGCAGCAAATAACCTGAGAAGGCTGGCTGGTAGGATGGGGGTGTGATTGTAGAGAAAGGCTCTGCAGGAGAAAGAGAGGTCTTTCTCTTGACATGTGGCCACAGCAAGGAGTACAATATCAGGCAGGACCAGAACATGGCTGTGATGATGACTTGTGCTCTGCATGCTTTGCCTTTCTGAATGAATCTGGTTATGAGAGAAATTGGAGGAAAGGCATGAAGGAGACTTGGGGGTCAATTGTGGAAGAGTACATATCTTGGTGGCTTTTCTTGTTGAGGAACGATGCTGAAAAAACTTTGGCATTTGTTATTGGAAGATGAAGCAAAGTGATTGATTGCAACAAGGCCTTCCCCATCTTGTGAGGGTTATCCTTCTATTGACAGACCATTCAGGTGGGAGCAGTATCTGTCTACTCAACCTGTCCACCAATCATAATGGGTGATCTCACTATGTACACTGCTATGAGAAAGTGGTGTGATGACCCAGCCCATTACCAAACCCTCATGGCTTCTCTGCATAAAGGATACAAGCATGTTCCGCCTTGCTTCTTTATGTACCATACTATTGCCATATTGTCTTACCGAGTTTCTCCAGAGTGGGGGCAGCTAGGAGCCAGTCACCTAAGTATAGAAAAATCCATACTCCAAGAAGTTTAATGTGAGCTGCAACTGGAGCTGTGCATTTGGTAAACAACCTTGGGGCTGTGGTGAGTCGAAAAGGCAAACCCAAAACTGATGATGACTGGCTTCTATTCAAAAGTGGGGGAATCTCCTCACTGCCTTTACTATTTTGATGCATAGATAGGGATCCTGAAGATCCAAACAGCACATCCAGTGCCCTCCTTGTACACATGGCACTATGGACTACACAGAGACCATCTGAAATGATTTCTTCTAAACACACTGGTTCAGCCAACTTAGACTGACAATGGGTCTGAGGACCTTTTTCTTTTTGGACACCAAGAACAATCTGGAGTAAAATATGGACCCTCCTTCTCTGATCTGGTTTGACCTCTTGGATTTTTTTTTTGAGGTAGTTTTTGGCATCCTTTAATAGGGTGAAACTTTTGGAAGGTGCAAGGGCATGTTTGTGGGCAATTCCAAAACAGGAACTAAGTAGTCTCTGGATATAATTCTCCTTAACCACTTGTCCAACTTGATGGCCAGCTACATTGGAAGGCATACGGAAAGATGTCCACCGACTGCATCCTGAGTGGGACAATAAAGCACTTTAGGGAGGAAAGATGAATTAGTTATCAGGGAAAGCCTGTCTTCGTGAAAAATTAAATAAGGAGGTTTAGAAGATAAGGCATGGAGCTCAGAAGTCCTCCTGACTAAGGTGATGGCCAATAAAAACACAGTGTTCCAAGACAAAAACTTCAGATCAGCTTTGGGCACAGGCTTGAATGGAGGTCCTGTCAACACTTGCAATAGAATCGTAATATTCCAAGAGGGTATGGGACCCTGAGCAGGGGTTTAAGGAAAAATGTTCCTTTAAGGACTGTTTGAGGAATGCAATGGGACTGCGACATTCTTCAATATAAAAAAGAGGCTATAGTGGCCAATTGTGCCTTAATAGAGAAATAAAGGAAAGTTGTGTAAGAACTTACCATAACCATAGATGTCCTTCTCTTCCATGTTGCAGTATTCTACTAGTGGGTTTACCCTTCTTCTGATTAGTTTGTCTGGTCAGGTTTCCAAAGCTTTTTCAGTCCCTCTTGGTCGGACGTCTGACGTAGAGGCAGGTACGTGGGCCATAAAGATGATGTCTGCACGCACCAGTCCTCAGAACCAATTAAAGCCCCAGACGGAGCCAGTTCTGCGGGACATAGCCTGTCCCTGAGCCGGGTAGAGCAAGTGCAAAGTTAAGAAGGAAAGATGGTGGGAGGGAAGGAATACGCAACATGGAAGAGAAGGACATCTATGGTTATGGTAAGTTCTTACACAACTTTCCTATGTCCTTTCTATTCCAATGTTGCAATATTCTACTAGTGGGTGAGTACAAAAGCTCACTAAAGGTTGTGGGGTGGTCTGGTAGAGGACTCCAGGAACCCATTGTATGATAGCCCTGGCAAATCTGGCCCTGGCTCTGGGGATGCTGTCCAGTTTGTAATGCTTGGTGAAACTGTGCACTGAGGACCAGGTGGCTGATTCCAAAATGGAGTTAGTGTCCAGGCCTTTGAAAAGGGCCCCAAAAGAGGCCACCGCTCTTGTGGCATGGGCCCTGACATTGCCTGAAAGAGTCTTTCCATTGTCGGTGTAGCAAAAGTAGATAGCGTTGGCTATCTCAGCAGAAATGGCCTGTTTTCCCACTGATTTCCCCTAGAGCCCTGGGGTGGAAGGAGACAAACAGTTGGTGTGATTTGTGGAAAGGTTTAGTTTTATGCAAACAGAATCTGAGTGTCTGTGGACATCAAGGGAATGCAGGACTCTCTCACTATCTCCCTGTGGGTTAGGGAAAAAAGTAGGCAGGTGGATAGCCTGATTTAAGGAAAGGTCGTTGACCACCTTGGGGGTGAAGGACGGGTTTGTTCTCAGGGTGACCCTGTCCAAATGGAAAAACCAGGAAAGGCGGAGTAGCCATGAGAGCTTGAAGCTCTGAGACCCTCCTGGCTGATGTCAAAGCTACTAGCAGGACTGTTTTCCACGTGGAAAACTTTAGGGCGGCCTTGTCAGCCTGTTCAAAAGGTGGCAATGTGAGTTTCTCTAGCACATAATTAAGATCCCAGGGAAGAGGGGATGGTTTCCTGGGAGGTCTCAGCTCAGGTGCAGAACCCCCATCAGGAAGAGTTTGGCTGGTAATCTGGATGCCAGTGGAGGTTCCATAGGCAGGCAGAGATGGCAGACAGGTGTGCTTTTAAAGAGTAGTAAGACAAACCTGTCTTCAAAAGTTTACGCAGGTAGGACAGAATCAGAGGCATGTCGCTGTCCAGCGGCTCCATCTGTCTTTTGTGACACCACTTGGAAATATACGATTTTCTTCTGTTTGGTTTCCTGGCCTCCTGCAGGGCTGAAATCACGTCCTCACTGTACAGATGTTTGAAGGGAATCAGAATCCTATCTGCCACAGGGAGAGGTGCAGAGACCGCCACTCTGGGTGTATCTGTGTCCCCTTGTGCTGTGTGAGCAGGTCTAACTTGTGGTGATTGCCCTTGGACAGATGAAGAAGTAGAGGGAACCAGTGCTGCCTTGGCCAACAGGGAGTCATCAGCAAGATTTTCAGTGAGTCCTGCTGAATTTTCAGTAGGACCCTCTGAATCGGAGGGAAGGGGGGAGGCGTACAGGAACTTCCCCTTCCATGACATTGAGAAGGCTTCTGTTTGCATTGCCTTCAGGTCGTGAGTTCTGGAGTTGGAGCTCTGAAGTTGCCTGTTTATGGAGGAGGCGAACAGGTCTATCTGAGGAATACCCCACTTGTGGACCAGATCTGGGAACATCTCTCTTGACAGCATCCACTCGTGGCTGAGGTGGTTCCGCTTAGGGAATTTGCCTGAGAGTTGTTCAGGGAGGGAATGTAGGCTGCCTGGAGGGAGATTCTCTGAGAGATAGCCAGATCCCATACTTGTAGAGCTAGTCTGCATAGGAGGTAGGACTTTGCCCTCCTTGCTTGTTTAAGTACCACATGATTGTGGTGTTGTCTGTGAAGATTTTTAGGAGGCCCTGCTGGAGGTAAGGTAGGAAGGCCTGCAATGCTAGGAGTATTGCTGTCATTTCTCTGATGTCGATGTGCATCTGTTTGTGTGTCTGTCTGTCCACAAACCTTACACTATCCTTGGGCCCAGAGTTGCCCCCCAGCCTAGGTATGAGGCATCTGTGTGCATGATCTGGCAAGGGGAGGGCATTTGCAGGGGCATGTCCGGGTTCTGGGCAATGTGCCAGCCACCACTTTAATTCTTGGTGAAGACAAAGGAGGAGTGGCACCCTGAACTCTAGAGGATTTGAGTGCTGGGTCCACACCGAGCAAAGGTACCACTGGAACTTTCTCATGTGTAACCTCGCTAGGGGCAACATGGGGATAGTAGCTGCCATGTACCCCAGGACTCTTAGGAATTCCCTCCCAGTCAGGGCTGTTGAATGGAGGGCAGCTTGGAAGTGGTGGGAGAGGGACACCACGTTTTCCTCTGGGAGGGAGGCCATGTTGATGTCTGCCTTGATTCTGCATCCCAGGAAGACAATGTCCTGTGTAGGATGGAGTTGGGACTTTGGGTAATTTACCAGAAATCCTAGAGACTGCAGCAAGCACAGGAGATCCTTGGTGTGAACCAGTACAGTCTGTCTGTCCGCTGCTTGAATGAGTAGGTAGTCTAGGTATGGGAATATTTGTATTCCCCTTGTCCTGCAGTTGGCAATGACTGGGGCGAGGCACTTTGTGAAAACCCTTGGGGCAGTGGACAGCCCAAAAGGCAATGCACAGAACTGAAAGTGAGAGGAGCCTGCTATGAATCTGAGGTATTTCCTGGAGGAATGCTTTATGGGGATGTGGAGATAGGCCTCCTTTATGTCTAGGGTTACCATGAAGGCCTGAGGGAGAATGAAGGGAAACAGAGTGGATAAGGTTAGCATCCTGAAGGAAGGGACCTTTAAGAAAAGGTCGAGGCAGGAGAGATCTAGGATGGGCCTCCATGGTCCTTCCTTTCTGGGCACCAGAAAGACTCTTGAGTAGAAACCTTTTCCTTGTTGGGGGGGGGGGGGTTGATTCTATGGTTCCTTGTAGAAACAGGCTATTTAAGACCTGTAGTAGCAGGGACCATTGGGGTGTGGGAGGAGTTCGTACAGGTAGTCTTAGAGGTGGAGAGATCCAAGTCATAAAGTATCTGTCCTTCAGGATGGATAAGACCCATGTGTCTGTAGTTATTAGGGACCAGGGCAGGAGACAGTGAGAGAGACAGCTGGACAAGGGGGTGCTGATAGGATGAGGTGGGAGGAAGGGTGGCAGGCAGTCAGACACTGCCTGCCCTGTCTAGAAAGGGAAGCCTCTGGCCACAGGCCTGAGAAGTCCTTGGCTGGAGAGACTGTTTCCTGGGCGGCCTTCTGGACCTAGAGGGGGCTGAAGGCCTTGATACCTTCCCTATAAATTGTGTTTTAGCCAGGAAGTTTCTCTGGAACTTTGGGGTTGGAGAGACAAGGAGGTGTTTGAGGTCTTGAAGCTCTTTCCCTTTTTGCTGGAGAGACTTGAAAAGATGAGAACTTTGCACCAAAAAGGCCGAATGGTCCAAGGGAGCATCCAGGAGCTTGACTCTGAACTCATCAGAGAGAGGCTGTAGACGTAGCCAGGAATACCGTGTGAGGACGGATGCTGATGCAGCTGACCTGACTGCGGCTTCAGCTGCATCGTATGCACACCTAAGGGAGTGCTTGTTCACTCAAGAGACAAGGCCAAGTAAGGAAGACAGGGATGCTTTTGCACCACAGTCAGGTTTGTCATTAAGGTCTTTGGAGGCTTTGTCCAAAAGGGCCAGAGAGTACTTGGCCATGTGAGACTGATAATTTGTAGCCCCAAATGCTAGGATAGAAGAAGTATAAATCATCTTTCCCCATATCTCCATGGCCTTGCCTTCCTTATCTGCAGGTAGGACAGTGGTAGTAGGGAGTAGTTTAGATGGCCTGTCCGTAGAGATGGAAATAGTGGCAGGGTCTGCTGGGGGGCACTTGATCAGGAATTTAACTGAGTCAGGGACCCTGTATAATCTGTCCGTCCTTTGAAGAGCAGGAGGTTGGGAATCAAGATTAATGGATGCTGCTGTGAATGCATCCATGAAGCAGGTTGAACAGGTGGCATAGGAGAGGGGTTGGGTGCTTCCATTTGAATCAGGTCATAAAATCTTTTCTGTGCTTCAGACGAGTCTGAGCATTCCAACTTAAAGTGTTCTCTCATCAGATTAACAGTGTCCCCGAAGGAGTCAGGCTCAGCAGAGGCCTCTTCAGGCGATCCATATCCCAGAGGGGATGAGATCAGGGAAGAGTAAGATAGTGAGCAGACAGTTCTTCCTCTGCAGGCTGACTCACAGTCCTTTCAGGTGCAGAAGGCCTAGGACTGAGAAGAGGGGGAGATGCAGGGGTGAAGTCAGAGAAAGGCCTAAGGGCAAGGAAAGCATTGTAGAGACTCTAGCTGAAGGCCTGCCAGTCAGGTAAGGCCTCTGGAGGTGGGGAAATATGTCTGGTCTTTTGCTTTTTCTTGGACGGCCTAGCCAGCGTCTGGCTGGCGGTAGGCCTGGGAGAAATCATAGGAGCGGCGGAGGTCAGATCCGAAGCACCGAACAAAGGTACTGGTTCCCCCTCAGCTTCTTTAATAGGCACTGGTACATCCTCCCCAGACGTGTCATCCACTCTAGATTGTGCGGCCTCCTGCCAGGTACCCTCTTTATCTACATTGGTGGAAGCTGAGTCCATATCCAAGCTGATGGTGGCTACAGGCTGAAAAGCGGCACAGGGAGGCGCAGTGGAAACCACAGGTCGCATGGACTTGACCCTCTTCCTTGGTGGTTTGGTTGAAGCGTCAGAGGCAGCTTCCACACTGAGATCTATCTGTCTCAGGTGTTGGTTCTCCAGGTATAAGTCGAGAGCCTGTAAGCAACGGTGAAGGGTCTTGGGAATGAACGATTTACAGATGGTGCAGTTTTTGTAATCGTGCCCCCTACCCAAACAAGAGAGACACTGGTCGTGGGTGTCTGTGTGGGATTTGACGACCACAGATGCACTTACTCTTACCGGACATGAACAGACTATCAAAAACAAGGACTGAAGAAAAAGGTCCCATCGGGATACTTATCTTTTTAATGCGCTATGAATCAGACATCCGCGAGTAGCAGGAACACCTGGCATATGGCTGGTGGCTGAAAAGTTCTGTGGACTGGTGCATGCAGACGTCACCTTTATGGCCCCCATACCTGCCTCTACGTCAGACGTCTGATGCACCAAGGGGGACTAAAAAAGCTTTGGAAACCTGGCTGGACAAGCTGATCAGAAGAAGGGTAAACCCACTAGTAGAACACTGCAACATTGGAATAGGACATCTGGTTCTGTTTTGAAATGGAGATGCAAAAAATCCAAAATGTCTGGAAACAGGATGGGAAAAGGATCCAAGTTAGTACTGGAAGGCCAAATAAAGAATCTTTTCCATTTACTACAGTAGATCTTGCTTGTAGAGGGCTTCTGAGGTAAGGTCAAAATGTGAATGACTGGAGATGAAAGCCTGGACTGTCTAGCCACAATGGAACTGGAGAAAGCATGCAGTTGGCTTGAGGGCCTGAATGTCCAAATGAGGCGGCCCTAATGGGTGAGAGTACATCTGGAGCTGAGCCCAGCACTCAGGAAGAGTGTATCAAATGAGGTCACAGGAAAGGAAACCACACTTGTCAAAGCCAGTAGAGGGCTATGTATGAGGATGATCATGATATTCCTTACAAAAGCTTTCTGTAGGAAT
This sequence comes from Protopterus annectens, assembly GCF_019279795.1. Taxonomy (NCBI): domain Eukaryota; kingdom Metazoa; phylum Chordata; order Ceratodontiformes; family Protopteridae; genus Protopterus; species Protopterus annectens. The sequence continues at coordinate 886,268,862 of NC_056746.1, read as the reverse complement.
TTGCATATTAGAAGGGTAAGAGGAAGTGTGTAAAGGAGTCTGGAAGGCCAATGGTGGATTAGAGCATCTCTCAGCGACTTCCCCTCTCTGGGGATCAGAGTAAAATACCTGCTGGATTTGGTTTGTGGGGAGATGCAAGTAGGTCACAACAAGGGCAGCCCCAATGGCTGGATATATGCACTGTTACTACTGGATTGAAGAACCACTCATGAGGAAGGATAGATCTGCTTAACCTGTCTACCAGAACACTGGACTTCCCAAAATGTGTATTACTATCAGAAAGAGGTGGGAAGACATCGTCCATGGCCATAACTTTACAGCCTTTTGACACAAGTGATAAGATTGGGTTTCTCTCCGTTTGCTGATGTACTGAACCATCAACATGCAGTCTGACTGGACAGATATCACATCCAAGGTGACAAAACCCTGAAATGCATACAATGCAAGGAGGATCACTCTCATCTCCAAGATGCTGATGTGAAGACTGGCCTCTGTCGCAGACCATGTACCTTGGACAGTCTTTGCCAAGAAAAGCCCCCACTGCATGCCAAGTTAGAAGCATCAGTGGTCACCATGGCTCAGGGTCAAGGAAGAACAAAACCCCCACCAGATGTGTGCTCTGTAAATCTTTGTTAATGACATCTGAAAGAACATGGGATGATGTTTGATAGCTCGCACATATCATCTTGCCAAAGGGACTAGGGTAATCACAGCTGTCATGAAGCCTAAGAAATGTAGAGTCATTTTAGACAGTGGCTTCTGACAAGATAGTACAGCCAAGGCCTCTCTGCAAAGACTTGAAATTAGTCTGAAGAAGTTCTGAAATCTGAAGTTTCATATCTAGGAAAGCAAAGACGAATTCTAAAGGCTTGATGGGCTAAAGCTTGAAATTGTTATGTTTACTGTGATTCCCAGATTAGAGCAAAGATGGCTGAAGGGATCCCTGGCCTGGACAATCAGATCCTTGTATAAGGCAGTGATTAGACAGTTGTCCAGATAAGGGAACACCTAGAACCCCTGCAGTCAGATGAGAGCTACAACCACTGCTATGCACTTGGTGAACACCCAGGGGGTTGTGGTGAGATCAAAGGGTAGGGCCCTGAATTGGAAATGACTCTCTCTCTCAAATGAAAGTGAAAACTTCCAGGATCATCTGTACATCTTTATGTGGTAGTAGGCATCCTGAAGGTCGATGGAGCACATCCAGTTATTTTCCTTTAGTAAAGTTAGAATAGACTGAATGTGACCAACCAGAATTTCACTGACTTACACACTTGTTTAAACAACTGAAGTCCAATATTGACCTGCAATCTCTAGGATAACGCAGCTCTTTAGAAGCTTCCTTAATGGCTGACTCCCTCTGACAGGGTGGCACATCAGGAAGTCTTTTTGCATGTATGGGGGAGGAAAAAAAAAGGGATTGAAACAGCCTCTGGTGATTATCCTCTGCACCCATCTTCTTGAGTGACAGACATCCAGGTTGTTGGGAGCAGGGATAAGCATCTCCCCAACTGCCTCCAGTGAGCAGCAATCAGGCAAATGTTCAGGAGCACTGAAGAAGCTCTCTCAGAATGGGCCCCAAACGTCCTGGTTCTGCAGACCACCACTATTCTCAGGGGATACGTCTACCATTAAATTTCCCCCTTCTGCCATGGGGGGGGGTGCTCTGTCTCCAGAAGTATTGGGATAAAACCCTTGCAACTTGTGTAACCAAAATTTCTTCCCATCCTTTTGATTCCTTGGGTGTGATAACTATCCCTTTTGATTCCTGGAGATGGTCCTTTAGGGAGTGGAAAACTTGATTCCTATGGCAGATAAGGTCTTACTATCTTGTTCACTTCTGGAAAGTGTTTACTTGTCTTCAGGTCTGAAGAGTGTTGATCCATCATAAGGGGCATCAGAAAAGGATGTCTTGAAATGTTCTGAAAAATCACAAAGTTGTACACAAGAATGCCTCCAAACAGTGATGCCAGTGCCTGCTGCTACAGAAGTGCCTTTTGTGGGACTGGAAATCAGACAGACCGAAACACTTAATAAAGACTGAAAAGTGGCCAGCTGTGAGTCAACTAATTTCCTCTGCTCAGCAGATAGGGACCCTGAGAGAAATTTGGACATCTCTTTGGTCAAATCTCTCTGAAAATGAGTGACACGTGCCAGGTTATTCATTGACCCAATGATGAAGGTTGCTGAAGAATACACTCTCTTCCCAAAACTGTCGAACTTATGAGAGTCTCAGTTTAGTGGATGGATAAGTGGAACTTTCTTCTGCTAGTTATTTTTCGATAGCTGCTTCCACAATCGCAGAATCCATGGCAGGACCCTTGTTCCTGAGGGATGATCCTTGGGGGATAAAAGAAATTTGTCTGGATTACAAATGACTGGTTTGGCAATGTCCAGCTACTTTTATGCCCATTTGGAGATAAGGGCTACCATCTCATCTGTGGGAGGATCCACCCAAGAAGTAGACGGGTGAGATCTCAAAGCCTAGAGGAACACTGACTCCTCTTGGGAAGGTGCTTCAGTGGACCACCCACCTTTCTCTCAGTATGATTACATGATCTCTCAGAACATGACATCCTCAAGGAGGGATCTGGGGGAACCTTCCTATTCATCAAAGTTGGTGTCTTCTGTCAGCGATTCCTGGGGGGGGGGGGGGGAGGGTCAACAAATATCCTTTTACACTTGTACTCCTACACACCTCTTTGGTGGGTGCTTCAGAGAAGACTCAGAAGTCAACGGGGGTTTCTCAGTGAAGGCTGGTTCAAGGCTTTTGGAATGAGACTGTCCTGAAGAGACATGATGGGCAGGCTCAAGACCCGGGGAGATTCTGTGTGGGAGGGATGAATCTGAGCTTGAAAGGAAATCTGGTCTCTAGTCTTGGAGAGTACTCTTTTGAAAGCCTCAAAAGCTGAACCTGAGATTTATCCAGAAATTCTCCAAAGGAAAAGACGTCATCAGCTGAGGCTCAAACCAAACCAATATTGGTGCCAAGTTGTGCAATGTACAAGACCCCCTGCACCCCCCACACCCCGTACTACTTAAATACACCAACTCCGAGATTGCAATATAGTGCAGTAAAGGGAAATCTTCCCTTCCCACACTCTATGGTGATCTCCGCTCTGCAGTTCGATGTTATCAGCTTTCTGGGTTTGAATTTCTAAGTTGTGAGCTGTGGACTTATCAGCCTTCAATGTTACGATATAAACCCAATTTAAATAGTTGAAGGGGAGTGATTTCACAAAATGATAATTTTGTGCTTACTCTCACAATCCAGTAAAAACAGAGAGGAAATTACATATATGGTCAAATTAACATAAGGGGAAGGCAACTAGGAAGACGGTGGTGTTTAAGAACACTACAGTAACCAGGTGGGGGGAAAGAATTTCTGCCGGACTGACGAGAGAGAGAGCTGTGGTCTCTTTTCAAGTTTTAATATACAGTTAAAAGCAGAACACAAGTAAAACACAAGATAAATAAAACACATCAAAATATTCAAAACAGAAAAAGGCAATAAAGTAATACAACAAATAAAAAGCAAACTAACCTTTCCCTCACAGCAAAGTGTAGCAGTGTCTGGGTGAGCCTTTCTAGTAAAGCTCTGAAATGTTTTATTTTACCTCTTAAATAGAAGGTTTAGTTCCTAGCTCCACCCCCTCAGTTCACAGATGATTAACCTTAACCGACCTGTTCTACTGACCTGTACTAATTTCTGCCTGACTCACAAGAGACAGAGCTGTGGTCTCTTTTCAAGTTTTATGATGCAGTTAAAAGCAGAATACAAGCTAACAAACAAATAAATAAGTTATGTCCTTACCATAACGTTCCATGTGAGTTGTTCATCTCGCCTTCAATCTATACTGATGGGTTCGGAGCCGATCCCTCAGCTCCAAGCTGGCCAATTGCAAAGCTCGAGGTCTTCAAATAGCTCAAGGCCAAGTCCCTATCCCATGATGCACCTAGAGTTACCTCAGATCTTGTTTGCTGCATATAATAATACCATATGTCATTCGTTCACTCCCAAAAAGGGTTTAGAAGGATTGAGCAACCAGGATGGATCCAGCATCTCAGTCATCTAACAGCCCAGGAGGTGGTAGGAGGGAGGGATGTAAGAATGAAAATGAGATGAACAACTTACATGGAATGTTATGGTAAGTACATAACTTCTTTATGTGAAGTTGTTCTATCTCACCGTTCATTCTTTACTGATGGGTAGCGTCCTAAGTACCATCAATCTCGGATGGCTCATGGGAGTATATTTATCAGGACCGTGGATCCAAAAAAGGCCCTGTGTCCCTGGAGGCCTTATCAACTTTGTAATGAGTGCTAAAGGTATGAGGTTTTGACCAAGAGGCTGCTGCACAAATTTATTTATTCCAGTTTGGTGACTGGGGAGGTCCACTGGGCTCAACAGCCCGTTTTCAGTGGAGGCCCGGGGAGAAAAGCTCCACAATACAAAGTTACATCACATAAATGAATTACAAAGAAATATATTTGCATTACAGTCAATAGGTAGTACTACAACAAACAGCAGGTAGAATTGCAGTCGAATAGGTATCATTCACTACAGCAACTAAGATATTAAAGAAATTATCCAGGAGGATGAGAGGCATAGAGCATAAGGCTGGATGTAGATATTAGTTACATTTACAGTCTAGGTCTATGAGAGAAATTAGAAAGGTATGAAGGTTACCCAGGAGAGAAGGAAGAGGGGAGCTTGGGAGGTATGGGATGAAGAGTGCAGTTACATTTTCTGTGAAGAAACAGGTAGGAATTAAGTTGTGTTTCGAAGGTGTGTAGGTTGTCACAGGTCCTCAGTGTAGAGGGCAGGGCATTCCATTTCTTAGCTAGGGAAAAGGAGAGTAGAAGCTGACCAGCTGGGCGCTTGGGTTTGTGGACGGAAATAAGGTTTTGGTGAGTAGATCTAAGGGGTCTGAGGGGGGTATATGGCTGAAGGATATTAGATAGTGCGGGGCAGCTGGTGGGTTGAAATAATAATTTGTGGGCTGAGACAATTTGGAGGTAGTCTAGTTGACTGGGGAGTTCAAGCCAATTTAAAGTTTGAAGGTAGGTGCAATGATGAGAGAAGGAATTTGCCTTGGTGGTGAATCTGGAGATTTTATTGTAGCATACTTCCAGTTTGGAGGTAAGGGAGGAAGATAGATGAGTAAGCAGAGGAGCACCATATAGAAGAGATGGGAGGAGATATGTAGTGGCCAAGGTATGTCTAGTAGAGGGAGAGAGGAAGTGATTATTTCTGTACAGTAGGCTGAGTTTTATGCGGGTTTTCTTGATGTTAAGTTGGATGTGGGTATTGAATTTTAAGTGTTCATGGATGGTGACCCCCAGGAGTTTGGCGGAGGGAATGATGTCAATGATGGAGTTGTTAAGGCTGGTAATTTGAAATGAGTTTTTATCAGTGGGAGTGGATTTAGAGGGAGTGAATAGAAGAATCTTAGTTTTGTTAGCGTTAAGTGAGAGGTGATTTTGGTGCATCCATTTTTCAGTGGTTGAGAAGGCAGTTTGAGTTAGAGACTGGAGTTCTGTAAGGTTGGAGGCATAGCAGATCAAAGTTGAATCGTCTGCGTATTGGACAATTTTGGTATTAGGAATGGCTTTGTGGAAATCATTAATGAAGATGTTAAATAGCAGAGGGCCAAGTATGGAACCTTGGGGAACTCCTGTGGAGGTTGGAAGGAAGGTGGAGGAGGCTTGTCCCCATTTCATGGCTTGGGACTTGTCTGAAAGATAGCTGGAGAACCAGGAAAGAGTTTTTGGGGAAATGTTGAGGTTAGATAGATGGTTTAGTAGATGGGTGTGGGAGATGGTATCGAAAGCTTTAGATAAATCTAACAGAACAGATGAAACTAAGTTACCAGAATATCGAGCTGAATTGACAGAGTGTAAAAAAGAGAGAAGGGCTGTGTTGGTATTGTGTCCAGGGCGGAAGCCGTGTTGGGTAGGAGAGAGCAGCTGGTGTTCGGTTAGGAATGGCAAGAGCTGCAGGTGTATGCATTTTTCAAGAAGTTTAGAGATGGGTGAGAAGATGGCTATAGGGCGGAAGTTGGAAAAGTTACAGTTTTTGCCACCCTTGTGGAGTGGAAGAATAAAAGCAAAGCACCATAGTTTGGGTACATAGAATTCGAGTAGTGATCTATTTATCAGGATGCTGATAGGGAGAGCAATACTGTCAGAGGCAATTTTTAAGGAGGAGGAGGGGTGTTGTCAGGGGCATTGGTGTAAGGTTTAAGTTTGGAGAGAAGTTTTTTTATAAGGTAGGTGGATACAGGTTTAAGTTCAAAAGTAGGGGTTGTGGGAGGAGAGGAGGAGGAAGCTTGGGCAGAGGGGGGGTAGGGGGATGTTATTGGGGAAGGTTTTGGTAAACTCAGCAATAGAAGAGGTGAAGAAGGTGTTGAATAGTTTGGCAATTTCTTGGTCAGATTTGTTAGTATCAGGACAAGGGTTGCTTGTTGTACCAGGCTTGAGAAGGGAGTTAATAGAGCTCCAGAATTGTTTGGGTTTTTTGCATGATTTATTTGTAAATGGTTGTAGTAGGATTTTTTATCTATAATGACTTGTTTTTTGGCTAGGTTTCGTAGCTTTTTGTATTTAAGTAAGAATACGGGCTGTTTATGATGGAGATAGCTTTTCCAAGATTTGTCTCTCTGTTGCATAATTTTCTTGGTTTCTTTTGTAAGCCAAGGGGCAGTCTTGGCTTTAACTCTTTTAGTTCGTATTGGAGCTAGGGAGTTTAGGACAGTAAGGAATGTAGAGTTGAAGAAGTCAACAGCTTCGTCTAGAGGTAGGGTTTTTAGTGGGTTCCAGTTAGTGAGCTTAAGGGAGTCAGAGAAGGTAGAGGGGTTAAAGTTGGTTAGTTTACGAGTGTGTAAGAGTTGGTGTGAGAATGAGGAAGACGATGTAGCTCTATGGGTGAAGGCAGGGAGGTGGTCTCCTAGTGGGTCTGGAGTGACACCAGATGTTGTGGTTCTGTTAGGGTGAGACACCAGGATCCAGTCTAGGATGGAGCCTGGGAGGTTGGTTTTGTTGGGCCTAGTAATGGAGTTAATGAGTTGTGTAAAGGTGAAGAGAATGACTGATGTGGTGGGATTAAGGTCAATGATTTTTTGCCAGTCAATATTTACATCTCCCATAATGTAGGTTTCATGTTTAATATTTGAGGAGGTCCAAGAGATTATATCTTCCAAGGTATTGGTGATGTTACCAGGAAGAATGCAAAGGGAGATGATGCAGATACTTTTATGGTAATTTAATTTTAGAATGCCAGTTATTAGTTCAACATTATTAAAAGAAGGGATAGGATTTGGGAAGGGAGTGATGGATAAGTGATTGGAGTGGATTAGTGCTACACCACCACCTCTTTTATTTAGGCGGTCAGATCGGAGAGATTGAAATCCGGGGGAAGGAATTCGGAGTCGGTTATGTGTGGTATTTACGTATTAAACGTATCAATTCATCTCCGGCAGATTATGAGGACGCTAAACAGGACTTAAATAGGAGATTTTTGGATAGAGGCTATCCATATAGGGATATTTCTAGAGCAAGGGTGTGGACAGATCAACATCAGAGATCGGATCTTTTACGATACCAAAAGAAGGATGGTGCTATGGATGATACCATTAGATTCATTACTACCTTTGGGAAAAATCACCAACTCATTTGAAATGTGTTGAACAATAATTGGAACATACTTATGGCCAATGACCATCTTCGTCATATATTGACAGAACAATGCTCCATTTCCTACAGGAGGGGCAAAACTTTGGGCATGTTATTTTCCCACTATAAACATTGGGATAGTGGAGGTGCAACACAGAGACAACTTACTATAACTGGAGATGAGCTTTTGGGGACGTTCCCGTGTGGTCATTGTTCTTCCTGTGGAAATATAAACAAAATAAAACAATTTTCTAGTGCTAACACTAGTAAGATATTTGATACTCGTATCTTTGCAAATTGTTCAACTAGTTGGGTGATTTATTTAGCCACATGCCATTGCCAGGCTTTCTATGTAGGAAAAACCTCACGGTCTCTTAGAATTAGAATAGGAGAACATCGTAGTGATATTCGAAATCATAAAATCAGTAATGCTTTATATCAACATACCATTAAACATCCATCTGCAAAATTTATATTTACTGTTATTGGTAAAGTACAGGGGAATAGACAAAACCAGTTAGGTTGGCAAAGTATTCTTAGCAAGAAAGAAAAATACTGGATTATACACTTGGGAGCTTTATTTCCACCCGGATTAAATGACCACCTATAAATTACTATATATATATATATGGTATCATACACTATATCTTGGCTATATCAGTTTATCTGTTTTGATTCAGTGTTACACAGTTTGTGGTTTTAAAAATTAACAAACAATTTTTGGGAAGTGCATTTTCCTTAATAAATGTTCTGCACACTTTAAATATGCAGCTAATTGTTAGCCATTTGTCTATTGGCTAAGCAATTATATAAATATGGTGTCTGTTGAATGGAGTTATGTTTGCTATGTGTCCTCACTGAAGAAGGGATTTCACCAAAACTAGTTTGAGGCTATGCATTCTTTATATTTGTGATGGTGAGAGTGTTATAGTGCCTTTTTGACACTTACTTTATTCCAATAAAGCCTTTGGAACTGTTTGCTGGCCTTTGTTTGTTTCCTGTGATGATGTTGGGCCGTGCAAGCTTGAACGTGCGTGGGTTTGTGTGTCACTGAAGTGTTCTCCTCGCTGTTGGCGCTGGTTCCCTGGCTGTTGGTGAGATGACTCCTCTCCACTGATTATTAGACCTTTCTCCATTCACCGAGGATTTATTTCTATATATTGCACTTCCCAGTTGCTGATCGCTAAGGAATGGTGACTTTTTTCATATTCTTGGTCTCTTTTAATACATCTGTAGTTCCTTGTGTTGTATAGACTGTTGCGCTTTATGCAACAAGTAAAGTGTTAAATTTGCCATACCAGAGGATATATTTTGGTCGTTTACAAAGAATATTAGAATTTTTTCAGAAGGGACTACATATTCATTCATCATCACTTTTGATGTATAACTGTTCACAGTTGTTGCACTACTTGGGGGACTTTTGCAGAAACGCCATTTGTGAACTATATTTGGTCTAGTAGCGTTCAGTGAATGCATCAGAACGCTTATTCCTTTGGCAGGATTGGCGTCCTTTTTTTGTGTGAATACATCTTTTGGAACGGGTTCGTGTTTGGACTCTATTTTTGTATACTACGATTCCTTTTTTGGAATTATTTAAGGGACTTTTCGTAGGAACGCCATTAGCGAATTATACTGGGCCTACTAGCGTTCATCGAAGAGCATTAGAACGCTTATGTTTTGGTAGTATGGCCGTTTTTTCTGTGAAGCTGCATCGTTAAACAGGTCTCTGCTTGGACTTTCCTTTTGGATTGGGACAGCCTTGTTTCAGCTTATATGGTTGTAAACATCAGCCATTATTGTGACTTGGACTATAATTTTATATGATGGTGTCTTTTTTTATGTGGAACCAATGTTTAAATGTGAGTTTACATTACGATACGTTATCAGATCAAAATATCAGTCCTACTGAGTTACGCTGATTACTTACAATTATTTTTGTATATGGTGGAACTCTGATTTCTTGGGAATTTGAAGATTTGCATTTTTTTGGATATTCAGATAATTTATTATGTCGGTTATATTCCTGTCATACTTTTTCATAAGATTTGGATTATAGGCATATGCAAAGCCCTTTTTTGGTACCAATTTAGCCCTTTTTGGACTTATGCTTATGGTATATGCAAAATTATTTTCAATCAACATGTATCTATGACTATATTTAATGAGGTCTTGTTTTGAAATTAAGGGCATTATTATGGTCTCTATGGGCATGTTACATATCTTATGGTCTTTATAGCGATATATGTATATTTGCATTGGTGATTTTTTCCTATATCTAACTAGTTAGTGGACTCGGACATTACATGGGTTCATGGAACAACAACACATTTCTATTGTAATAAGGAAATTTATATAAATTATTACAATCTTATGAAACACAAAAGGGTCATTTGACATTTTTTGCTTGCCATTATACATATAGATATTGGGATGATATGCATACAAATGTTTGACTTATATGATCTGGCATTGTAATTTGTTCTTGGACTACAGCAATCTTTATTGTGGTCATTGGAGCCATACATATAGACACTCTAAAGATTTACCATCATCATATATTTTTTATATATTTTTGAGTGGGGACTAATCACATATTATAGTTTGTTTATAATTATACATTTCCAACTCATAGATTCTATAGTGAACTAAGAAAATATACAGATTGGCTATTTTCACTTTTGAAATATTTACATATGTATAACTTGTAACTAATTGTATGTTATTAGTACAGGGTTATATTCTTTAATATGTTAAGTTACCCAAATATACAGCGATGGTATTGTAATATCTATACAGTATGATTTGTTTTTTGTGTGCTCAATTTCTTTAATCTGTTAGCTGTACTCCAGTGTAAATAACCACTGTACTAGGTTTGCAGTCTATTGAATGTTGTGATTTGTTTTATTATATTTTATTAATAATAGTGATTAGGGAACCACATATTTGGTTCAAGTCACATTCTGATGGGATTTTGTTGTAACTATACAGTTTTGCATTGTTAAACGTTTATACCTATAGTAGCTTTATGCTTCTAGATTAACCTGGGATATATGTAAGAGCACTACACCAGTGCACAGTTGGTTGGTGACTCCATTCACTTGTTGTCTGCTATACAATACAATTGGATAATATATGAAACTGGGTTTATGATTGAACTATATTATTTATATCAAAATTTATAAGTAGACCTTCCTCACTTATTTCTTGATCCTTGAATCTACTATATCCCTATATTGGGCCACTCCCTTTGATAACCGCTCAACACATAGAATTTTAATATGGATTTAGACCAAATACTACATGGGTTGTGTGCTGATAGGGAGGATATAGCCATTTTTGGCTTGGAAGATATCCCAAGCAACAACCTGAGTAAAAACAACCCTAACAGTGAAGGGGGTTGTGAGTTGGCATTCCGTAGGTTAGATACAGGCCTTAGGGGCCTTAGAGCTAATATTTGGCATTTGAGGTTGTTCAAGGCCTATTTTCATAAAGGTTTGGCCCCGAGAGGCCTTCGTATTAAGCTCCATCCTCTTGTAGGCAGATCTGAACAGAGGCTAACAGAGGAATGGGATGATGCCCTGAGGAAGGGTTCAATGGTATTTGTTAAAATTTTATTAGATTATTATGAGAGAACAGTAGATCTCTTGCTTAAGGAGGTACAAGATCTAAGTATGGAGTGCCAAAAATACAAAGCCAGTGCTAAATACCCTGGTTGTGTTGAGCGGTTGTCTAAGGAACTGACGACCTATGATAATATGGTGAAAGACAGAAAACTTAAAAAAATTTCTAGGGATACACATGATTATGAGCGAGGCCAACCCTTTCAAGTTCAAAGAAGTGTACAATTCAAGGATTTGGGATCTGGGGTGAATGGAGGAAGATCTAAGAAAAGACCTAGGTCTATTTTGAAACAACATGACTTAAGTTATACCAGTACATCAGGAGAGGAGTCATCCTACACTGACAGTGAGGGAGGTACCAGTGTCCAATCACCATTAAAAAAGAAAACCCAATTTCTTTAATCTGTTAGCTGTACTCCAGTGTAAATAACCACTGTACTAGGTTTGCAGTCTATTGAATGTTGTGATTTGTTTTATTATATTTTATTAATAATAGTGATTAGGGAACCACATATTTGGTTCAAGTCACATTCTGATGGGATTTTGTTGTAACTATACAGTTTTGCATTGTTAAACGTTTATACCTATAGTAGCTTTATGCTTCTAGATTAACCTGGGATATATGTAAGAGCACTACACCAGTGCACAGTTGGTTGGTGACTCCATTCACTTGTTGTCTGCTATACAATACAATTGGATAATATATGAAACTGGGTTTATGATTGAACTATATTATTTATATCAAAATTTATAAGTAGACCTTCCTCACTTATTTCTTGATCCTTGAATCTACTATATCCCTATATTGGGCCACTCCCTTTGATAACCGCTCAACACATAGAATTTTAATATGGATTTAGACCAAATACTACATGGGTTGTGTGCTGATAGGGAGGATATAGCCATTTTTGGCTTGGAAGATATCCCAAGCAACAACCTGAGTAAAAACAACCCTAACAGTGAAGGGGGTTGTGAGTTGGCATTCCGTAGGTTAGATAAAGGCCTTAGGGGCCTTAGAGCTAATATTTGGCATTTGAGGTTGTTCAAGGCCTATTTTCATAAAGGTTTGGCCCTGAGAGGCCTTCGTATTAAGCTCCGTCCTCTTGTAGGCAGATCTGAACAGAGGCTAACAGAGGAATGGGATGATGCCCTGAGGAAGGGTTCAATGGTATTTGTTAAAATTTTATTAGATTATTATGAGAGAACAGTAGATCTCTTGCTTAAGGAGGTACAAGATCTAAGTATGGAGTGCCAAAAATACAAAGCCAGTGCTAAATACCCTGGTTGTGTTGAGCGGTTGTCTAAGGAACTGACGACCTATGATAATATGGTGAAAGACAGAAAACTTAAAAAATTTTCTAGGGATACACATGATTATGAGCGAGGCCAACCCTTTCAAGTTCAAAGAAGTGTACAATTCAAGGATTTGGGATCTGGGGTGAATGGAGGAAGATCTAAGAAAAGACCTAGGTCTATTTTGAAACAACATGACTTAAGTTATACCAGTACATCAGGAGAGGAGTCATCCTACACTGACAGTGAGGGAGGTACCAGTGTCCAATCACCATTAAAAAAGAAAACCCAATCAAAGTTCCCTTTAGACATGTTGGGAAATCCCGAGGGGGGAGGAAACATAAGAGTAGACATGAATACAGATTCCATGACAGGGCTAGTCCAGGCATTGCTGAACAAATAGTTGAACCATTTGATAATGTCTTAAACCTGTCAGACCATACACTTACAAAAGAACAACATTGTATTCTGAATAAAGGATTGGGTTTTGTTCCCAGTTTTTTCTCTGACCATTATTTGGTATCGGTTGATGTGTTGGAATTTTGTAGAAAGTTGAACTTAAAAATTTATGATCAGAACAACTCCTCTACTCAAAGATCTACTGATTTTATTTTCAAAAGATCAACATTTCAACCTCCTATGAACAAAAATGTAGGGATCTTTCAACAAGCAGTACTGAGGGACTTACATTTTCCACATTTTGATACTAATATAGCTCATGACAATATTACTTCCTTGGAGAGACAAGCTCTCTCGGAATTGAGACAAAATCAGAAAATTGTAATTACTCAAGCGGACAAAGGGGGTGCAGTGGTTGTTTTGAACACTCATTATTATGTACAGGAAGGATTAAGACAATTGTCAGACACCAAGTGCTACATGCACATGGGGATAGATCCGACTCCTAGATTTAAACAAGATATTGATCTATTTATCCAAGAGGCTGTACAAGAAGGAATTATTTCACAGAAGACAGCCCAACATCTCCAAGTTATTGACCCACAAAAACAAATTCTGTATTTGCTACCAAAAATCCATAAATCCATTACTACTCCCCCTGGGAGACCTATTGTGTCTGGACATGGATCCCTTACAGAACCTCTATCGGTTTTCCTAACATCATACCTTAAGCCATTATTGCCTATGGTCAGGGCTCGTATACAAGATACAACTGAATTTCTTAACATCATTGTTGATACACAATTAGATCCAGAATGGATAATGTGTACTTTAGATGTGAAATCTTTGTATACAAGTATCCCCCATTGGGCTGGTCTACAGGCTTTAGATTATTGGCTTCAAAGAGCTGATCTCTATCCACCAGGATTTAACACCCTGTTAGTATGTATGTCCGAGCATGTCCTCAATAAGAATGTTTTTTTCTTCCAGGGGGATTGTTATTGGCAACTAAGAGGTACAGCTATGGGGGCCTCTTTCGCCCCAATATATGCCGATCTTTTTATGGCATACCTGGAGGAATGTCTCATATACGACCCCCTGCATAACATTTATTTAGAGGAGATGGACATTTGGAGACGCTATCTTGATGATTGCTGGATGGTGTGGCGTGCGGATGTAGATTATTTGATGGAATTTGTGGAACATCTGAACAGCAATATTTGGGGTATTGAATTCTCAATAACATATCATAAGTCCACTATTGACTTTTTGGATGTTACAGTATATCGTAATGAGGACAATACCCTTAATACAAAAATACATAGGAAATATCCACAGTTTAACACGTTGCTTCATTCTTCAAGCATGCACCCACGTTACACCATCCGCAACATCCCAAAATCACAATATTTACGTATTAAACATATCAATTCATCTCCGGCAGATTATGAGGACGCTAAACAGGACTTAAATAGGAGATTTTTGGATAGAGGCTATCCATATAGGGATATTTCTAGAGCAAGGGTGTGGACAGATCAACATCAGAGATCGGATCTTTTACGATACCAAAAGAAGGATGGTGCTATGGATGATACCATTAGATTCATTACTACCTTTGGGAAAAATCACCAACTCATTAGAAATGTGTTGAACAATAATTGGAACATACTTATGGCCAATGACCATCTTTGTCATATACTGACAGAACAATGCTCCATTTCCTACAGGAGGGGCAAAACTTTGGGCATGTTATTTTCCCACTATAAACATTGGGATAGTGGAGGTGCAACACAGAGACAACTTACTATAACTGGAGATGAGCTTTTGGGGACGTTCCCGTGTGGTCATTGTTCTTCCTGTGGAAATATAAACAAAATAAAACAATTTTCTAGTGCTAACACTAGTAAGATATTTGATACTCGTATCTTTGCAAATTGTTCAACTAGTTGGGTGATTTATTTAGCCACATGCCATTGCCAGGCTTTCTATGTAGGAAAAACCTCACGGTCTCTTAGAATTAGAATAGGAGAACATCGTAGTGATATTCGAAATCATAAAATCAGTAATGCTTTATATCAACATACCATTAAACATCCATCTGCAAAATTTATATTTACTGTTATTGATAAAGTACAGGGGAATAGACAAAACCAGTTAGGTTGGCAAAGTATTCTTAGCAAGAAAGAAAAATACTGGATTATACACTTGGGAGCTTTATTTCCACCCGGATTAAATGACCACCTATAAATTACTATATATATATATATATATATATATATGGTATCATACACTACATCTTGGCTATATCAGTTTATCTGTTTTGATTCAGTGTTACACAGTTTGTGGTTTAAAAATTAACAAACAATTTTTGGGAAGTGCATTTTCCTTAATAAATGTTCTGCACACTTTAAATATGCAGCTAATTGTTAGCCATTTGTCTATTGGCTAAGCAATTATATAAATATGGTGTCTGTTGAATGGAGTTATGTTTGCTATGTGTCCTCACTGAAGAAGGGATTTCACCAAAACTAGTTTGAGGCTATGCATTCTTTATATTTGTGATGGTGAGAGTGTTATAGTGCCTTTTTGACACTTACTTTATTCCAATAAAGCCTTTGGAACTGTTTGCTGGCCTTTGTTTGTTTCCTGTGATGATGTTGGGCCGTGCAAGCTTGAACGTGCGTGGGTTTGTGTGTCACTATGTGTGGTTTTAACCAGGCTTCAGAAATGGCTACTATGTCAGGTGAATTATGGTTGAGCCAGGTATGAAAGAGGGTAATTTTATTAGCTAAGCTTTGGACGTTGACGGTGAGGAATTTGAGGTGTTTACTGATTGGTTTGTTGTTGGAGCTAAGGTTTTTTGTTTGAGAAATGTTTGGTCCAGGGTTGGGATGAATGTTGCCTAGTAAGCAGAGGTAAGAGAGAAGGTGAATAAGTTTGTTAGGATTGTGTTTGGTTGGGAATGGATGGTAGGGGGGGGGGTTAGGTTTGCAGAATTTAGTGGGGATTTGAAAGAGTTTTAATGTTAATAGAAAGGAGGGGTGAAAGGGAGTTAAAGAGGCAGTGATATTGTAGAAGTGACTTGTAGGGTAGGGGTGTGGAGGTGGGGGGTGTAGGCATAGGTTGGTATAAGAGGTGGCATGGTACAGAGGAAGTAGAATGAGGAGCAGGAGTAATGTAGGGGTAAGGATTGTAGTAGGAAAAGAGAGCATCATAGATGTAGTATGATTTGAAGTGAAAAGATATGTAGGTTAGAGAGAGTTAGGTAAGGCTGGTGGGTGGGGAAGAGAAGTGCTGAATAAGGTGTGGTTGGTGGAGGGGGAGGTAGTTTTAGGGAAATGGGAGGAGCAATGCTGTGAGGGGATTGGGTGATGTAAGAGGGAGGGTGTATGGGATGGCAATAAATGTAGGACCAATGGAAGCGGGTGGGAATTGGGGGCAGGGTAGGGGAGCGGAGTGAGCCCGCAGGGCAAACGGAGTGGGATAGAGCAACAGGGCAGAACAGTCCAGCTGAAATAGTACCAGCCACTGCAGGTTAGAACTGAGGTAAGTAGGTAAAAGTACAATAAGACTGGGTGGAAATAGAGAGTTTGAGCAACACAGGGGAAAAGAAAAATATAAGGTAGGGAAAGTAGAGAAAAGTTAGGGGAGGTTTGGCTTTAGAAGTATTTCCAGGTAAAGTTGGATAAAAAAGATTAATAGAATAGGAGCAGGTAAAAGGTGGAATGGTGCTGCCAAGAGAGGAGAAATGGCAGGCAGAGAAGGATAGGGAGTAAAATAGTGCAAATGGGCATGTCTCTAAGGTAAAGAAAAATAGAAGTAAAAAGAAATAAGAGGGTAAGTCTCCAATGGGATACAAAATGGGATAGGAGGCTAGAGGTCAGCAAGTACCAGTAAGAGGGGAGTTTTTGCGGTCTGCGGTAGGCTGCTGAGTCAAGCACACTGAGGGACAGACTAACAAATAAGGATGTTTAGATAACCGAGTTTGGTAAAAGGCTACATACATTTACTGAGAAAATAGGTAAGGGATTCCACACTGAGGTTCTTTTCAGGTAAGCCCTGACTAGTGAGCAGAAAAAGTCCAGGTAAGCCGACTGAGCTTTTGCAGGATGTAGTCCGTATATTCGGGAGGTAGAGAGGGACCTTCAGGAGTGGAGTACTGTAAAGAGAGAGGGGAAAAACAAACAAGATGTAAGTATTAGGAAGAAGAGAGGAAGAGGAGGAATGTACGTAATAGACAGTATAGGAGATAGTGTAGATATGGAGGGAAGTATGGAAGAATGTGAAGATAGATCTAGAAGAAGGGTATATTTGAGGGAAGAGTTAAAGTTGAAGGTAAAGATAGAAATGTTATCAATAGGAAGCTTGGCAGAAAAAGCAGATGATGTAGAAACTGCTCTGGTTGAGTGAGCTTTAATTTTATGGAGCAAAGGCATATTGGCAGCTGAATAAGCAAAGGTGATACAATCAGATAACCATTTAGACAGAGTTGTTTTTGCCACTGGTCTACCCTTCCTGGAGTCTGAAAATGAAACAAAAAGGTGGTCTGATTTTCTGAAATCTTTTGTTCTAGCCAAATAAAATTGAGCGGTCTGTGAACATCAAGTTTGTTCAGCATATACTCTAAGTTGTTTGAATGGTTGGGGAAGAAGACTGGCAAATCAATAATTTTGTTGAGATTGGTTTCAGTGCAAACTTTGGGCAAGAATGAGGGGTTTGTTCTAAGTGAGACTCAGCATGGAATATCAAATAAGGAGGCTTGATGGATAAAAGCCTGAAGCTCTGACACTCTGCGGGCAGAAGTAATAGCTACCAAAAAGATGGTTTTCCATGACAAAAATTTGAGGTCACAAGAGAAAGCTGGTTCAAATGGCGGAAGAATTATGCGGGAAAGCGTAAAACTTAGATTCCATGGAGAACAGGGAGATTTCACAGGTGATCTAATATGAAAGGTCCCTTTGAGAAAGGCTTTGGATAACTTGTGAGACATAATATTCAATCCTTCAAATCATGATGAAAATTAGAAATAGCAGCCAGTTGTACATGAACTGTTGCTGCTGCAGCTCCTTTGTTAAAAATCATAGTCAAGAACACTAAAATGGAGGCCATAGGGGCTTGGTAAGGATCAATATTGTTTTTAGAGGCCCATATAAACATTTTTTTTCCATTTGCTAAGATATAGCTTCCTAGCAGAAGATTGATGAGAGGATAAAAGGATCTGTTTTGTCTCACTGGAGAGGTTATGGAACCTGTCTATGATGGGAACTGGAGCAGCCAAGCTGTCAGCTTTAGGGACTGCAGAGAGGGATGAAGTTCCCCCGAGTGCGTCAGAAGGTCCGGAACTGGGTCCAGAATCCAAGGGTCCTCCAAAAAGATGAAGTCGAAGGAAGGGGAACAAAATCTGATGGAGCCAATGAGGGGCTATGAGAATGATGGTCCTTCCAAGGGTTTTTGCTTTCTGTAGAACCTTGGGTATCAACAGGATCAGTGGAAATGCACAGAGGAGACCCGGAGGCCAATCGTGTACGAGTGCGGCTCTTGGGGCTTCTCCTGGAGGTGGAATCAGGGCAAAGCAGCTTCTGCATTTCGTGCTGATGTGACTGGCAAAGAGGTCACGGCAAGGCTGGCCTCACCTGCGGAATATCCTGTCATCTATTTCTTTCTTGAGGGACCACTCGTGGGGCAACAAGATTGCCCTGCTCAGCTTGTCTGCTAACACGTTGGATTTCCCTGGGATGTGCGTTGCCAACAGAAAGCGCTGAGTGGAAACAGCCCACTGCCATATTCACAGCCTCGTGACAAAGGGGGTAGGAACTGGTTCCTCCTTGTTTGCTCAAATACCTGACCACTGACATGTTGTCCGTCTGAATCACAATCGTACCCAGAGAAGAGAGTCCTGAAAGTACTGCAATGCCAAAAGTACTGCTCTCATCTCCAGGATATTGATATGCAGATGTGTCTCTTGATCAGTCCATGTGCCTTGGGCTGTCTTTCCCTGAAAATGCCCCCCCACCCCAGCCTATCAGGGAAGCATCGATGGTCGCTGTGGCCGCTGGATGGGGTAGCACAAAAGGGTGTCCTGTCACGACATGAAGTGAGGTCAAGCACCACTGAAGATCCTTTTTACAGGAATTTGTGATCATTATAGTATGAGACATGGGAAGCTCTTGGTAAGACCATTGAGTGAACATTAGCCACTGTAGTATCCGCATGTGCATACGAGCTAGTGGTACGACTAAAATTGCTGCTGCAATCATGCCTAATAATTTCAGAACTTCTGATGCTGGTGCTCTGCCTTTTGATGTCAAACACTGACATGTTGATGAAGAAAGACTCTTTCTATTGGAAGCCTTAGTGTGGTGGTGGTGGTGGTGTCCAACTCTGCCCAGATAAAAACAATATGCTGCGATGGCGACAAGGCAGATTTTCCTGAATTGATTGTAATGCCCAGTTGATTGCAGAGTGACAGAGTGGACTCCCTGGCCTGAATGAGTTGATGTCTGGAGGTGGCGGTAAGGAGCCAATCGTCTAGGTACAGAAACACCTGGAATCCTAGATGCCACAGGTGAGCTGAGACCACTGCCATGCATTTGGTGAACACTCTGGGGGCTGTAGTGAGACCAAAGGGCAGGAGGCGAAACTAGTAATGATTGGCTCCCAGCCAGCCGGAAGTGCAGATGATTCCCTGGATGGCCTGGCCATTTTTATGTGGTAGTACGCATCCTTGAGATCTATCGAGCACATCCAATTGTCTTTCCCTAAGAAGGGAAGTATAGACTGAAGCATGACCATCCAGAACTTCTCTTTCTTTACATATTTGTTCAGTCTGCTGAGGTCCAATATGGGTCTCCAGTCCCCCGTCTTTTTTGGAACCAAAAAGAATCTTGAGTAAGTTCTGGATCCTGTCTGGTCTGTTAGGACTGGTTGGATGACTCTTTTTATTAGCAACGTTTGGACCTCTATTGTTGCCTGTTCCCTGTAACTAGGTGGAACGTCCTGGATTTTTCTTATGAGTGGAGGGGGTGTGGTGAATGGGATGAAGTACCCTCTGGAAATGATACTTTGTACCCATCTGTCTTGTTATTTTGAGCCAGGCATCTGGATATAAAGATAAGTGACCCACAACTGCCTCCAGAGCAGGACAGTCGGGCTTCCTTTCAGGAGCACTGGTAGGGCTTCCCAGAGAAGTAGTATCTGTCACCCTGGTATTGCGGACCCCCTCTGCTTGCAAGGGCGGTGTCTTCCATTATTGCCCCCTCCTCTGCCTCTGGAGGGGAGGTTCACCACGTGTGTCCTAAAAGGCTCCTTGGGCTTTTCGGAACCACATTTTTCCTCCCCTTTGACCCTTAGGGTAGGGTTGGGTAGGCGTGGAAAAACAGATCCCGATGGCAGACACAGTCTTTCCATCCTGTTCACACCTGGTTAAGGTTTCCTTCACTTTAGGCCCAAAAAGGGATGAGCCATCAAAGGGAGTATTCACGAAGGATGACTTGAAGGGCTCCACGAAGGAATACAAGCGCATCCAGGAGTGTCTCCTAAGAGCAACTCCTGTACCCGCTGCCCTACTCTTTCCAACAGCTGTATATGACATGAGGCACATGGATGAGTTTACTATGGAATTGAGGGTAGCAAGCTGGGCAGCAACTTTGTCGGAAGCTCCTGCAGCTACTGTACCCTGAAGAGTATCTCCTAGCTCCTTAAGGAGATCTCTTTGTAACCTGGTAAAATGGGTTAAATAGTTGAGCGAACGAAGAGCAAAGGTCGCTGAACTAAACATGCGCTTCCCGTATCTATCCATGATCCTGGAGTCTCTGTTAGGAGGATGGATAGACGAGGAAGTCTCAGACATTTCCTTTTTGGTGGCTGCCACCACCACCACGGCATCAACTGGAACACCTTTTGTTAAAAACGATTTGTCAAGGGGGGCAGAAATGAATTTATTAGGCCTCCTAGGGACAGGCTACATAGTATCCGAAGACCTTCCCCAGCTGCATCAGCTCATCGAAGGGTGGAGACACCCAAGGGATGGAGGACTGAGAACCGAAAGCCTTCAGGAGAACTGACTCATCCTCAGTAGGGCTTTTGGACTACCAGTCACCCCTCTGCCTAAGGATTTCAAGTATCTCAGCGAATGAGATATCTTCAGAGGGGGACCGTGGGGACCCTTCTGACTCATCTAAGTCAGTATCTGATGTTAGAAACTCCTGAGGGGAGTCTAGATGTTTCCACTTACACAATCTCTTCCTGGGAACCTCATCAGTGGGAGATTCTGGTGAGGTCTCAGAAGAGCAAGGGCCACCCAATGGGGCTTCATGAGGCTCTGGGTCTCTACGCTTGGTAAGGATGTGTGAAGCAAAAGCAGACACAGGCGCTTTAGGGGAGGAGGAAGCCAGACCTGAGGTCGAGGATGTCTTAGGAGACATGACTCTCCTCATGGCATCGAAAGCACCTCTGCTCCGGTGCGAGGGAACCGACGGATCCAAAGAAACTGTTGATATCCCCGGCACCGGGACATTGGGCTCCAAACCACAGACAGAAGCTGAGCTCATCCAAGCCGAATCCCCGAGAGGCAGAGTCGGAACAGACAAGCCGGCCCAACTATCCTACTGGACCTGACCACAGAGTGTCGGCTCCGAGAGTCCTTTATCAGCACAGAGGATGTCAGAGTGCACTGCTGAAGACACTCGAGCAGGCGTCAGCTCCGAGGATACCACTATCAACAGGTCTGACTCCGAAGGATCAACATGGCTCAGAGGAATAGTTTGAGCTGGTGCAATGTTCTTCAGCTCTGAAGCCATTTAGGTCGAAGCCAATAAAAGTTTTGCCAAGGCCAGTGCCAATAACAGCTTCTGCACCACACGATCCACATCCAGATCTGACAGGCTGATAGAGGACCAAGAAGAGCACACCAAAGGTGGTACCGACTGTAGTAATGGACTCTTAAGAGCTTCGGACACCCATCCAAGACTGGGGACCGGCTCCGAAAGGAAAAGACGGTTGGTTCCGATGGCAGTGGAGTCGAAGTCGAAGATTTCTTAGAGTCTGAAGTCTTAGAAGACTTTGAGGACTTGCTGGATCCATCTTGGTTGCTCAAAGCTTCTTGAAACGACAGTTTCAACAACCCTCTATCAATACGTTTTCTTTTCCTTTCCTGTAGGACCCTTGAGAAGGAATAACATATAGCACAGGTATCCTGCAAATGCAGGGCTCCTAGACAGTACACATAATTTACATGGCTGTTACCAACATCTTTTAGCCACACTTTGGGCACTTTTTGAAACCAGACTTGGGGTGCTTGTCTTGGTCAGCCATTGAAAGTCTGAGAGAAAAATGACGGTCACCACAAAAATATCCTAACAGTAATTATCTACTAAAAGCCTTAATAAAATCAGGCTAAGTCACACACAGACACACACACACACAGAAATGCAAGTGTAAATATTAAAGTGACAGGAAAAGCCTTTACTGTCACCACCAACTATCTGAAAACACACAAAATGAAGAGACTACACAAAAAAAAGGAGATAGCTGCCAAAATAAAACACACTGTTTAAATATTTTATGTCAGACAAAATTACTGTTAACTACAAAAACTAATAGTAAAAACAGAATCAAGCCTTTTCCAAGCTAAACACACCACACAGCAAAAACTACACACTATTTAACTAATTACCCAAAAAATGAGACAAAGGGTCACTGACTAAACACACACTATTAGTTAGCAAAAAGTTTTAAACTAGGCCTAAAACAAGAGACCAACTAGAATATTTTTAAATCACACTAAGGGAAGGGACTACAATGCAGAAGTACACAAACTAGAAAGCTGTAAGAGATTTATAAACTATTTAAACTATCTAGATATAAGTAATAGAAAGAAAACAGCTTTACTGGCCCGAGCTAATGCAGAACCTCCGATCTACTGCAGCGGCAAACTAGACCTGAGGTAACTCTAGGTGCATCATGGGATAGGGACTTGGCCTCGAGCTATTTGAAGACCTCGAGCTTTGCAATTGGCTGACTCAGAGCCGAGGGATCGGCTCCGAACCCATCAGTAAAGAATAAATGGCGAGACAGAACAACTTCACATCACAGTATTCAAAATATAAAAAGGCAATAAAGTAATACAACAAATAAAAAGCTAACTAACCTTTCCCTCACAACAAAGTGTAGCAGTGTCTGGGTGAGCCCTTCTAGTAAAGCTCTGAAATGTTTTATTTTACCCCTTA
>NC_056746.1:886153150-886243150 GCF_019279795.1 Protopterus annectens | reverse complement strand
AATAAAATATAAAGTATGTAGTATAAAAATACAATATAGAAATAAATATATATATATATATATATATATATATATATATATATATATATATATATATATATATATATATATATAGATATATATGTATAATATATATATATATATATATGTATATATATATATATATATATATATATATATATATTTATATTATATATATATATATATATATATATATATACATACACATAGTTGAATCCAAAAATACATCTAAATGCGTGCATCCAGTATTGGTTTAATGCTAATAGACTGGTTGAGCCCTGGTTCTACATATGCTCTCATTCTAAAGATCCATTCAAGCTCAACTGATTCTAAGTGATTCAGGTTACTGCCCCCTCGTTTATTCTGCAATATCAGCTGTAACACCCTGAACCTAAAAGTATGACCTACATTTAAACTAACATTTAAACTAACAAGTATTTTAGTAAATAGTGTTTTGATATATTTTATATATTTTTACATCGGATAGTGTAATATGATGTTGCAAATTGTGTTTTGTTTAAATTATTAATTTTTAGTTAGTCAATTATTATTACTTTATACTACTTATCACATTGTATATTTTGTATTCAGGATACACATACACACATTTCATTATATATGATTCACTTTATATCTAGCTTTCAACCAGGAGCTGGTTGCCTTAAAATATTGCTTGCTCAATCAATCAATTATTGAATTCAATTATTGTATCCATTATTCAATTATTTGGTTGTGCAGTTAGTACTTAAGAACTGTTTAAAAATGTGTTTGTGAAATCTGAAGAAGCATGCCTGTGTAGCATGTGAAAGCGCTTATTTTATCTCACTTGGTTTTACTTCGACATTAAATACTGGTTTTATAACATCGTGGTGGTTATGTCCAGTTTTGGTTTTGATATATATATATATATATATATATATATACATGTATACATGTATATAGGTTTACTATCAAATGGTTGAAAGGCCAATAGTTGAAAGTCACATACCTGATTATCATATATGGGAAAATCCTTTAGTCGACTGTCATAATCACCTATTCAGATTGTCGAAAGTACAATGCAATCCAAACAAATTAACTCGATCACTTCATTGTCATCACCGAAAGCCCAAATCGCCAAAAATGCAGTGCAACACATTTAATTTCGTCCGAACATAGTAGTGGCAGTGTATATGCCCTTTACCCCATTGTAGTGTGATCCTGGAGTTAGAATATATAGTTGGGAGGGCACGGCGCCCCCACGTCGGGGGGTGAGGGGGCAAAGCCCCCCACCTAGCTTATTTGCATACTGACCAGTTTCTGTTAAGGGCGTAAGTAAGTAGTGTATAATTACACTGGGTTTGGTTTGGTGGAGGTTTGGATTCGCAAAAAATGTTGAAAATGTTTGAAAATCTTGAAGTGTGATTTTCGACCATGTGAATGCTTTCCCGTTGTGAATTATGATAATATGATTCTACATTAAGATAGCATTACATTCTGAACTTCGACTATTTGATAGTAAACTATATATATATATATATATATATATATATATATATATATATACATATAGAGAGAGAGAGAGAGAGAGGGGAACTTTAGAAAACTCCTAGATCAGGAGAAAGAAGGCAGAGAACAGAGAAAATAAGTCAAAAATGTACTTCTTATGGCTCTTTCCTGGTTAGGGGTCGACACAGTGGATCACCTGTCCGCTCGTGATTGGCAGTGGAGTTTTACGGTGTCGAGTTGCCAGCCCGGCGCCCAACCTTCCACAGAAGGCACACACACACATGCACACACACGCGCACACACACGCACACCTAGGGCCAATTTAGTGTGTCCAATCCACCTACAGCATTGTCTTTAGGATGTGGGAAGAAACTGGAGCACCGGGAGGAAACCCACGCGACCACAGGGAGGACATGCAGACTCCACACAGAAGGCACCCCAGCCGGGGATCGAACTGGAGAACATCTTGTTGTGAGGGAGCAACGCTAACCGCTGCACCACCGCTACTTATCCTTTACCAAAAAACCCAGGGCACCAAGGAATAAGTCTGAAGCTTACAGCAGCAAACAAAATCTGGGGTAGACTGCATATCACAAAGAGGGTAAGAGGCAGAGCCTAAGCACCAAATCCAGAGCTTGAAAGTGGCCAAAGTCGGATCCAAAGACCCATCCCATTGGGGAAAGGACAGGACAGTATCAGATCTGAAGACACATCTGAAATTCTCTCTCCTTACTTATAAAGCTATAATAAAACAAGAACTGTCCTAGAGGCAAGGTGTCTGTTGTAAAAGGTACTCAAACTCCCCAAGTATGGTACACAGTTGAAATCAGAAATGAAAATGATTCCAAGGACCAATTAGTTTAAGTTAATGAAATATGTTTTGAATATGTAAAAATGCTGCAAGTTTGATGTAAACAGTCTAAGGCTGTTCACCCTACTGAAACTAATGTCACATTTGCCCAAGCCTCTACCCCACCCTAACACATGCACATTGTATCCAATTAGTAATCCTCCCCCTTTCCATTTCCCTTCTGAAGAAAAAGGCAGCAAAGTTGTTCACTACCTCAGTCTTCTCTCAAGTCTTCTTTTAAATCTCTCCCTTTGTCAACCAGTCTGACAATTCACTCTTCTCTTTTTCCTTTCAATGAAATGTTGTATCCCCTTCTGTACTCCTGCAAGTTCTCCACCCAAGGTATTTTGGTCTTCCTTGTCAGCATTTTCTTAGACTCTTGTACATTGTAGCTTTTCCTCCTCAGGTCCTGCTTCTCTCTTCTATACGTCTCTCTCTTTCTTACTCACTGCCTTCCTGACTTTTCACTTTAGAAGTAAGGGTTTCTTCTTCCTTTTGTTTTTGTTCTGTTTTTCATCCCTTTTCAACACTGCTTCTTTCAGTCCATTCCTAATCCTTTCAATAGAGCTTAAAGGCACTTCTTAATCACTGCTTGTTAGCCATCTCCACCCTTTATCCCCAATGCAGCACAAACTCCTCCCACAGCTTCTGGCATCTCAGTCCACAAGAAACCTGAACACAAAGTCGCATGATCACAGTCCCTTACCTTTACAACCTTAGATATGGACTAGCATTCAGTTTTTCCAAACGTAGTCATGTAAAAACTTAGGTGACACCCACCTGTTCAATATCTTGAGTAAAAAATCATTTCTTTCAACACAGAATATGGAAAGGTGCTTTAAACACCATCTGGCAGATTTAGGTCCCCCTTAATCATTATCTTTCTTTTCCACTTCATCTTACTTATACTACACATGACCCTTTGAATGGTTTCCTTTGTGCATCCAGAGGCTGGTATACATTATGTTATCTGGCCACAAGGCATTTCCTTTCTTTTCTTCTAGTGTGATAGACAGCACTCTCCATCTACGCACATTCCTTCCCATCTGATTGAGGTCTTGCTTCCTTCTTGTTTTGACAGCACTCTCAATCCTTTTCTGTATGCAGACTGCCACCGCCTATTTATACCCAATATGTCCTTTCTGTACACTCTATAAGTCAGGAAATACCATCTGACACTATCTTTTCACAACAGCCCTAATCGCTCTAATTCACGCTATAGTCATCTTTCCCTTAGTACGTACTGTGTACAGCTACCCACACTTGTGTCCTAGCTCCTGGCTTTACAAAACTTTTTTGTACCTGACCTCTTTAAAAACAATTCTACTGTTATTTTCCTTATTCCTGTTAAGAACTGCTTCCTTTTTTTCCTGTTCCTGCTTCCTTTTGCCCCATTCTACCCAAGTATAAAGGTAAAAGTTCATCAGGCTGTAGACAATACATTGAAAACATCTTCCCAACCATGGTGCAGTAAACATGAATAAATGCAAATAAAACTTAGGAATATTTCAGAAGACTTAACTTAATCCTGAAAACAGCACTGACATCTAGGAACAGAATCCCAAGCTATAAACCAATTTGCTCTTCCTGTCCTAACTTACAGTTTCAGAGTGATTGACTGGTCCCAAAACATGTTGGATAGATTACATAAGAAAACAAGAAGGATGCTTCATGGTCACCAAATAATTTATAAAAATCAATGCATACCAAGATTATATATTCCCCGTTCTGAAAGAGGGATGGGCCTCCTTGAAATTGATTACATGTACAGATCTGCAATTGTGAGACTCCACACATATCTGGTGACCTCACAAGACCCAAATGTAGTGAAAGTTTTGAAGTATGAGAATAAATCTAAGATGACTTCTCTGCTTAATCTAGCAGAAGCATATCAGCATCAAACAGGAAATTAAATCAAACCAAAAGTAGATAAAAACCAGGCAACAATTGAATGTGCCAAAAAACAAAAGAAAGAATACAAGGTGAAGGACCAGATGAGTAGGCAAGTAATGTGGAAAAAGCATAAATATTGTTGGAAGTATAGAAAACTTCTGGAAAAACTTCATTTTGATCAGGAACAAATGCATGAATGGTTAAGGAGAGGTGAATTCAAACCAAGAGATGAAAGGTTAATACTGGCGGCAAAAACAGTGGTGTATGTACACGTTGGTTTACAAAGTCCATTGAACATGTGTGAGAAACAGACAAATGTAGGTTTTTGCAAAACAGAATTGGGAAAAGTTGCACACCTTGTTGCTGGTTGCGACATACTAATGGCAGAAGGACTGTATACTGAAAGGCATAATAATGTGACAAGACTGCTGCACTGGGGATTGCGTAAACATTATGGTACTGAAGTGGCTGAAAAACACTGGAAACATGAGTCACAAAGCATCACAGAAAATGATGAAGTTTACATCACACAGGAAAATCTATACAAACAGTTCAATAGATGCTAGAAAAATGGATATAGTGGTCCAAGAAATGCAAACAAAAGTAGCATTGATCTTGCCACACCCAGTGACTACAATGTCCTGCGTACAGAGAGACACAAAGTCATAAAATATCAGGATTTGCAAGTAGAAATGAGAGCAATGTGGAAGAAAGATAGCCAGACAGTTCCAATAGTAGTAAGAGCAACAGGTCTTATTAAAAAAGGAGTCTACAATCATATTTAGATATGCTACCGATACATGTAACTCCATACGAACTGCAGGAGGAATTATTACCGGGCACATTGCAAGTGCTGCAAAGAGCACTTTTGGATGACATCAAAGAGTGAAACAATACTAATTTCATGAACTTTAATCATATTTTGACTTTAGGAATGGGGTCCATTCCTGTCACGGTATTAGAAACTCAAAAGATTTGGAGAAATTAAAAAACAGAAAACAATACTATAGTTCACAGAAGGTGTGGGTTTCATGGAGACTGGTACTGGAGAAATCTTAGGCTAAATGATGGAGTCTCCAAAAGTAGAGTCGTAAGAGTATGTTTACGGCACAGAAGAACTTTCAAACCAAGGTTTGTCCATTTTTCAGTCAGCTGAAAACCCATCTAACACTGAGGAATACCAGTGGAAGGGTAGGCTCATCTGTGACAATTGCTAAGGATTCTTTCAGAAAGCTCACTGCTGTTACCATATATTTATGCAATCAGCTCAATGAATACTGTTAATTCTGATCAGTTTGTCACTGTAGAAGATGAAATTTCATCTGCAGTGTTAGTGAAGCATTTGGGAACAGTTAGCTGTTGCACAACAAAGTGAGGAAAAAAGGAAACAATAATCCTCATAAGAACAGTTCATCTCAAGAGCACAGGACGGCTAAAATGCAACTGTACCTTATGAGGGTGGAAGATTATTAAGAAAAAAGTACTTCAGCAAGTAGTCTGTAGACATACAAAGCAGACAGACTGCTTCCATGTGTTGATGGAAACTCTTCAAATGTCACTTTACCTCCCCAAAAATTATGCCCAGCCAACCAAAAAAAAAAAAAAAAATGGACACTTAGCTCTTCTAGGCTTTCAACCAAAACTGAACATCTGCACTTGAACAAATTTCTACTAAGGAAAGGATTTCACTTGACAGGCTACGGACATGAGAATGTTCCATCTGATACCATGTTATGCTGTCCAATCTGCGAGACAAAAAATCTGGACAGCAGGAAAGCATTTTGTCTCATGACAAGTTATGGTGTGCTGCTTGTGGAGCTGGACAGATCCGGACTGGGTAGACCAGTTAATGAAAGAAAGCAACATGCAGAGAAGCTTAGATCATAGCAGAGTCAAACAGCAAGCAACTCAAAGAGGAGATATCTTCAAATGAACAGCTTCAGTGGTACATTATGTGAACTGTGCTCACCGTTACACTTTCTTTGTTTTTTTCTGCTGTTGGATCTTTGTCATTCTGGACAGCTGTTGTTTCTGTTGGTGATTGCTGTACACTTGGTGCCTGCTGTGGAGTTTTACTTACTGAATCCACACTCATTTCTGTATCAGTGTCTTGCTGAGAAGCAGTGGCTGTAAAAAAAAAAAAACAGGTTTCATTTTGAAAAAAAGTTGCATCAGAAACACTCAAAATAAGATATTGCATGAAAAGGTAAGGAAATATTTACAATTCGTCTAAATGTGTATTTCAAGCAAATATAATGGGAAGTTAAAGTATCCTTAAAAACACACACAATCTGTTTAAAGACTGCAAAGTATAACATCTCAGCAATACAAAACATTCAAAACTGCAGATTAAGCTACTCATTTAAGCTGCCATCATTTACTGTACCCTCCCTATCTCATCTCGGTTGAATTCAAGCCAAAACTACAACTAAAGTGGAGTTTAAAGTTTTCAGAAATAAGCAACTTGATCTCAGCCAAGAGAAACATCCAGGTATACAGATACATAAGGTGCAGCTTATGGAATGGTCAATGACTTGCAAAATATCCTAAGACTCATCCATTCCAAGGTCTATATTAAATCAGCGAACGCTTAAAAAAGCAAATGTTGATTTATCAACCCTATGTAAGTGAAAGCTTACAATCCCGAACACTCAGAACAGTGATTTTTTTTTTCCCCAAGGGAAAAAAATCACTGTTCCACAAAATAAATAAATAAATAAAAATAAAAACTTCAAAACATTACATAAAGTGGGGGGCTTCGCCCTCCCACACCCCCCTACTTAAATATACCAACTCCGAGATCGCACTACAGTGAGGAAAACGGCAAAGTAACCAATGAAAGAAATCGCTTATATGCCGTTTTGCTATTTTGCTGTTGCGTGCTTTCAAGTTCGATCAAGATGCATTAGAAGGATTGCGTCTTCGATTATATAATAGGAACCCCCATTCCCTTAGGGGTGAGCAGAAGTAAATACCAATGTAGAAAAAGGAATAGAAAATACAATTTAATGAAAACAAAATGTAAATATGATGCTCATTATATGAACAGCATAGCCGGCCTTAGGCATAGGGGCCAACTAGGCTTCCGCCTAGGGCGCTGCTCTAGCAAGGGCACTTTTCCAGTAATCTGGATGGTGTAGGTAGACCAGGATGGGGGCATAGAGTGGTGTTGGGGGATGGCACTATGGAGACCTTTTTCCTAGGGCACCAGTTGACGAAAGGCCGGTCCTGGTGAAAAGCTATGAAGCCTATGACCCAGATGATTCAGATTCAGTCCGGGGCCCAGAAGATGGTACATTCCACCAGGGAGGTTGGAAATGAACAGGCAATGCCAGCTTGCACAGTAATGCAGTCTGATCTACAGTGATGCTGAATCTCATGGTGAATTTGGAGAACACTGCAGAACTGTTTTATCTGATAGCCTGAGGTGTATTGTCTGTGTAGTAGTTCTATTACAAAGACTTACATTTCTCTGAATTTGTGCAGAGGTGATAAAGTAGATTTAATTTCCTGGCTGTGTTAGATTCTATAACCATCTGACATATAAACTGTTAAGTATACTTTTTTGTACTGTTTAGCATTTATATATTTGCTTTGTTGTTTGTGTCCTTGTTTTGTCTGCACTATTTGTTTTTCCTACCCTCCAACCAACGTGTTATTAAACTTGGTGGCTTTGGAATTGTCCACCCCTGCTGTTAATTTGATTTTGGACACTCCTCCCAGTCTCATCTCATTTAATCACTCATCTAAGTGCAGTGAGATTATTTGGGTAGGACTACCCCCTTGCTTCTTTGACTTTGGACACTCCACCCTGTCCTGTCTCATCAGATCAGTGTACTGAGTACAGAGAGCGCATTTGGGAAGGCCTACCCCCCTTAGTTCCTTAATCTTGTACTATCTTCTGTTTCCTCCCTCTCCCCTTAAAAAAAAAAAAAAAAAAATTTTTACACTTTATTCAGTTGCTTTTACTGCAATTGTATTCTTCCTACTTTATTACCTTATTTTTGTCATGTGTTCTTAAGTGTTCAAGTGCTTTTATTCTGCTGCATTTATTATTGTTGGTTAGTAGCCTGATTAAATTTGTCTGTTATTCTAGCATCTTAGTTTTGTTTTTAGTACTTGTGCTTCAGGCCAGTTACTTTACATTTAACAAAGTTCCTGTGGTCTACACTCTTGTGGACAAACCCTTATCAAAACCCTCTCTCCATAAGTCCGCCCAAGCACTCAGAACTCTATGACTGAACAATTCCCATCAGCTTCTCCAGCCAGCCTGGTCAACATGGTCATATTGAGACAGTGTAGCAACTGCCTCATCTCACATCTCTCAACCTCTTAGAGCAAGAAATCTGGACAAAGCCATATATAAAAGTGGGACAAAGGCCCAAAAATAGTGACAAATTTTATTTAAACACTGCTTTTACAAACTTAGAACATTGATAGAATAACAGGTTTTGCATTACCTTGAATTTTATGAAGGGTATGAAGTTTGAAACATAAATGTCATTAATTTCCAACTTCAATCTTTAATGATTTGCAACTAATTTGCCAGAAAACCACAATTTTATGAAAAATGGACCAAAATTATGAGACAAAAAATGGACAGCTGAGAGGTATGCTAATGTTTACTGACAGTCCTCTTCTCGTAGCATATAATTCTTCTACCTGCGAGAAATGCATGTACATCAGTAACCTGGAGTCCATGCTCTCTCACACCACAGTCAGTACTCCTGACAAAGAGGATTGCCAGCACAAACACCACACCATGCACATCACATAGCCAAGCACAATACACACACCTATGCAGAGGTCCTCAATAAAAGCTTACCTAAACAGCAGAGACCTCCAAAACACACTCACAAACACTCCACACAGAACACCAAACACATCACACACAGCAGACAACACACCACTGTCTCACCAACATAGCCCATAAGGCAAAACAATAAACCATCACAGCCCGCAAAACATAACAATAAACCAAACATACTAGTCATTGGTGACTCAATTGTGTGACAGACCAGTGTCCCCCTCACCAGGCTCGACAAGAAGAAGGTCACTGTCAGTTGTCTGTCTGGTGCCAGAATCCACTACATCACGCACTCACTTAAGTCTGTCCACATCAAGTACAAGTATAACTCTGTCATTGTCCATGTTGGCGTGAATGACTTGAGATGTACCTCCCTGGGCTGTATGAAGAGAGACATGATTGAGCTCTCAGAGTTTGTGTCCCAGGCAGGTATGAACCTAGTCCTAAGCAGCATCCTACCTTCACTAAGAATGATACCACAATACCAACAAATAATAATAGACTTCAACAACTGGCTTAGTTTCTGGTATCATTCCAAGGGAATCCAGTATTTGTCTGCCTGGGATGTCATGGTCAACAGGCCTCGATGCTTTGCCAGAGATGGCCTCTACCTATCACCACTGGTTTCCATATCCTGGTCAAGGCCCTCACCTCCACCATTGTGCCTTTCTTAGGAAATGTCCCAAAGACAAATCTTCCAATATAAAACATCTGTCAAAAAGCAAACTGAAGGTCATGCTACTTAACGCTAGCAGCCTTAACCTGAAAATGCACTTACTGGAGGCTCTCCTTGCACTGGAAGATGCCGATGTCTGTGCGATCACAGAAACTTGGTTCAGGGTTGCGGACAGTACCCCTGCCTTACCAAGCTACACCACATTTCACAAATTCCAACCTCAAAAATGAAGTCAAGAAGACTAAGGGTAGTGGAGTCTTTATCTTCATTAAGGACAGGCACACCTCCAGATTGGTTTGCCAGCATGACACACTGGAACTATTCCAGGTGCAACTGACAGTTGGCAAGACACCCATCCAAATTACAGCCAGCTACAGACCCCCCTCCATGACTCAACACCCACTCCTCTTACCTGGCTCTTCTTGACTCCATTAAGGTAACCCCTAACACCCTGATCCTTGATGACTTTAAATACCCAACCACAGACTGGGTGAACTATTCCTGCACTAATGCACTCACTCGATTCCTTGACTTCATCAGTTCTAACACACTAGAACAGCTCGTCTCATCCTCCACAAAGGGAGATGACATTCTGGACTTGGTTCTCACCAACATGGGTGACTGCTGCACCACTCCCATAGTATGTTCTTCCCTGGTGAGATCAGGTCATCTCATCGGACTGTCTCATTTGAAGTTTCTATCCCACCTAACCCCACCCCACCACCAATCATAATCAAGCTAAAAAACTTCTCTAAAGCTGACTACAACCTCCTAAGGGAGGGCATCTGTAGCTTCACACCACCACCCCCATCAGAGGATGCAGACAGCTATGCTGAACAGTATGCCAATGCTGTATACAAGAACCTGTACAACTGCATGGATTCGGCCATACCCAATAGAACTAAAACCTGCTCAAGTAAACACAAACCTGTTTGGTGGACATCCTCTATCAACAGGCTTTACAACAAAAGGAAGAAACTGTTGACAAGGGTAAAAAAGGAACATATTCCAAATTGGAAAACTCCCTCCTTAGCCTCAACAAGCAAATTAGATCACAAGTGAAAGCCTCCAAAGCCAATTATGAATCAAAACTAGCTTCTGAAACAAAGGAAAACCACAAAGCCTTCTTCAGTTACATCAGAACTTCCATGGCAAAGTCCAGGTTTGTTCCTAATTAGTACTTAACAGTATCACTTGCACCGATCCTGTTGACTTAGTCAACCAGCTAGCAGATAGGTTCAGCGCAACCTTCACCCCGCCCCGTCCCCCCAAATGCCCTTTCAACATCCTCAACACTTGTCCTGCACCTCACATCTCCATAGATCAAGTGCTAAAGGCCTTATCCAAGTCAAAAAAACACAGGTTCCATTGGACCTGATAGTATCCCAGACTGTATTCTGGACCATCTCCAGCAAGAACTGGTTTCATCATTGAGCACCCTATTCAACCACAGCCTAAGTACAGGCTTCATTCCAGCAGAGTGGAGAACTGCCATTGTCATCCACTTGCACAATGGTGGTGCCACTAGTGACCCTGGAAACTATTGCCCCATTAAGCTTGACAAGTCTGATCTGTAAAGCCATGGAGTGTATTATTATGGGTCTCATAAACAAGGACACAGGCAATCTCAAAGCACTTGACCCCACCCAGTTCGTACTTATCAAGGGCAGATCTTGCCTGCTGAACCTGGTTGACTTCTTTAAGACGGTCACCAAGGCCCTGGATGAGGGAAAGTCTGTGCATACAGCTTACCTTGACTTAGCAAAGGCCTTTTACATAATCCTCCACTCTGGCATCATCGAAAAGCTAACACAACTTGGCATAAATCCCCATCACATCAGGTGGGTGGTCAACTGGCTCACAGGCAGGACCCTCAAAGTGAAAACAAGCGCCTCCACCTCCGATAGCAGACCTGTCACTAGTGGAGTTCCCCAGGTATCTGTCCTGGGGCCCCTACTGTTGGGAACCTACTTCTCAGGGGTCCAAGCAAAGACAAAAGGCCTGCGGCTGACCAAGATTGTGGACGACTAAGTTGGGTGCTGTCAATGACTCCCCAAATGATGTTACATACTGCAACAGGGTCTCACAGCAACTAATGACTGGTGCCAAAGTCTGGCCTCAAGCTAAACACAAAAAAAAAATGTATCATCATGCCATTAGGCAAAAACATAGCCCCTGCTGATTACCACATCAATGGCAACCCCATAAGCACACAACCCGTGGTGAGAGACCTGGGCACTCAGGTTGATAACCTCACATTCGACCACCATGTAGTGGCAGTGGCCAGAAAAGCCTTTTACTTGGTTCATCTCATATGTAAAGGGATTGCATCCAGAAAAAAGGAGGTTATTACCTCTCTATACTCCTCCCTCATTAGACCAACAATTGAGTATATGGTATGTACCTCTCCAAACATCTGCACCAAGTGCAAGGTCACTGAAATACCTCACAAAGATAATCCATGGCCTCCAACACCTGTCCTATGCGGACGGCTCAAATCCCTATCACTCTATTCGGTATTCTACAGATTACTCAGGGGTGATCTGTGTCTCACCTACAAGGCAATCTCGGACCCTGCTCAACTAGAGATGCTCCATATCCTCAAGTCTAACTCCTCACGCATTACCCAGTCAAAAGTCCTTAATCTAATATGCGACATCAGCAAAACTTGCTGGAGAGACAGGTTGTCTCCTAGAGATGCCCTGTCTGGAATAGACTTTCATACCTGTCAAACAGTGCACCTCACTGACCCTATTCAACTGCAACCTTGATGAGTGGATGGGAAGTCACATTTAAAAAAAAAATCTTCTCAATGTAAATCTCATTAAGCCTGACCATGAAGAATCTACTCATTGTAAATGTCTACAGCTACATACTGTATAAATTCCTACACATCTTTTGTAAACATATTGTGGTACATTATCATTCGCTATGTTGCATGTTTTATATTCATTGTGTTTGCTGTAAACTGTTGTGGAGCTTTTCTCCCTGGGCCTCCACTGAAAAGGGGCTTCGTTCCCAGTCAGACTTTCCCGTTAAACACATGTAAAATAAAATAAATGTCAACAGAGAGAGGGAGAAGCTAAAACACTGACAAGGACAATGCTAGGAAAACAAAAGTACAAAAAAAGGTCATTACCCTGGCAACAAAAGCATACAAAAATAAGGGGGATAGAGGAGCTGCTACTGCAGCAGTGAACATCTGAACATCTACTGTTATAGTACGTTTACTACTGCACTATGTTCCTTATATGGATCAACAATGCAGTAGCCTTAACTGCATTTATATCTACTGGGAGGATGAAGGAGCCTCTTAAGAAAAGGCTTAGCAAAGCCTGTCTGAGACCTGGAGAAGGACTCTAGATTGCAGTGCTTTACAAAGGTATGTACAGATGACCAATCTGCAGCTTTTAGAATACTCTGGAATCCAATCCTTTCCAAAAATATACAGATAAAGCCAAAGCCCTGGTAGAATAAGCCTTGACCCTGCCTGGAATTGTCTTGTTATGGTGAATATAACAAAAGGCATGAGACAACTACTTGGAAATAATCTGCTTTGACAAAAACTGTCTTTTTTTTACCTTCACAAGAAATGAACGGATCACAATTCTTGAAAGATTTTTGCTCTATCAAGACATTACCAGAGTTGTCCGTGAACATCTAAGGTATGAAGTATACTATCTCCCTCATTTTTAGATTCTTGAAAGACAGGGATAAGGATAGCCTGGCTCAAGGCAAAATTGGATGCTACATTAGGCATAAAAGAAGGAAACCCTATCTTTCTGGACATTGAGATAAGACTGATGCCCCCCATAAGAGCTTGCAATGCAGATACTAATTTCTCTGACAGCTGCAAGATCAGCAAACACCGTTTTCCATGTCAAGAACCTCAACTCAGCCTGATAAGCTTGTTCAAATGGAGAAAGAGTTAGTTCTTCTAGCACTAAACCTAGTTCCGAAGGAGGAGCTGCCTGTTTCTTAGGACACTTGGTATGCAACTCCCACACCAAAAACATTTTCACACGAGAGTGCATTGAAGGGGGAAGGTAGAAACAGGCATGCTGAGATGGCCAACAAATTAAACCTGATGGAGGAGTAAGATAGGCCAGAGGACAGTAACACATACAAATAAAGTAAAACCAGAGAAACACTTATTGGCACCAACTAGAAAACCTTTTCTATCAATATGATTTTCTAGTAGCAGTTTTTTTTGCCTCCTTTAATATCTGCTACAAGTCCACAGGAACAAAGGTGCCTAAAAGGTATTAAAATTCTACCATCCAGGCAGTAAGATACATTTGTTTGGGGTCCGGATATATCAAACACCCCTTGTCATGTGTGAGTAGGTCCAAGTCTGTGAGGTGTTGTGGTATTTGCCCTTGGACAGTTCCAAAAAAGGGAGAACCACTGTTGCCAAGGCCAGAAAGAAGTCACCATAATGATCTTTGAAGAGAGGACTTTTAAATCTTCAGAAGGACCCTTTATATTAGTGGAAAGGGTGGAAATGCAGAGAGGAACATCCCTGTCAATGGAAAAGAAAACGCAAGTGTGTTCCATGCCTTCCTGCATGGAGTCTTGGAGCAGAATTTTGTCAAATGATTTGAGTGGGGACAAAAAGATCCATTTGAGGTTCTCGCCATGGCTGTATAAGGTATTGGAAGAACCCCCTGACACAATTTCCATTTGTGAACGTCTGTCCTGGTCCGGCTCAGCTCGACTGTAACATAGCTTTGCTCTAACAATACGCAAGCTGCATTCATAGTAAGACTTCGTTGAAAAGTTACAGCCCAGGCTACCATGGCATGTCTGGACAAACCGAGGATAAGATCTGCCCACTCCCCCTTGCTTGTTTATGTACCACATCACTACAATGTTGTCTGTAAATACTTGTAGAGGTCCAATGGAGCACTGATGACAGGGAGTTGACAGCACAGCCAACATCATGTTTGTGTGTTTTGGTCATTTATATTCTAAATACAGTGTACCTTTTATCCCCAGAGACATTGCTCCACAAGCAAAGAGAGGCCTCTCACCTGGAGTTGGGAGGGAGAATGGGAGAACTGGAGTTTGACAAATTTGGTGTCTCCACCAAAATCATCTCTCTTTTCATACACTCAAAAACTGGAATCTGGAAAATCAGGGTAGTCTTGCAAAAGGGATCATGAGAATCATAAAAGCCATGAGACCCAGAGTCCTAAGAAATTCCCTGGCTGATACAGCAGTTTAAGTACAAAAACAATTAGTTATGTACTCACCATAACGTCAGATGTATGTAGTAAATCTCGCCTACATTCTTAACTGATGGGTTCGGAGCAGAGAATCGGCTCCGACTCGGCCGCTATTTACTAACTCGAAGTCTTTGATTGGCTGGGCTAGCCCTAGTATCCCAAGATGCACCACGCCCAAACCCCCAGATCTTGTTTGCCAACAATATAACAGAGTGACATACACAACCTCCTAGAAATAACACAAGGAGGAAGAGAGAAAAAAATAACATCCTCAGAAGGGTCCAAGAACATAATCTCCTCCAAGTCCAACAGGTCGGGGGATGGTGGGTGGGTACGTAAGAATGTAGGCGAGATGGACCACATACATCTGACGATATGGTGAGTACATAACTAACTGATGTAATGTGGTCCTATCTCGCCACATTCTTAACTGACGGGACAGCGTCCCTAGCACCTACATCCTGAGAGGCTCACTGACAATACTCCTGAGCACCGTGGAACCAAAGGAAGCCCAGTCTCTAGACACCAAATCAAGCTTGTGATGAGAAACAAAGGTGTGCAGAGAGGACCAGGTGGCCGCAGCACAGATGTCACCCAAGGAGAGCCTAGCATGATAAGCTACTGATGCAGCCATGGCCCTGGTAGAATGAGCCTTAACTGGGAAAGGTAAATCTCTGCCTGCTGATGCGT
The DNA here is from genome assembly GCF_019279795.1 of Protopterus annectens. NCBI lineage: Eukaryota > Metazoa > Chordata > Ceratodontiformes > Protopteridae > Protopterus > Protopterus annectens. The sequence goes on along the minus strand of NC_056746.1, from coordinate 886,227,497 downwards.
AAATAAAGGAGATACAGTCCTTAATCCATTTAGCAATAGTACCTTTAGTCACAGGGCTACCATTCTTGTTCTCTGAGGACGACACAAATAATTGTTTCGATTTCCTGTGGGGTTGTGTCCTGTGCAAATAAAACCTTAGTTGTCTATGAACATCCAACTGGTGGAATTTGAATTCCGCTTCATTTGAAAAGTTTGGAAAGAAAACTGGTAACTCAATGGATTGGTGAAGACAAAAGGTAGAAGATACCTTAGGAAGGAAGGAGGGGTTGAGTCTCAAGGAAACCCTATCCTTATGGAAGACCAAATACGGGGGCTTTATGGAAAGGGCCTGAAGCTCCGATACCCTCTTGGCTGAAGTAATGGCGACCAGAAAGGCTGTCTTCCAAGACAAATATTTTAATCCACAAGTGTCAGCTGGTTCAAAGGGGGTAGAATTTAAGGTTTGAAGCACCAAGCTTAAATCCCATGGTGAAACTGGTTGTGACAATGGCGGACGGAGTAACCAGGCTCCTTTCAGGAAGGCTTTACAAAGTTTATGGCCCATAAGGGAAGGCTCATGTGAGACGTGAAAGTTAGAAATGGCTGCCAGCTGTACCTTAATAGTGGAGGTAGCGGAACCCTGTTTGAAGAGCATAGCCAAAAAATCTAATACCGCCGACAAGGGGGCTGTGAAGGGATCTAGATTGTGTGCTTCAGCCCAGACAGCAAATCTTTTCCATTTGCTTGAGTATAGTTTTCTGGTAGACGACTTGTGGGAGGATGACAGAATATGCAACACCTCAGGTGAAAAGGAATGTAGTCTAAGGATGGAAGTGGAGCAGCCACGCTGTCAACCTGAGGGTTCGTAGGGATGGATGGAACTGACCCGACTGATGAGTCAATAGGTCTGGTACTGGTTCCAGAGTCCAAGGGCCGTCCACTGTATACTTCTGAAGAAAGGGGAACCAAACTTGACGAGGCCAGTATGGTGCGATAAGAATCATCTTGCTTCCCAAGGAAGCTGCCTTCTGAATCACTCTTGATAATAGAGGGAACGGAGGGAAGGCATACAGCAGAACTGGGGGGCCAATCGTGGGCTAGGGCGTCCCTGGGTGACTCCCCCGGGGGGGGGATCAGAGTGAAGTACCTGCTGCACTTCGCATTGAGGGGGCTGGCAAACAGATCGCAGCAAGGTTGACCCCACCTGGAGAAGATCTGAGTTGCAACTTGGTTGTTCAAGGACCACTCGTGAGGCATCAGAATAGCTCTGCTTAGCCTGTCTGCTATCATGGACTTCCCCGGAATGTGCGTTGCAACTAGAAAGCGTTGGGAAGACACCCCCCAGTTCCACACTCTCATGGCCTCTCTGCAAAGGGGATAGGACCTGGTTCCACTCTGCTTGTTTAGGTACCAGACGACTGACATGCTGTCGGAAAGAATAGCAATCGTCCCCTTGGGAAGAGAGCTCTGAAGTGCTTGCAACGCTAGAAGCACTGCTCTCATTTCCAGGACATTGATGTGCAAGTGTACCTCGTGACCTTGCCATGTGCCTTGGACCGTTCTGCCCAGATAATGGCCACCCCAACCTATCTGGGAAGCGTCCATGGTCACCGTGGTGGTAGGAGACAGGGGGGTCAGTGGTCTCTCCCTATGTCTAGATTGGATGACTGAAGCCACCAACGTAGGTCTTGTCGGCATTGTTCCGTGATGAGAATGGGATAAGACAGAGGAAACTCCTGAAAGGACCACTGGACCGAGACCAGCCACTGGAGGATCCGCATATGTAGCCTGGCTAGCGGTACTAGCATGATGGTAGCCGCCATGGACCCTAGTAGTTGAAGAGCAAGTCTGACTTGGACTTTCTTGAGGGGTAGTAAGGCTAACACCTGAGCCTGTAGCACTTTGATTCTTTCTGTTGGAAGAAAGGCTCTCATTTGGACGGAGTCTAGCTCTGCGCCGATAAATGCAACATGCTGTGATGTCCGCAACACAGATTTTTCCCAGTTGAAGGTAATCCCTAGGTATTGGCCCAATGTGATGGTAGCCTTCGTGGCTCGAACGAGTACATGCCTGGAGGGGGCGGTGAGAAGCCAGTCGTCCAGATAAGGAAAAACCTGGAATCCTTGACGTCTCAAGTGGGCTGTCACCACTGCTAAGCATTTGGTAAACACCCTGGGGGCTGTGGTGAGACCAAAAGGCAGTGCACGAAACTGGTAGTGACTGGCTCCCAGCCAGAAGCATAGGTGACTCCTGGATGCCTTGTTTATCTTGATGTGGTAATAAGCATCCTTGAGATCTATGGAGCACATCCATACTCCTTTTTCCAATAAAGGGAAAATGGACTGAAGATTGACCATTTGGAACTTGGACTTCAGTACAAATCGGTTTAAACGGCTGAGGTCCAGAATGGGCCTCAGGTCCCCCTGTCCTTTTTGGCACCAAAAATAATCTTGAGTAAGTTCCTGATCCGATCTGGTCTGAGGGGACTGGTTGGATGACTCCTTTTTCCAGCAGCTTTGAAACCTCTAGCGCTGCTTGATCTCTTTGACTAGGTGGAACGTCTGGGATTTTTCTGGATAGGGGAGGGGGTGTAAGAAAGGGAATGGTGTAACCTCCGGTAATTATTCGGAGCACCCATTGATCCTGAGTGATACTTTCCCAGGCTAGCGGATGTCTCGAAAGATGGCCCCCAACTGGCTCCGGAGTAGCACAGTCAGGCAGTCCCTCAGGGACATTGGTAGGAGGATCCACAAAATGATTCATGGTCTCCTGAGTTGCGGGGACCTCCTCCGCCTCTAGGGCGGCACCTTCCAGAGTAATCCCCCCCCTCCTCTGCCCCTGGAGGGGGGGGGTCACCATGCTCGACGGGGAAAGACTTCTGAGACTTCCTGAACCACATCTTGCCTCCCCTCCGTGCCTTGGGATAAGGCCTAGAGGGAGGCAAGAAACGGGCCCCTATGGCAAACAAAGTCTTACCCTCCTGCTCACATCTGGTGAGAGTATCTTTCACTTTGGGTTCAAAGAGGGAGGACCCATCGAAGGGGGCGTCAGTGAAGGAAGACTTGAAGGCTTCCGCGAAGTGACACAGGCGCATCCAGGCTTGCCTCATGAGGGCTAAGCCTGAGCTAGCTGCCCTACCCGCTCCGGCTGCATAGGATATGAGCCTCATGACGAATTGACAATAGAGGAAAGGGTAGACAACTGGGCGTTGACAGTCTGATTCACCGCCTCAGGCAAGTTACCCAACAGGGCATCTCCCAATTCCTTAAGGAGATCTCTTTGGAGCCTAGTAAAGTGGCAAAGATAGTTCAACGACCGCAAAGTAAAGGTCGCTGAAGACAGGGTATGCTTCCCATACTGATCCATACTCCTGGACTCCTTGTTAGGAGGATGAATGGAAGCAGAAGCTTCTGCAACTTCTTGCTGAGTGGCAGATGCCACCACCATGGCATCTACAGGAACTCCTTTAGTTAGGAACTCTTTCTCCGGGGGTGCAGACAGAAACTTGTTCGGGCAGCTGGGCACCGGTTCCACGGAGTCAGGGTATTCCCAGACCCTTCGACACATAAGGTCTAACAATTTGTCGAAGGGCGGAGACACCCAGGAGGTGGAAGGTCGGGCTGCGAAGGCTTGGAGGAGGACCGACTCGTCCTCAGATGGGGATTTGGAAGGCCAGTCGCCTCTCTGCCTTCAAATCTCCAGAATATTGGAGAATGAGACATCATCGGAGGACGACTTGGGGGACCCCTCTGCGTCATCGAGGTCGGTATCAGAAGTGATGGACTCATTCGGGGAGTCAACGTGCTTCCTCTTGCATGACTTCTTTCTGGGAGGCTCCTCAGGCGACGAATCTGAAGGACCCTCAGAAAGCTGGGGACCACGTATGAAAGTATCCTCGGGCTTTCGAGCCCCACTGGCGTCAGAGGCTCCAGCCCCAGTGTCAAAGGAAGCAGTAGCTGATTCGAGTGAAGTCACTGAAGACCTGGCCAGTGCACTCCTCATGGCCTCGAATGTGGGTCCACCGGAATCCGAGGACCGACCCGTCTCCGAAATCACAATCGGAGTCGGGGTTCCCTTAGCCGAGGCATCAAGAGGGAGACTTGGAGCCGAGGTATGAAGCCCGGATGTATCCCCCTCGGGTCCGACCGAGGAAACCCGGGTTCCACAACCAGAAGATGGAGTCGAAAAGGTTGGAGCCAAGGTCGGAGCCGACCCCAGGACCTCACTCGACGCAGAACACCTCGGCTCCGATGACACAGAGGTGCCCGGAGGAGGAATAATTGTAACCGACAAGAGGGGAAGGCTCCGGAGCAGACTGGGCTGGAGCAGAAAATAACCTGGCTAACACCGGCACCTGAAGGAGCCTCTGCACCACTCTATCCACATCCGAATCCGATAACCTGGAAGACTTGGAGGACACAGGTGGTCGAGATATCTTACCCAGAGAATCCAGGTTTAGACTAGCAGAAGGGCTCCAAATCGGATCCAAGAGAATCGGAGCCGTAGCTGGCTCCAGTGTCACAGAAACCTCCTGCGGCGCCGATAACAATGGAACCGAGGAAGCTGACTCGGACACAGGAATTCCTTCCCTAGGCTCCAAAGCCAATGGAGCCGAGGAAGGTGGAGCTGTCTTCAATATCTTCTCCGAGGAACTAGACGGAGCTGGAGATCTCTTTTTTGGTTTAGATTTAGATTTCCCACTAGGGGAGGCAGACTCCAAAGCTTCTTCAAAGGCAGGTTTGACAAGGCCCCTGAGAATCAATTTATTTTTCCTCTCTTGCAAGACTCTAGAACAAAAGGAGTGACAAACACTACAAGATTCTTGCAAATGAATGGCGCCCAAACAATACCCACAGATGGCATGGTCATCTGTCAAAGACATCTTGTAAGAACATTTGGCGCACTTTTTAAAACCAGAAGGCTTATGCTCCTTCTGATCTTTGCCTGACATGGTAATTCACAATAAACCACACACAAGATAAGGAAGGCAGGAGGAAGGGACTCTAACTTAAAAGTCCCAACAGAGTTAACAGACACAGGAGAGGGCTAAGGCCCTCTAACTTAAATGGGCCTAGCCCATCAAACACAAGGATGCCACAAACAAAAAAAAAAAAAAAACTTAAACTAAGCTAGTTGAAGGAAGGGGCTCTAACTTAAACGCCCCTGCAGACGTAACAGACACAGGAGAGGCTAAGGCCCTCTAAATTAAACGGGCCTAGCCCGCCAAACACAAGGAATCCACAAAAACTAAAAAAATTAACTGAACTAGTCGCATAACACAGGATACACTCAACGTAGCTGTAAGAACAGCTTTTGACAGAAAGTTTAGAAAAATAAGCTAAAAAAACAGTTTAAATAAGGTACTTAGCCACAGCCAAGCTCGAGACCACGTCTGTACACTACGAGCGGCAAACGAGATCTGGGGATTTGGGCGTGGTGCATCTTGGGATACTAGGGCTAGCCCATCCTATCAGAGACTTCGAGCTAGTACATAGCGGCTGAGTCAGAGCCGATTCTCAGCTCCGAACCCGTCAGTTAAGAATGTGGCGAGATAGGACCACATTACATCTAAGGAACAACATATAGATACATATGTACTTTTTCCTGTGGAAGAACAGATCCAGAACTTCTTTAGCACTAAAAGAATTGTTGAATAAAACCCTTCCACTAATTGTAGATTAAGGATTGGTTCCTATCACGCCTTGAGATAACAGAAACTGAATGACAGGAGGGAAAAGGGGGGTTTGATCTGGTGGATGAAAAGGAAATCCCTCAAAAAAGTGGGAGAGGCTCTCATTGCTATCTGTAATCTTGATGGACTACTTTTAGTACCCATCTTTCTGAAACAGTCAGTTGCCAAACATAAAATTAAGGTTAATTTAGAGGGATTAAGGGTTTGTCTGACCGGGAGGGGAATTTATAGTCATTCAAACTTATTAGACTGTCCTTGTTGGGTAAAGGGGTTCTTTCTTTCTTTCTGGTGACTCCCCACCACTGCTTTATAAACATTTGCTTACCTACCAGCTTTTAAAGTTTATTTTACATTTTTAAGAAGGTATACAGACAGCGTTAAGTCCACTGGCAAACAGAGACTGCAGGCTGAAAAATCTGAGAAATTTCTTGAGTCATCTTATCTCTCTCATGACTTCTGCAACATATGGTCTGCTAATCCTACCGTTCTAGTCCAAGACAGAATTCAAAATTTGATTTTTGACATCTTCAGGAAAGTTCAGAGAATGCAAGCACACAAATCTCCTCATAACAGTTCCAGTGGCAGGAGCCCTTGAAGTGGCATAAGCAGAAACAAGTACCCACTGGAAACATTAAAACAATCAAATTACACAAAGATTTCTACTCAGAAGAGAAAACAGATGCCATAATATTCCTCAGATTCTCAAAATAGGCAAGGGTAAACTTTTAACATATGGTCTTGACAGCTGAATTCTAAAAACAACTGCCACAAAATAATACACTTTTTCCCAAACCTACATGCTTCCCCAGCCATGCAAGAATAAGGAGGATTGACACTGACCAAATATTTAGCAGCAACAGCTCTTTACTTGTTTAAAAAAAGTTTTCTTTTAACATTGTAAAAAATGCTGCTTTAAAGCAAAGCATGTGAATGCTTTTTATTTTACTTTATGTTTAAACTAGCAAACAGTAGCAAAATCAAAAGACCACCACTGAAGAACGCTCCAAAATCACAGAATAAGAGTCAGAAAAAAGGGCGCACTACACCATAGACATAAGAACTACTAAAGGACCACTACGGGCAAATGATGAAGAAAACATGTATTTTTTATCTTGCCATGATTTACTACACCTCCCAAAGCTGCCTTCAGCAAAATAAGTACTCATTCCTAATTTTATTTTGTTTTTACTCTTGCCTGCCCTCATGGGGGCAGACATGGTGATTCCTTTGGAAAGCTAAATCTGTCCTATAATGCAGACTGTGAGGACAAACAGCCCTACCATTTGTTGTCAGACTAGACTTCCATTCACTTACAATGGAACTCCTGAAAAAAACTGCCAAGTTTGAGAGTCTGCAGCTCATGTGTCATTGACTGGTATGCGCTGAGTTTTACAAATGTTGTTCCTACTGATGTACTACACATTCACTGAAAGAAACTTGCAAAAGTGTCAACAAATTACTGAGATAAAAAAAGACTTTTTCACAAGGAGCAGTTTTGCAAGTTTCAGTTCCTGGCCAGGTTACTCCTCCCATCTCCCTCCTTCAGTGGGCTACAGTCTCACATTTCCAGCTTTGCTAGATTCAACTATTTAGTCAGCTTTGCATGACAATAGAAATAAAAAAATAGCCTGGTGTGCCACTAAAACTGTTCCCTTGTATGTCTCTTCACTTCTGAATAGCAATTCCCAAGAATAAAAAAAAAAGCAAACTCATCAGTCCAGAGTTTAGGCTAGTCTATCCATTTTTTAAAATGTGCACAGTAAAATATTCAACTTGTAATGCATTTTGGCTGCTGACATGGTTATCTTTATATAGTTATTCTCTTATAGTATAACCTGAACTTATGGTATTTAATGATAAATTTTACAACAATTCTCAGTTTCTTAACAATGACCTCACAAGCCTCTGATGTGACCTAGTACTTTCTTACTATTGCCTTATGTAGTTTGTCTTAGTTGTATATTTGTAGGGTGTTTCTCATCCTCTCAGCAACAGACTCCTGGAGAAGCATATACTTGTATAGAAAGAGTACCAGCAGCTGTAGTAGTGATACCACACTCCAAAACAATGCACTGAAACATAGTACTGACAAACACAAGGGAATGTATATGTCTGAATCAAGCAGTGATGAAATTGCTAGGGACTTCACTGAGCAAAATTTTACTCTTAGTTTCTCCATTTCATAATGCATAACATTCGCACCACACTTACAAAGGCACATCACCACCTTCCACAAACACAGCAACCCACACCCACACAACTGCTACGGTTTCTCCCTTCAGTTATTGCAAGCAACGAACAACACTATTTAATAAGGATACCTACCAGACAAGTCTGCATAGCACACTTGGTCTACCTGCATCATTGCAACTCGCCCCCCCAGCAACTGCAACATTGCCAGATAAAACCACAGCTACAGTCCGGTTGCTCCCTACAGTTATTGCAAGCCAAGAATAACACTTTTTAATAAAGATACCTACCAGACAAGTCTGCATAGCACACTTGGTCTACCTGCATCATTGCAGCTCACCCCCCCCCCCAGTAACTGCAACATTGCCAGATAAAACCACTGCTATGGTCCGGTTTCCCCCTACCATTATTGCAAGCCATGAATAACACTTTTTTTAATAAGGATACCTACCAGACAAGTCTGCATAGCACACTTGGTCTACCTCATCACCACAGCCCCCCCCACCCCCACCCCCCACAGCAACTGCAACATTGCCAGATAAAACCACTGCTATGGTCCAGTTTCTCCCTACAGTTATTGCAAGCCAAGAATAACACTTTTTAATAAAGATACCTACCAGACAAATCTGCATAGCTCATCATTGCAGCTTGCCCCCCCCCCCCCGCAACTGCAACATTGCCAGATAAAACCACTGCTATGGTTAAGTTCAGTTGAAATGTAGCACTAGTGAGGGTGGGTGGGAATAGGAAGCAGGAAGGGGAGCGGAGTGAACCCGAGCGGGGCTAACACTAACTCCAATTATATCAATGGGCTTACTTGTTTCTTTTCTTTGTACACCAAATGTATCGTTCCACTTGTTTCTGTTTACACCAAATGTGTCTGTTTGGCTGTATTGTACTAGTTAAATTTACTTATATTGATGCAGTCACACTGAAAAAGGTCTGGGGAAGCTTCCTCACCACAAGCAGGCCAAAAGATAACTTTCAAAAGAGCGCTGCTCAAGGAGACCCACTAATACAGACGAATTAATGTGCATGGGGGAGGAGGAAGTTAGAGGAGGGAGATACAAAATGGGGGAAGGTATAACCAGAAAAAGCCGGTAGAAATCTGGCCCACCCCCTCACAGAAAACTGCAAAGAAAAGTAATCCGCATAAGAAGTGGAAGCCTTGGAGCTGTAATGTAAGTGTAAGCAAGGAAGAGGTCGAAGCAGGAAATTAGGAGTGTAAGCAGTTAGTTGCAGAAACACTACTTTAAGGCCTTGGTGTGCAAGTAATACAAAGGAAGGTAAATCTATCTGGGGACAAAATACACCAAGTAAATGGTACTTGCCTTACTACAAGTATTCAGTGTGAAGGCAGATCTATTTGGGACAGGATACAGCAAGTATATTAAGTTATGCCACCCAGTGGCAATAGACAAAGCTATAGCTGCCTGGAGGGGGGCTTGCAGGTGTGCATGCCAGCCAAAACAATGTTTAAAAAATAACTAGTAAAATTAACAAATTTGCTGTAAAAGAAAATGTAAATAACCAGTCACAATGGTTAAAACATAACTGTTTAAGGACCACATCTGCTAATAACAAGAACTGTAAATATCCAGTCACCTATGCAGAATTGTCTAGTAGGTATCCTTATTAAAAAGTGATGTTCTTCCTGGTTCACTGTTACAGTTATTACTGTAGGGTTCTTCCTGCTGGCAGCAGCCCTAGATCGGCCAGAGTCCCAAAGTCGGGTCCGACGTCGGCTGAAGTCGCTCCTGCCCTGACGTCAGTGCGGGGTATAAAGACCTCAGCCGATGCCATTTTCCCCAGTCTTTCTTGCCGTGCGGTGCCCGTTGCAAAGCAGTTCGCAAGTGCAGGTCGGCAGACTCCTGTTTGTTTTGGTGGCTTTTGAATTGAAGACTTCTTCTTTTGAGCTAAGTACCCCGTTGGGGAAACCTGTTTCTTGCTCCAGTCCGATGTCAGAAAAAGTTAATAACTGTATTTCTTGTGGGAAGCAAATACCTCATAAGGATTTTCACTCTTACTGTATACCTTGCTTAGTTCCTGACCACAATATAGCTAATTGTAGGTTTTGTGCTAAGTTTAATCAACGCACTATTAGGCGTAGGTACGATTTTGCCTTCCATTATTTTGGAAAAAGATTTAATTACAATATGTCATCGGATTCTTATCCAGCTACTGCAGTGTATAAGAGGCGCAAGGATAAAGACAGGCCTCTGAGGTCCAAAGTGGACGAGTTTATTCAACCAGAGCCAGTTGCTGGTTTGGCTGTCGTCAGTGAGGTGCTTTCGCAGCCCCTGTCGTCCGCCACTTTTGAATCGGTTGCCTGTACCAACTCCCGTGAGTAGCCGATGGGGCCTTCAGACTTTTCAGGGATTGGACCTCCGGATATTGCTCCCTCAGATGGGTCCGGAGCCGCTGTGCAGGCACCGGCTTCTGAGGGAGTTTTTAGGCCTACACAGCTTCATGTACAGATGACTCCAGTTTTGCAGTCAAGGACAAAGGCAAAGACTAAGGCTCCGGCAAAGCAGCATGCACAGGCACCTTCTGTTCAGGGCCCTAGACCTCAAAGACAGATGCTTAGAATGGCTGAAGACCTGTTAACTATGATCAGGGGTTCTCATCCCCCTCCTGACAAGAGACCTAGGCTAGAGCCAGATTATGATTCCTCAGATCAAGTTTCAATTTCTTCTGCTTCTTCTGAGCAGGATTATTCCTTCCCTCCTTATGAGGATTCTGATTTTGAAGAATCCCTTCCTTCGGCCTCTCCTCCTGAGGATTATTCATTTGGGGAAACCTTGCATGACATGAGAGCATTTTCACTGGGAAGGGCAGGAATACTCTGAATCTAAGAAAAGGCTTAAGGATTTTCTTCTGCTTCCACAGCATAGACCCCTGGCTATTCCCCCTGTATTGGACATGGTGGATGATGTTTTTACAGAGGCATCTCTCTCTCCCCTGATTCTTTTCCTCCTGCTCCTGTCAAACCGGATAGGTATTATAGGGTTCCAGATCCCCACAAATATCTATTTAAGAATCCTTCAGCATTTCTCAGGGCCCTAAGGGTGTTAAAGTGGCCTCTGCTAAGAATTCTGTTCCCTCTGACCGAGAGTCCAGAGCCTTGGAAAGATGGGGCAAAAAAGTTTATACTTCTGCTACATTGTCTATTAGTGCTTTGAATTGTCAATTTCATATGTTAAAATATCAGCAATACCTTTTGTCTGTGTTAAAGAAAAAGATGTCTGCTGTTTCTGGTGGTGCAGACAATAAGGAATTACAGAATTTATTGCATGCTACTGAGCAGGTGGGTAAACATACCCTGCACTGTGGTTTTGATTCTTTGGAGGCTTCTTGCAGGGCTGCAGCAACTGGCGCAGTTATTAGAAGGTATGCTTGGTTAAAGGAGCAAAGTTTGCCTGAGCAGGTTAAAGCAAAGCTTTTAGATGCCCCTTTGCAACACAATGTTTTGTTTGGGGCCAAAGCTGAGGAAGTATTGAAGAAAATGGAAGACAAAGCCAAATCTATGCAGACGGTTAAAGATTTTCTACAGGTACAACCTCCTAGATTTAGCAGGAATTGGCCAGCTAAACCTTGGTCCTTTCCGAGCTCGGACAGGCCTCAGAGGGGCAGATACAGGCATTCCAGATGTAGGGGTCAGGCACAGCCCCCTTTCAGAAATAAGCAGTGGAGTGCCAACTCTCCCAAGGGAAGGGAAGATGGGTCACAACCTTACAGGAAACAATCATTATGACTCTCCCTTACTAGCTCCAGAGGCATCCCTCCTGGATGCGCCTTTGGGAGGAAAAGTCTCTCTTTTTTATCACAATTGGAGCCGCATAACCCAAGACAAATGGGTTCTGGACATAGTTTCAAGGGGTTACAGGTTTCATTTCCATACCTTGCCAAGATCAAACGGATGGCCAGATCTGCCAAAGCATCAATGGGCAGAGGCACAACGGCAAGTTCGGTCCCTCATAGATATGAGGGCCATATGTTTGGTACCAGATTCAGAAATGGGGCAAGGGTTTTATTCAAGACTTTTCCTGGTTCCCAGGAAGGAAAACGCATGGAGACCAATCCTGGACCTTTCCATATTGAACACCTTCCTAGAAATTCCAAAATTCAAGATGCTCACTCTGTAGCAGCTGCTGCCTATGCTGAGCAAGAACGCTTGGATGGTGACTTTGGACTTGAAGGAGGCTTACCTGCATATTCCCATACAGCAAGAGTGCAGAAGGTACCTGAGATTCAAAGTAGGCTCGAGGCATTACCAGTTCTCTGTGCTACCCTTTGGCTTATCTACTGCGCCCAGGGTCTTTACAAAGTGCCTGGCACCAGTAATAGCGTTTTGCGGACAGACGGGAATTCAAATATACCCTTATCTGGACGATTGTCTCATTCAAGCGGACGACAAGGAGACTTTACTTCAGCATCTAACATTTGTGCAGCATCTTCTCTTGTGCCTAGGGTTCACAGTGAACCTAAAGAAATCAAACCTGGTGCCTACGCAACAAATGACTTTCCTGAGTGTGCTTCTGAGCACTACAACCCAGATGGTTTATTTGACACCAGACAAAAAGTGCAACTGGCTTCTTATTTCAAAAATCTGGCTTTAACGAGTCCGTGATCGCAATTTTGCCTTGTCTCTGGCAGGAGTTTCTTTGGTGGGCCGAGGCCCGTCTCCAAAACAAGGGGAGGCCTTTCTGTCCCATTCCAACTAATCAAGTCCCAACGACAGATGCTTCGGATCATGCATGGGGAGCCCACATGCAAGGGAAATGTCTTCAGGGTGCCTGGACAGAGGACCAAATGCATCTGCACATAAATTTGAAGGAGATGCTAGCTGTACAGAATGCCCTGACAGCCTTCAAAGATCTTATTCTACCGGGGCAATTACTGATAAAGATGGACAACACTACAGTTATGTGGTACATAAACAAGCAGGGAGGCTCTCATTCTTACCCCCTGTGCAGTTTGGCCATGGCTCTGTGGAACACAGCACTAGCCAACAAGGTGGACTTACTAGCTCAATTCCTGCCAGGGAAGGACAACACTCTGGCGGACAGTCTAAGCAGAACTCTTTTGGATCCACACAAATGGATGTTCGGATATTCAGGATGATGATGGAGGTGTGGGGGTGCCCGGACATAGATCTTTTTACATCTCCCCAAAACCATCAACTTCAAATGTTCTGCACGAGGACCTACCACAAGCTAGCATGGAAAGTGGATGCTCTTTCATTCAGTTGGAAGCACCTCTCAGTATATGCTTTTCCTCCTTTGCCTCTTCTTCCTCGGGTACTTCTGAAAATCAAACAGGACAGGACAGACCACGAATGATTTTACTGGCTCCCAACTGGCCTCGGCAATTCTGGTATTCCTCCCTGATGAACCTGGGTCAGGGTCCACCCTGGATTTTGCCACAACTTCCACATCTACTGTCTCAACGAGATGGCCAGATCCTGCACAGCCATGTCAAAACTCTGAATCTAGCAGCCTGGCAGATCCAGGGTCTTTAAACAGTTCTACCCTTACCAAACAGGTACTGGACAAAATTCTTGAAGCTAGACGGCCCAGCACCAGGAAATCTTATGCAGGTAAATGGAAAAGATTTTGCTCCTGGACTCAGGCCCAGGGTTTTGATTCTGCAGTTCCAAACATTCCTCTGATTTTACAATACCTAACAGAGATGTTACATAAGGGCCTATCTTTTTCATCTATCAAAATTCATGCTTCTGCTATTTCTGCACATTACAAAAAGGATTCCCCAATCTTTTCTCATCCATTACTTAAGCAATATATGAGAGGGGCAAAGAATATAAGGCCTCCTTTAAGAGCACCAGTTCCCACTTGGGATCTCAACTTTGTTTTGGAAAAGATAACTTTATCTCCTTTTGAATCTGCAGCTTCCACAGATTTAAAGTTTTTATCATGGACTGCTTTTCTTTTAGCCATTACCTCTGCCAGAAGAGTTTCGGAATTGCAAGCTCTCATGGCTGTAGAACCCTTTATTATTTTTCATCAGGACAGAGTGTCCCTGAGAACTAATCCCACCTTTATGCCTAAGGTGGTTTCGAAAGTAGCCTTGAATGAGACTATTCATTTGCCTACCTTTTATCCTAATCCTCAAAGTGAAGAGGAAAGTATTTTGCATTCTTTAGATATACACAGGCAGCTTCGTTTTTACCTGGACAGGACCAAGATTTTCAGGAAATCGGAGCAATTGTTTGTGGCTTATGCTTCTACCTCACAGGGGAGAGCAATCACTAAGCAGACTATTTCTAAGTGGATTGCCCACTGCATCAAGTTCTGTTACTCTCATCATGGTAAGCCTGTTCCTGTTAATGTCAGAACACATTCTACCAGAGCTACTGCCACTTTGGCAGCTTTTCTCAGTGGAGTTCCTACCAATGAGATCTTAGAATTCTACCAGAGCTACTGCCACTTTGGCAGCTTTTCTCAGTGGAGTTCCTACCAATGAGATCTTAGAAGCTGCAACTTGGAGTTCTGTGCATACTTTTTCTATGCACTACAATCTCCCTCTCTATTCTAAATCTAGGGCAGGTTTTGCCTCTGCAGTCCTGCAGGGTTTTGTGGCCGCCCCTTCTGTTCCTTCTCCATCCACCCTTTCTTAGCTTTGGGATTCAACCCTACAGTAATGACTAACAGTGAACCACGAAGAACATAGTACAGTTGTGTACTCTTACCATAAATGTAGATGTTCGAGTATGTTCACTGTTACAGTCTGGGTTACCCTCCCTCCTGTCCCTTCTTTTGTTCTTTGAGTGCTGTCTGTGTCTCCTTGACATTTCTTTTTTCTCCGAGGTATTTTTGCTGGTGATATTTGGGAATGTTCTGGTTTATGTTTGCTTTTTCTTTTTGATTAAGCTTTTGGCCTTTATTTTTGGGCACCTGACATCTGGGGCAAGGAAAAAAGTACAGTTTTGTACCTACCATAAATGTAGATGTTCGAAGATCCACATTGCTGCAGTCCTAACACTTGGGGGTAGTCCGCTGTCCCAGTCGGCCCGAATACCAAAGTATATGGCTGACGTCGGTCAAGGCGCATTAGTCTGACGTCAGGACGTCAGGGTACAAATGCGCATGACCGACGTCATATCCTCAGTCTTTTCTTGCCCCAGATGTCAGAAGACCCTAAAAAGATAAGGCCAAAACCAAAAAACACCAAACACTCTTGTACCAAATATATATACAATATATACAAATTACAAAGGTACAACCCCACCCACACAGAGGGGAAGGAGGGAGGGTAAATTGGACTGCAGCAATGTGGATCTTCGAACATCTACATTTATGGTAGGTACAAAACTGTACTATGTTCTTCATCCCACATTGCTGCAATCCTAACACTTGGGTAGAATCCCAAAGCAGAGGTAAGGGAGGCTGGCAAATCATAAGGAAGCAGGAGCTGACAACATGCCCTGCAAAATAGCCGTGGCAAAACCAGCCCTGGATTTAGAATAGAGAGGAAGGTGGTAGTGCTTAGAGAAAGTATGCACTGAACTCCAAGTAGCTGCCTCCAAAATATCCTTAGTTGCCACCCCCCTTAGAAATGCTGTTGAAGTGGCAGTAGCCCTAGTGGAATGAGGCCTAATCCCAGCTGGAATCTCCTTGCCATGATGGGAATAACAAAATGTAATGCAAAACCCAATCCACTTAGAAATAGTTTGTTTTGACACAGGCTTGCCCTGAGAACTCAAAGCAAAAGAAACAAACAACTGCTGAGACTGCCTAAAATCCTTAGTCCTGCTTAAATAATAACGCAACTGCCTGTGTACATCTAAAGTGTGCAAAATCTTTTCCCCTATTTTGGGGATCTGCATAAAAGTAGGCAAATGAATAGTTTGGTTTAAAGCCACACTAGAAACCACCTTAGGCATAAAGGAAGGATTAGTACGTAATGATACCCTGTCCTTATGGAAAATCAAAAGGCTCAACCGCCATAAGGGCCTGCAATTCAGAAACCCTTCTTGCAGAAGTAATGGCCAACAAAAAGCAGTCTTCCATGACAAGTATTTCAATTCAGCAGTAGCCGAGGCTCAAAAGGTTGTAGAGTAAGTTTCTCCAACACAAAATTGAGATCCCAAGCAGGAGTAGGAGCTCTACGTGGGGTCTTATATTCTTTGCCCTCTAAGAAATTGCTTGAACAAAGGATGAGAAAACAATGGTGGGTCACAATCATAGTGAGCTGAAATTGCTGCAGCATGAATCTTAATGGAAGAGAAAGACAAACCTTTGTCCAATAACTCAGTAAGATATTGAAGAGCCACACTCAAATTAGGCTCAGAAACCTCCAAATCCTTTGCTGCACTCCAAAATAAAAATCTCTTCCATTTTTCTGAGTACACTTTCCTTGTACTAGGTCTTCTGGCTTCCATAATCACATTCAAAACTTGTTGAGGAAGTTGAGACCTGCTGTGTTTCAAAACAGAATATGCCAGGCTGTCAGATGAAGAGAGTGAAGCTTGACATTGAGTAGATGACCGTCCCTCTGAGACAATAGGTGTGGAATCAAAGGTAAAGGCCATGGAGGCTTCCTTACCAGACTCCTCAGTAATGGGTACCAGTGTTGCCGAGGCCAATCTGGAGCTATTAAAATCATCCTTGGCTTGTCTTGTCTGACCTTTAGAGTACCTTTGGGAGAAGAGGCAGAGGTGGAAAGGCATACACATGAAGATTTTTCCAACTGAAAGAAAGAGCATCCACTTTCCAAGCTGTGTGATGAAACCTTTTGTGCAAAACTTTGGCAGCTGGTGGTTTAGTGGAGAAGCGAACAGATCTATGTCTGGAGTTCCCCATGACACTGTCAATTTCGAAATACATGAAGATCCAGTTTCCACCGTGGGGATCCATGATTTGCCTGCTTAACACATCTGCTAAGGAGTTCTGTGCTCCCGGCAGAAACCTTGCCTGAAGAGTTAGTTGCAAGCTGAGCGCAGTTTCCCATAAAATCATTGCTTGCCTGCATAGAGGATAAGAATGTGTTCCCCCTTGTTTGTTGATGTACCACATGACAGTTGTGTTGTCTGTTAGAATCAACACCTGCCCTGGAAGAAGTAACTCCTTGAAAGCCATTAATGCAAACTGGACTGCTAACATCTCCTTCATGTTGATATGTAGATGCTGTAGTCTGGCAGGCCACTTGTCTTGTATCCATTTTCCATTCAGATGAGCTCCCCAAGCTATGTCTGAGGCATCTGTCGTTAGAATCTGACTCGCCTCTGGCCGGGTCACAGAGAGTCCCTTGTTTAGGTGACATTCCTGAGCCCACCACAAAAATTCCTTTTGAATGCAAGGTATTATTTGAATGACAGTGTCCAAATCCTGGCAGTGCTGTGTCCATACATTTTTGAGATACCATTGCAGCTTCCTCATATGCAGTTTGGCATTGGGAAGCACCAGAATACAAGATGCCATGAACCCTAAGGCTTGAAGGACTGTCCTTGCAGTCAGCCCGGACTGAAGAGATAGTTGATGGAAGTAAAGGGAAAGATTCTTTTGTTTGTCCGGGGTTAAAAAGGCCATCTGGGTTGCTGTATTCAGTCTCACACCCAGAAAGCACATGTCTTGAGAGGGTACTAGACTGGACTTTATTTCGTTCACAGAATACCCCAGGCATCTTAGCACTGCTATCACGTATTCCAAATGCTGTAAAAGGTCTTCCTTTTCTTGAGCCAGAATTAGGCAGTCGTCTAAGTAAGGATAGATTTGTATTCCTTTTAGCCTGAAGTAAGCTATCACTGGAGCCAGAACTTTTGTGAATACTCTGGGCGCAGTAGATAAGCCAAAGGGCAATGCAGAGAACTGATAATGAGAATTCCCAGTTCAAAAACGCAGATACTTCCTGCAACTTAGTCTGATAGGCACATGAAGGTAAGCCTCCTTGAGATCTAAAGTTACCATCCAGTGATCTTTGCCCAGTAGAGGTAAAAGCTGTTGTAACGTCAACATTTTGAACTTGGGAATGTCCAGATAAGTGTTGAGGATAGATAGATCCAAAATTGGTCTCCACGTGTTCCCCTTCTTTGGTACTAGGAACAGGCGAGAATAAAATCCTAGGCCCCTTTCTGGCGCAGGAACCGGCTGAATGGCCCCTATTTGGAGTAAAAGAGAAATTTGCTTGTAAGCCTCTTTTCTTTGTAGAGGAGGAATGTCTGGCATGCCTTTGAAAGGAGGCAAGGTATGGAAATAAAACCTGTAACCGTGGTGAATGATATCCAATACCCATCTGTCCTGGGTAATTAAACTCCAATTTTCTTTGAAAAGTGCCAGCCTTCCTCCCAAAGGTGCTGCCAGACGAGAAAGCACTGGCAGCTGAAAAGGCAGGTCATTGGGTCTGTTTACGAAAGGGCTGACCCCTGCCCTCACCAGAAGATTGAGCAGGTGAACTCCCTGTTCTAGGCCTAAAAGTACCTTGAGCTCTGCCCCTACCACGTCTAGACCTACCCCTAGACTGGGGATCATAAGAAGGATATGTCCATCCCTTAGTAGGCCAATTTCTACTAAACTTCGGGGGCTGAACCTGCAAAAAATCTTTAACAGTCTGCATAGACTTAGCCTTGTCCTCCATTTTCTTTAAAACTGCTTCCACAGGCGAACCAAACAACACATCAGACTGTAACGGAGCATCCAAAATCCTTGTCTTAACATGCTCAGCTAAATTCTGATCCCTCAGCCAGGCGTGCCTGCGAAGAACAGAACCAGTGGCAGCCACCCTCGAGGAGGCCTGCACAGCATCAAAACCACATTGCAAGGAATGCTTACCCACTTGTTCAGACACATGAACCAAATCCTGCAAGTCTTTACACTCAATACCTTCCGCCAGAGCATCCACCTTAGACTGCAATTGTGAAAGGAGATAATTTTGATATTTTAACATGTGGAACTGGCAATTTAAAGCCCTCATGGCTAAAGTGGAAGAAGTATACACTTTCTTTCCCCATCTATCCAAAGCCCTTGCCTCTTTATCAGGAGGAACAGGATTTTTAACAACAGAAGCCTTAACACCTTTAGGCCCCTGAGAAACAGTTTCTGGGTCTGCCCTAGGACTCTTAAAAAGATACTTATGAGCTTCAGGCACCCTATAATACCTGTCCGGTTTAACTGGGGCAGGAGGCAAAGAATCAGGGTTCAGGGAAGCCTCTGCAAAAACATCTTCCACCACATCCAGAACAGGAGGTATAGCTAAAGGCCTATGCTGGGGTAAAAACAAAAATTCCCTAAGCCTCTTCCTGGAATCAGAGAAATCTTGTCCTTCCCATTTAAAATGTTCCCTCATGGAATGAAGAGTCTCTGAAAAAGAAAAATCCTCAGGAGGAGAAGCCGAAGGAGTGGAATCATCCACATCAGAATCAGAATAAGGAGGATATTCCTGTAAGTCTTCAGCCGAAGACTCAGAAGCCTCTGAACACTCCTCAAAACTCTCAAGCTCAGGTTCCACCCTAGGCCTCTTATCAGGAGGGGGGCATAGAACCTCTAATCATAGTAATCAAATCTTCTGCCATTTTAAGCATATGTTTCTTAGGCAAAGATCCCGAAGAACTAGGAGAGACACCCACTGAAGTTAAACCCGGTCTGCCCCTCAAAGAAGCCTTGGAAACAGAAGGGGAGGGCCTAACCACCTTAGGAAGGGAGGGGAGAACAGCCACCTGAGAAGCCCCTTCAGCCTGGCCTACCTCCTGAGAGGACACATCTTGTAACAGTAAAGTCTCTCCCTGAGACTCCAAAGAAACTTCTGGCAGAACCTCCGGCTCCACCGAGCCTTCTAAAGAACCGACGTCCGGGACTGACGGTTCTTCCAACCTAGGCTTTGCTGCTTTGTCCTTGCGCTTTTTGATTAAGCGGCGCCGGAACATCCGACGGCATTTTATAATTACAACGCTTCCCAAAAACTAACCTGGCACAGTCTAATCTTCTCTTTATAGTGCGCTTGTTAAATCTAGCACAAGAGCGACATCCAACAACGTCGTGCTCAGGCCCTAAGCAAGGTATACACAAGGTATGGTAATCCCTATGAGGTATCTGTTTCCCACAAGAAATACAGTTATTCACTTTTTCTGACATCCGGTTAAATACTGAGGCAAGAAAAACCAAAATATTCCCAACGGGTACTTAGCCAACTTTGATTCGGTCTGAAACTCCGACTTCAGAAAATTTCAGAACGCCAACCTGCACTCGCAAAACTGCTTCTGCATCGGACCATGCGGCAAAAAAGACTGAGGATATGACGTCGATCATGCGCATTTGTACCCTGACGTCCTGACGTCAGACTAATGCGCCTTGACCGACGTCAGCCATATACTTTGGTATTCGGGCCGACTGGGACAGCGGACTACCCCCAAGTGTTAGGACTGCAGCAATGTGGGATGAAGAACATCTGTGGAAAATGGCGTCGGCTGAGGTCTTTATACCCCTGGCGCACTGACGTCAGGGCAGGAGCGACTTCAGCTGACGTCAGACCCGACTTTGGGACTCTGGCCGATCTAGGGCTGCTGCCAGCAGGAAGAACCCTACAGTAATGACTAACAGTGAACATACTCGAACATCTACATTTATGGTAAGGGTACACAACTGTACTTTATTCTTGGCTTGCAATAACTGTAGGGAGAAACCGGGCCATAGCAGTGGTTTTATCTGGCAATGTTGCAGTTGCTGGGGGGGGGACCCGAGCTGCGATGATGCTGGTAGACCAAGTGCACTATGCAGACTTGTCTGGTAGGTATCCTTATTAAAAAATTTTATTCTTGGTTTGCAATAACTGAAGGGAGAAACCGTAGCAGTTGTGTGGGTGTGGGTTGCTGTGTTTGTGGAAGTTGGAGGTGTGCCTTTGTAAGTGTGGTGCGAATCTTATGCATTATGAAATGGAGAAACTAAGAGTAAAATTTTGCTCAGTGAAGTCCCTAGCAATTTTATCACTGGCTTGATTCAGACATATACATTCCCTTGTGTTTGTCAGTACTATGAGTGCATTGTTTTGGAGTGTGGTATCACTGCTACAGCTGCTGGTACTCTTTCAATAAAAGTATATGCTTCTCCAGGAGTCTGTTGCTGAGAGGATGAGAAACACACTACAAGTATACAACTAAGACAAACTACATAAAGCAATAGTAAGAAAGTACTAGGTCACATCAGAGGCTTGGGAGGTCATTAAGAAACTGAGAATTGTTGAAAAATGTATCATTAAATACCATAAGTTCAGGTTATACTATAAGAGAATAACTATGTAAAGATAACCATGTCAGCAGCCAAAATGCATTACAAGTTGAATATTTTACTGTGCACATTTTAAAAAATGGATAGACTAGCCTAAACTCTGTGCTTTTTTTTATTCTTGGGAATTGCTATTCAGAAGTGAAGAGACATACAAGGGAACAGTTTTAGTGGCACACCAGGCTATTTTTTTATTTCTATTGTCATGCAAAGCTGACTAAATAGTTGAATCTAGCAAAGCTGGAAATGTGAGACTGTAGCCCACTGAAGGAGGGGAGATGGGAGGAGTAACCTGGCCAGGAACTGAAACTTGCAAAACTGCTCCTTGTGAAAAGTCTTTTTTTATCTCAGTAATTTGCTGACACTTTTGCAAGTTTCTTTCAGTGAATGTGTAGTACATCAGTAGGAACAACATTTGTAAAACTCAGCGCATACCAGTCAATGACACATGAGCTGCAGACTCTCAAACTTGGCAGTTTCTTTCAGGAGTTCCATTGTAAGTGAATGGAAGTCTAGTCTGACAACAAATGGTAGGGCTATTTGTCCTCACAGTCTGCATTGTAGGACAGATTGAGCTTTCCAAAGGAATCGCCATGTCTGCCCCCATGAGGGCAGACAAGAGTAAAAACAAAATAAAATTAGGAATGAGTACTTATTTTGCTGTAGGCAGCATTGGGAGGTGTAGTAAATCATGGCAAGATAAAAAAATGTATGTTTTCTTCATCATTTGCCCGTAGTTGTCCTTAAGAACTTTAATAACAAAACAAAAACAGTATAAGCGCTTTCAGTGTGTGCCTTCTTTAGTCCTGCTGGCAAATGCTAAAATCAACCTACTTAAAGGCATCCTAGCAAACCAATTAAGCAATAATGAGAACAATTAAGCAAGCAATTCAGTCACAACCATCACATGGCCCCTTTAGATAAAGACTCAAACAAAACCCCCATTTCCAGCAGACAGATATAAAATAAAAAACTGCTTACATTTAAAAAGAACTTGTCAACTCAAAATAAAAGCGCTTATCCTGTTTTTGTTTTATTAAAGTACTTAGTTTTATGTCTATGGTGTAGCACTCCCTTTTTTCTGACTCAAACTACCAAACAATCTGGTTTATGAGGTCTGTAAATCACAGTAATGTGATTTCTAAGATACATTTTTGTAGTACAGACTTCTATACAGTTTGATGTGCATTGTACTATATTTATTTAAAAGTTTGTTTTGATATTATAGTCTGTCTGAAAGTCAAGAACAACAATATCCTTCATCACCAGGAAACATTCACCTTTTTCTTCGGGGGCTCATCCACTGGACCTGGAGTACCTTCAGTACCTATTTAGTCTCTGGTTTTCAAGAAATATGTTAAGGGCAAACAGATGACTGCAGAACGTTTTAGGAATGAATGCCTGACAAATGGCACAAGCCTTGTAGTCGTGATCGGAACCCAGATAGAAAAAAAAAACTGGTTGTGGTTGTCTTTCTGTGGAATCTGTCTTCCACAGTGGTACTTGCCCTTCTTGGATGACATTAACCTCTTACAAGCATGCAATAGCAGAAGTGCAATAAAGGTTTTCCCCAACGGGACACTTATCTGAAATTGTAGAAAACCTATGGCAATCAGATGAACAGTGGAAGCTGTTCGGACTTGCAGCACAGAAGTTCTAAGGATGGCACATGCAGATGTCACTTTTATGGCCGACTTTGGCTGTTCAATGTACAACGTCGCAGTAGCAGTAGCTCAAGTTTTTGGTACGCGAGACGGACATTCGGTCACCTAGGCAGGGAATCCCTCATGTTATTAATACTGCAACATGGAATAGAAGGACATCAAGGGAAAGCACAACCAAACCCGCTCTACAAAGAGAGCAATGATCTGGACTTACTTCATTGGTCACAGCCCTTAAAGATGGTTGCTACTTTAAAATGTATAAAAATTGTGACTTTCTGTAGCTTAACTGTCAGTCAGTTTCAGTCAATAGATATCAATCAAGTTAATCACTTGAGCCTCATTTAATCAGTCTGTTATGCTGATGATTAAATTGATACCTTTTGACTGACCATGTGGTACCTTACTTGTTTTATATTTACACTTATGCTAAATACATTTCTTAATTTCTGTATAGTTCTCTGCTACAGTTTCCTTTTAGATTCTCTTACTTAATTCAAATGTAATTTGTATTAATAGATGGGTAACTGCAAATTTGCCCCTGGGTCAGCACCCTTGGCCTTCATGGATAAGGGAAACATGTTATGGGGTTATTTGTAAGCAAAATATAAGAGTTAAAAATCAGCATGGAAGTGTAAGGCTAGGTTTCTTAAGACCATCACAGAATAGCCTAGTATCTGTGAACCTATGGTACTTAAACAAAGGCACTGTACAATAATCAAAATACAGGATCATCACAACAGCGAATTAAGGCAAGAATAAGGATGCCAGAAAACCAAGTCTGCCATGTGAATACTGCAAACAAACAATTTAAAATCAGTACTACAACATGATAAACCAGAACTAGACTTTTCTGCTGGTATTAAGATTCACTTTTTATAAAAACATGTTTTTTCAGGGACATCCAAAACGAAGGATCAGTATCACAGTCCCACAGCCTGGGAAGCCAGTGAATTTCTCACGATCAGATTAAATAAAATTAACAACCTGCAAACTCTAACCTGGTCTGTGGAACCAGTAGTAGTCATGCCACAGGAGAAATAGTACAGGAAACTGACTGACATCAATTTTAAGAAAAAAAAATTGTCATGTACACCCCTATATGCACGAACCAATACATGAAACATGAAAGGCATATCTGTCCACCACTGAGAGACCATGCAACTTCCACAGAAGAAAAGTAACATTCAAAATATGGCTTACTAGTCAACACTATCATAGCAAACAAGCAGAGTCAGTATCAGACAAGCCAAGGTATACCATGTAACACTTATATATAGTGCCAAACACACATGAAAATGATGAACAGTGTCTTGAACCAGCATCACTCAACACTGGCCTGATTCAGTTTAAGTGGACTTCAGATAGAAGGGAATCCAAGGAGTTCAGTAGACTGTTGAAGTCTGACATACTCTGGCAGCCTAGGATCTCTGCAATAAGCATGGTACGAGTGTGGCAAGCTACACACTGTAAAAGTGGTGAGCTGTTTAGTCATACAACTCCCAGGGGCAGTGACTGTGGAGCTGGTAATGTTACTGTATGGGATTAAGAGTTCAGGTACACTACCCAGCATCACTATGACACTGCACCAGCATTCTTGATCCCTTCTTCAGCCTCAGACGTGGATTAGGTTGAGTTTGGTAGACCCGGTAAAATAGGAAAAGAGCTGGTGGCAGCTAATGGTCAGCTGTGGATAGGAGGAGGAAAAAATCTTTTAGGAGAAGCACATACATAAATGAACAATGGGAGCAGAACACATGCCTTATTTATGTCTCCTATCATTTTATATACAAGTCATGTTCTACTCTTCATTACATGCTGCTGCATGCACGGTACCATTGTGTAAGTTTATTCGAGTTTGTACTTCACTTGTACTTTTTTCTTGTATAATTCTGCCTCTGGTCTATATCTTACCTTAAAAAGGTCTAGGGAATAAAAAAAAGTCTATGGAATAGTCCACTTACCTTATTAGCAAGCAAAACAAGTATATTAACCCATTTAATCCTGAACAGGAGGCTAATCAAAACCTTTGCCTCCTGAGATGATATATGCCAGGAAACTACTTGCTTCCTGACAGCTTTTCATCTACTGAAAACACAGTTCATTAGATTTACAATATCTAATTACTGGTGTGGTCTAAGTTACAAAAATGTAAAATAAGATAGCTTTTTTTGGGTAGAAAGGGGGATATACAACAGTGCTAGTATCAAAAATCTGTATGTAGCTGGTGATTTAATATTGCAGACTTATGAAAGAAAAAACATTTTGTTTGCCAAAAATACTTATGTCACGGTCAAACAAAAGATTTTATCTCTGTTTACGTGTTCAACAGCTTTCTAATGATGTATGACAAGAAGGGATAGCATAATAATTTGAAATATTGCTGAATCTATGCAAATTATATACATAATAATTTCACAATAGTTCGAAACAAAATTAATCTACAAAACCATTCGTCTTAGATGACAAGTATCAATGGCAACATACAGGTCACACAGCTTTTATGAAATTAATATAGTTATGATACTACTGGTAACAATAACAATTAATTGATTTACCAAAAGAGCACTGACATCTCAGAATGTCTTTACAGTACCCATGTTTTAATTTTTTTTTTAACAAACACCTACTGCTTGAATTCACCATTCCTAACATGACAGTATCGCACTCTTTTTGCATTATTAATATAAACATGGAAGTGCATCCTTTTTTATCATAACTTTGTAAGTCTTCCTCAATAACTTTAGCTCTCTACATCTCACGCTGACCAATTCACTGTCATGCTTAGCAAATCATGTCAGCTTGTAGATGCCACCCTGTTTTCTTAGTTTTATGTATGCACCTTTACCAAAGCTTCAGAAATTAGACTTTAAGAGCAATGAAGAATATACTCATTTCAGCAGTACAGGGAAGTCTCCTGTAAAGATGAGTATTCTCTTACAGGATACACAAGAAATCTACTTTCCTGATGACTACATTCTAACATTTATAAAAATGTTAGAATGCTGCACAGTGCTCCAGAGTTAACTAGCACAAACTCACTCTACTAACACAACTTTCAATGTACTTTTGTCAGTTTCTGCAGTCTGAATTGCAGAAATGCTATATTGAAATGGAAAATATTGAAAAAGCTCAAACACTGCCAATTCATTAGCAACTTTAAAGGCACACATACCTCTTAACTGTCCAGATTTTCACAGCATCTCCAGACTTTTGCCTCATAGTTTTGGTCTGTTCCTCATACAATTTTTTTGGTTTTCTGGCAAACCACAGAGTACTGAAGTCAGAAAATGATGGCAGATATTTTCATTTCAGACTTCATACACTTCAGAAAATTCATGCAAAGCCTATTATTCTACCAAATAAGTTTATAAGAGCAGCATTTAAAAATTGTTCCTATTTTTGGGCTTTGTCCCCACATTTACAACTTAGTCAAGATTTTCTGTACTAAGAAGTTGGGAGGTATGGGGATGGACAGTAAATAAAACTCCAAAAAAAATAGGGCTCCTCAGGAACAGTTTTACAGAAGGAATCCAAGAACAAAATACAAGCAAATAAGTTATCTTGTCCATACCTTTCAAATGCTCTGCATTTGGTGAAAAGCTCCAATTTTAGCTTCCAAAGTTCGTCTGTTCCACTGTTCTGACTTGATATTAAGGGGCTCAGGTTT
The DNA here is from genome assembly GCF_019279795.1 of Protopterus annectens. Taxonomy (NCBI): domain Eukaryota; kingdom Metazoa; phylum Chordata; order Ceratodontiformes; family Protopteridae; genus Protopterus; species Protopterus annectens. Next base: position 886,201,073 of record NC_056746.1, on the reverse strand, counting down.
GTGTTCTTTTACTGGTTTGATTGTACAGCCAATGAAAAAAAAAAGACTTCCTATAACACATCATAGTCAAACTGAACCAGTGGCAGCAGAGATCTCAAGTCTGGTAGTAGCCCAATCAGAATGTTGTGTGAAGAAGCTTCTGCATTTGGAGATGATGTTTGCAAAAGTGTGAAGTTTGGTGATCTCATAGTACCTCGGACTTGTTTCTGGTGGAGTAAACGGGCACAGATCCACAAAGAATGGCACAACATCCACCTTTTAGTTGAGCTACTTTGAACTACAGTTTGGTGTTTTGTCTTATGCATGGCTGGCTTGCAGTCCATTTTAACAAAATATCCCAAAAAAGGAGGGATAATTTGAGTAGCCATGATAGTGGCTTGTCAAGTCCTGAAATGGCTTTTAGTGACTTTTGGTGGTCAATAGGATAAACTTAGTTCATTATTATACTGTAGGATCCCTCCCCCATCAACAGCTTCTTCCTCATTTTTTTTAATTTACTTCACTGCTGTGGTGAACTGACATTTGTAATGGCCTTGTATCATGGTTTCATGTCTGTGTGTGTGTGTGTGTGTGTGTATGTGTATATATATATATATATATATATATATATATATATAGATAGATATATACACACACATACTGATTTTTAGTTGGATCAGGACTGACATTGAGTGATGTACCCTTGTTTTTTTTTTGTTTTTTTTTTAACAAACTGACTCCTATTTACACCTGTATTCTTGTTGTAATGTGACATTGCAGTGTCTTAACGTTTTTGCCACTAGTACATATGTGGCTGTTGGTTTATATGACTTGCATCAGTTTTTAAAACGATATTTTATACTTGAGCTGTGTTTTTCTTATTCAATCCAGCTTTCTCCTCATACGTGTATTATTCTGTGTGCGTGTGTTTGTGTGTGTGTGTGTGTGTGAGAATGAGAAGGGATTAATATATTCTATGTGTTAGTATTAATAATTGTGGGCGCTTGTGTGCATATGTGATGTACAGGCTGTGTTGTTCAGCACTTGCTGAAGTCATCCCAGTAAAAAAGAACAAGTACACAGTGAAAGGAAGTAGACAGTGCTTGTATACTATATTAGGAAGTGGTGCGGTTAAAAGTGCATGCATAGAAGGAATATACAGAAAAAAATAAACTACCACCCCACTCTGACTTTACATGCTAGAACTACAAGGGTCCTAATTTTACAAGTCATGCCTCCAAAGAGGCAAATGTACTTGTTATGCCCCCACTCTGACGGTTGTGTGAATGTACATATAAGCAAATTTTAAGTGCTATGATTTTTTAAGGGTTTTTTGCTAGGATTTTGTAAGCAGCGAGGTTCAGAGTATGATCTTGTTTCCAAGAGCCTGAAATAAATACTCCTTCAAATACACACAAAAGCATGCAAGCTTTATGTCCGCCCACATATATATTACAATACAAACTAAATTAACTTATTTTTGCTATTAGTTTGTAGACTACTGCCCATTCAGTTTTATCTGTAACAAAGACATACTCAAGAATATAACACAGTCAAACATTTTCTCTTTTCATTGCCTTAATAAAGCCTGATAAACACTAAAAAATCCTTATATGCTGGAAAAGCAGCAAAATGAGAACATCATTTACAAAGAACTTTCACTTTTGACATAATTCAGAAATCAATGGCCCACAATATGGAGTTTTCCAAGCACACACGCATACACACAGATATTACTATTAAATCTATTTCTTTATACAGCTGGATAAAGTACAGTTTTGTACCTACCATAAATGTAGATGTTCGAGGATCCACATTGCTGCAGTCCTAACAATTGGGTAGTCCGCTGTCCCAGTCGGCCCGAATACCAAAGTATATGGCTGACGTCGGTCAAGGCGCATTAGTCTGACGTCAGGACGTCAGGGTACTAATGCGCATGACCGACGTCATATCCTCAGTCTTTTCTTGCCCCAGATGTCAGAAGACCCTAAAAAGACAAGGCCAAAACCAAAAACACCAAACACTCCTGCACCAAAAATATGTACAATATATACAAAATTACAAGAGTATAACCTCACCCACACAACCACCCCTAAACACAGAGTGGAAGGAGGGAGGATTGGACTGCAGCAATGTGGATCCTCGAACATCTACATTTATGGTAGGTACAAAACTGTACTATGTTCTTCATTCCACATTGCTGCAGTCCTAACAATTGGGTAGAATCCCAAAGCAGAGGTAAGGGAGGCTGGCAAATCATAAAGAAGCAGGAGCTGTCAACATGCCTTGCAAAATAGCTGTGGCAAAACCAGCCGTAGATTTAGAGTAGAGAGGAAGGTGGTAATGCTTAGAGAAAGTATGCACTGAACTCCAAGTAGCTGCCTCCAAAATATCCTTAGTTGCCACCCCTTAGAAATGCTGTTGAAGTGGCAGTAGCCCTAGTGGAATGAGGCCTAATCCCAGCTGGAATCTCCTTGCCATGATGGGAATAACAAAATGCAATGCAAAACCCAATCCACTTAGAAATAGTTTGTTTTGACACAGGCTTGCCCTGAGAACTCAAAGCAAAAGAAACAAACAACTGCTGAGACTGCCTAAAATCCTTAGTCCTGCTTAAATAATAACGCAACTGCCTGTGTACATCTAAAGTGTGCAAAATCTTTTCCCCCTTATTTTGGGGATCTGCATAGAAAGTAGGCAAATGAATAGTTTGGTTTAAAGCCACACTAGAAACCACCTTAGGCATAAAAGAAGGATTAGTACGTAATGATACCCTATCCTTATGGAAAATCAAAAAAGGCTCTACCGCCATAAGGGCCTGCAATTCAGAAACCCTTCTTGCAGAAGTAATGGCCAACAAAAAGCAGTCTTCCATGACAAGTATTTCAATTCAGCAGTAGCCGAGGCTCAAAAGGTTGTAGAGTAAGTTTCTCCAACACAAAATTGAGATCCCAAGCAGGAGTAGGAGCTCTACGTGGGGGTCTTATATTCTTTGCCCTCTAAGAAATTGCTTGAACAAAGGATGCGAAAACAATAGTGGGTCACAATCATAGTGAGCTGAAATTGCTGCAGCATGAATCTTAATGGAAGAGAAAGACAAACCTTTGTCCAATAACTCAGTAAGATATTGAAGAGCCACACTCAAATTAAGCTCAGAAATCTCCAAATTCTTTGCTGCACTCCAAAATAAAAATCTCTTCCATTTTTCTGCACACTTTCCTTGTACTAGGTCTTCTGGCTTCCATAATCACATTTAAAACTTGTTGAGGAAGTTGAGACCTGCTGTGTTTCAAAACAGAATATGCCAGGCTGTTAGATGAAGAGAGTGAAGCTTGACATTGAGCAGGTGACCGTCCCTCTGAGACAACAGATGTGGAATCAAAGGTAAAGGCCATGGAGGCTTCCTTACCAGACTCCTCAGTAATGGGTACCAGTGTTGCCGAGGCCAATCTGGAGCTATTAAAATCATCCTTGGCTTGTCTTGTCTGACCTTTAGGAGCACCTTTGGGAGAAGAGGCAGAGGTGGAAAGGCATACACATGAAGATTTTTCCAACTGAAAGAAAGAGCATCCACTTTCCAAGCTGTGTGATGAAACCTCTTTGTGCAAAACTTTGGCAGCTGGTGGTTTAGTGGAGAAGCGAACAGATCTATGTCTGGAGTTCCCCATGACACTGTCAATTTCGAAATACATGAAGATCCAGTTTCCACTGTGGGGATCCATGATTTGTCTGCTTAACACATCTGCTAAGGAGTTCTGTGCTCCCGGCAGAAACCTTGCCTGAAGAGTTAGTTGCAAGCTGAGCGCAGTCTCCCATAAAATCATTGCTTGCCTGCATAACGGGTATGAATGTGTTCCCCTTGTTTGTTGATGTACCACATGACAGTTGTGTTGTCTGTTTGAATCAACACCTGCCCTGGAAGAAGTAACTCCTTGAAAGCCATTAATGCAAACTGGACTGCTAACATCTCCTTCATGTTGATATGTAGATGCTGTAGTCTGGCAGGCCACTTGTCTTGTATCCACTTTCCATTTAGATGAGCTCCCCAAGCAATGTCTGAGGCATCTGTCGTTAGAATCTGACTCGCCTCTGGCCGGGTCACAGAGAGTCCCTTGTTTAGGTGACATTCCTGAGCCCACCACAAAATTCCTGTTGAATGCAAGGTATTATTTGAATGACAGTGTCCAAATCCTGGCAGTGCTGTGTCCATACATTTTTGAGATACCATTGCAGCTTCCTCATATGCAGTTTGGCATTGGGAAGCACCAGAATACAAGATGCCATGAACCCTAAGGCTTGAAGGACTGTCCTTGCAGTCAGCCCGGACTGAAGAGATAGTTGATGGAAGTAAATGGAAAGATTCTTTTGTTTGTCCGGGGTTAAAAAGGCCATCTGGGCTGCTGTATTCAGTCTCACACCCAGAAAGCACATGTCTTGAGAGGGTACTAGACTGGACTTTATTTCGCTCACAGAATACCCTAGGCATCTTAGCACTGCTATCACATATTCCAAATGCTGTAAAGGTCTTCCTTTTCTTGAGCCAGAATCAGGCAGTCCCCCAAGTAAGCATAGATGTGTATTCCTTTTAGCCTGAAGTAAGCTAGCACTGGAGCCAGAACCTTTGTGAATACTCTGGGCAGTAGATAAACCAAAGGGCAATGCAGAGAACTGATAATGTGAATTTCCAGCTCGAAAACGCAGATACTTCCTGCAACTTAGTCTGATAGGCACATGAAGGTAAGCTTCCTTGAGATCTAAAGTTACCATCCAGTGATCTTTGCCCAGCAGAGGTAAAAGCTGTTGTAACGTCAACATTTTGAACTTGGGAATGTCCAGATAAGTGTTGAGGATAGATAAATCCAAAATTGGTCTCCACGTGTTCCCCTTCTTTGGTACTAGGAACAGGCGAGAATAAAATCCTAGGCCCCTTTCTGGCACAGGAACCGTCTGAATGGCCCCTATTTGGAGTAACCGAGAAATTTGCTTGTGAGCCTCTTTTCTTTGTAGAGGAGGAATGTCTGGCATGCCTTTGAAAGGAGGCAAGGTATGGAAATAAAACCTGTAACCGTGGTGAATGATATCCAAAACCCATCTGTCTTGGGTAATTAAATCCCAATTTTCTTTGAAAAGAGCCAGCCTTCCTCCCAAAGGTGCTGCCAGACGAGAATGTACTGGCAGCTGAAAAGGCAGGTCATTGGGTCTGTTTACGAAAGGACTGACCCCTGCCCTCACCAGAAGTCTGAGCAGGTGAACTCCCTGTTCTAGGCCTAAAAGAACCTTGAGCTCTGCCCCTACCACGCCTAGACCTACCCCTAGACTGGGAATCATAAGCAGGATATGTCCATCCCTTAGTAGGCCAATTTCTACTAAACTTGGAGGCTGCACCTGCAAAAATCTTTAACAGTTTGCATAGACTTAGCCTTGTCCTCCATTTTCTTTAAAACTGCTTCCACAGGCGAACCAAACAACACGTCAGACTGTAATGGAGCATCCAAAATCCTTGTCTTAACATGCTCAGCTAAATTCTGATCCCTTAACCAGGCGTGCCTCGAAGAACAGAACCAGTGGCAGCCACCCTCGAGGAGGCCTGCACAGCATCAAAACCACATTGCAAGGAATGCTTACCCACCTGTTCAGACACATGAACTAAATCCTGCAACTCTTTACACTCAATACCTTCCGCCAGAGCATCCACCTTAGACTTCAATTGTGAAAGGAGATAATTTTGATATTTTAACATGTGAAACTGGCAATTCAACGCCTCATGGCTAAAGTGGAAGAAGTATACACTTTCTTTCCCCATCTATCCAAAGCCCTTGCCTCTTTATCAGGAGGAACAGGATTTTTAACAACAGAAGCCTTAACACCTTTAGGCCCCTGAGAGACAGTTTCCGGGTCTGCCCTAGGACTCTTAAAAAGATACTTATGAGCTTCAGGCACCCTATAGTACCTATCTGGTTTAACTGGGGCAGGAGGCAAAGAATCAGGGTTCAGGGAAGCCTCTGCAAAAACATCTTCCACCACATTCAGAACAGGAGGTATAGCTAAAGGCCTATGCTGGGGTAAAAATAAGAATTCCCTAAGCCTCTTCCTGGAATCAGAGAAATCTTGACCTTCCCATTTAAAATGCTCCCTCATGGAATGAAGAGTCTCTGAAAATGAAAAATCCTCAGGAGGAGAAGCTGAAGGAGTAGAATCATCCACATCAGAATCAGAATAAGGAGGATACTCCTGCAAGTCTTCAGTCAAGACTCAGAAGCCTCGAACACTGCTCAAAACTCTCAAACTCAGGTTCCACCCTAGGCCTCTTATCAGGAGGGGGCATAGAACCTCTAATCATAGTAATCAAATCCTCTGCCATTTTAAGCATATGTTTCTTAGGCAAAGATCCTGAAGAGCTAGGAGAAACCCCACTGAAGTTAAACCTGGCCTGCCTCTCAAAGAAGCCTTGGAAACAGAAGGGAGGCTCTAACCACCTTAGGAAGAGAGGGAAGAACAGCCACCTGAGAAGCCCCTTCAGCCTGGCCTACCTCCTGAGAGGACACATCCTGTAACAGTAAAGTCTCTCCTGAGACTCCAAAGAAACTCCTGGCAGAACCTCCGGCTCCACTGAGTTTCTAAAGAACCGACGTCCGGGACTGTCGGTTCTTCCAATCTAGGCTTTGCTGCTTTGTCCTTGCGCTTTTGACGAAGCGGCGCCGGAGCATCCGACGGCATTTTATAATTACAACGCTTCCCAAAACTAACCTGGCACAGTCTAACCTTCTCTTAATAGTGCGTTTGTTAAATCTAGCACAAGAGCGGCATCCAACAACGCCGTGCTCAGGCCCTAAACAAGGTATACACAAGGTATGGTAATCCCTATGAGGTATCTGTTTCCCACAAGAAATACAGTTATTCACTTTTTCTGACATCCGTTAAATACTGAGGCAAGAAAAACCAAAATATTCCCAACGGGTACTTAGCCAACTTTGATTCGGTCTGAAACTCCGACTTCAGAAAATTTCAGAACGCCAACCTGCACTCGCAAAACTGCTTCTGCATCGGACCATGCGGCAAAAAAGACTGAGGATATGACGTCGGTCATGCGCATTAGTACCCTGACGTCCTGACGTCAGACTAATGCGCCTTGACCGACGTCAGCCATATACTTTGGTATTCGGGCCGACTGGGACAGCGGACTACCCAATTGTTAGGACTGCAGCAATGTGGAATGAAGAACATCACAAAGTTTCTTTACATGTAAAGGAAAATCAAGTAAATGGAAACTGAACAGTCGCAAACATTTCAGCCCTCACATTAAGTGCTCTTTCATCGACCAGAGAGAAAAAAATAAGAAAAAATATTCCATGAAAAATATGAAAGACTCTCACTGCAAGAGTCAACTACTCTATGTTCAAATAGTTTATGGTAACAAATTGTCAGACCACTCAGTTCTTTCTTCATAAGAACAAAAAACATTTTGACTCATCCACTGTCAAAAAATTTAAATTAGGAATAATACTTCCCGGGGAAAAAAAATTCAAGTTGAGTTGCTGACTCCATGACAGGGCTGAAAAAACTGGGCTCCTTCCCTGCAGCTTATTAGGTTGGATCGCCTACCACCCAGTGGCCACAGACAGCAATACATGTTATTAGCAGATAAGGAAGTAAAGGGAAAATTTACTGTTAGGAATTTAGGATGAAGGAACAGAATACTACACCACAGACTATAATTACTAAAAACAAATCAATGAAGGTGACATCAGTTAAAACGTTGGATTCCTAGTCAATATTCAAACACATACGGGACTGTAGGCCTTAAAAGTCCTTTGGTGATGATCTGAATAACTAATAACATCCATAACTGTTATGAAGAAATATGAAAACAGAGGAAGAAAAGAAAATTTGAAGCTGGCTAGAATAAAGAAGAGAGACAGAAAAAAAAAAACACACATTGTGGGCCAGATGGACTGGAGTTATGTAACAAAGGTAGATGGGAAGTCAGAAAATGTACAGCCAATAACATAAGCTAATGATGTGATTACAGTAAACTCCTGAGGGCTAAGGCAATGAAAAATAAATGTTTTTTATTTAATTATAGTATCTTGATCATAAAAGCTGTTAAAAGATTCAGCTCATCTGTGTAGATGCATCATGTTGGGCACTATTGAAGTTTGAAGGGTTACTGACCCAGTGATGCAGAATTTTACTTAGCAAATGCTTCCTAAGGGCTCCCTTCAGCACCAGTCAATTAAAAGTTACTGACCACAGCAGGGATGTATAATTAATATTATAAAAATGAAAGTTACATACTTACCATGATGATAGATCTGTGTTGTCTTTTACCATCCTTTCTCAACGGATGGGTTAGCAGATCCGACATGGATCAGACACTGGCCATTCTCAAGCTTTGGAGCCAGTCCTCAAGCTCCTCCCCTTCTTACCCATAATCCCCTACAAGGAAAGAGACACCTCAGATCGAGTTGTCTTCATGCCAGATTAAAGGATATTGCCCTCAAGCTTCTAAAACCAAAAGTCACACAGTATAAAGAAACCAGCTGCCAAGGCTAAGACTAGAAAAGTACACTGTTAAGCCAAGGTAGTTCAGAACAGCTACTCAAGGAGTCAAGGGAAAAATAACTCAGGGAAAGGGGAAGGGGGGAGAGTCAGGAAGGATGGAAGATACAGATCTACTGTTATGTTAAGTAAATAACCTTCGTATCTCCAGCTATTAGTAGACATGGGAGGTCTCAGGGATGGATATTTTGGAGTACAGCCGAAACAAAGGAGGCTCTCAACTTTGACAGTAAATCCCATTTATAGTGAGAAATGAAGATATGGATAGTGGACCAAGTTGCAGATGCACATATTTCATCAAGTGATACTCTGGAGAAAAAGGCCGTAGATATGGCCACAGACCTAGCTGAATGATTCTTAAGAGGTTTGGGTAAGGATAAGCTCTGTGCAAACATGGGAAATACAATCAGATAACCAGCAGGAAAGTGTCACTACAGACTGTCCTTTTTCCAGTTTGGATGAGGAAAAGGAGACAAATGATCAGTCTCTCTAATCTTCTTAGTACGATGCAAATAAAAACATACCTGTCTATGAACATCCAGCAACTATACCGTGTACTCTTTTTTTTTTTTTTTTTTTTACTGGAGAAATTTGGAAAGAAAACAGGAAGGTTGAAAGACGGAGTAGACACTGAAGCCACTTCTGGAAAAAAAGAAAGATTAGTGTCTCTGTCCTTATGAAAAAACAGATAAGGAGGTTTACTATATAAGATGTGAATTCTGGAAACCTCCTCACAGAGGTGATGGCTATTAAAAACTGTTTTCCTTGCCAAGAATTTTAAGTCAGCTTTGGCTGCAGGTTGAAAGGGAGGACCAGTTAAGGCCTGTAACAAAATAGTAATGTACCAAGGAGGGGATGGATCTCAGAGTGGTGGCCAAAGAAGGAAAGCACTCCTAAGAAATTCTTTGGACAGTCCAAGAGAGGTAACTGCTGTTAATTCCACATTAAAAGTGCAGTAGCTGACTCCATTGTGAAAGAGAGATGCTAGAAAGCCCCAAATCGCTGGAAGAGGGACTGAAAAAGTATTTAGGTTTTTTCTTGAAGCCCAGACAGAAGATCTTTTCACCTTGCTTTGATAAATCTTACTGGTGAAGGGTCTTTGCAAAGAGTTCAAAATGTGGACTACTTGGGAAGAAAGCTTAAACTGTCTAGCCATCACTAACATTGGGGAAACCATGCAGTTAATTTGAGGGCATGAAGGTTGGGTTGAGGCCCCCTGGATGGGTGAGAGAAGATCTGCAGCTGTACCCAACACCCAGGGAGGGTGGACCAGATTCGACCAGAGGAAGGGAAACTACAATTGTCTGGGCCAAAAGGGAGCAATGAGGATCACTGTGGCCTCTCATGTCAATGCTTTCTGAAGGAATTTCGGAATGACAGGAGAGCAGAGAGACCCTCCTGTTACTCTCCCTCCTGGGGGACATGGGCAAGTACTTTGCTGCATTTGGTGTTGCAGGAGGAAGCAAGAGGACTGCAACAAGGTTGGCCCCAGTGGCTGAAAATGTGATCTGTCACTGTTGGATTGAGGGAACATTCATGAGGAACATGGACAGACCTGCTCAATCTACCTGCAAGAACACTGGACTTTCCCAGAATGTATGTTGCTATCAGAAAGCAGTGAGGAAAACATCTTCTGTTACCATACTTTTCATGGACTCCCAAAGCAAACAGTTGGACTGAGTTCCTCCCCATTTCCTGATGTATCAGACCACTGACATTGTCTGTCTGGATTGAAATCACGTCTCTGGAGAGAGTGACCTGGAAGGCCTGCTATGCTAACAGGACCACTCACCTCCAAAATGTTGATGTGAAAACTGGTATCTGCAGGTCACCATGTACTTTGGACCATCTTTCCATGAAATGCTCCCCATGCCACCCTAAGCAGGAAGCATCTGTGATCACTGTGGCTTGTGGAGAAGGTAGCACAAAGGGATGGCCCTGGGAGATTATCAGAGATTCTAGCTATCATTGAATTTGAAACCTGAAAATCTTTGTGACAAACTTGAAAATTCACGGGCTGATGTCTGACTGACCACTACGGCAACAGGGTCCACTGGAGAACTCTCATGGGATATCTGGCGAGAAAAAAATCAGGATGATACCTGCTGATACTGAAACTAGCATATGGAAAATCAGTTTTGATGGAGACTTCAGGAATGAAAGAACAGCAAGTGCATATCTGTCTATGTTTGGATTCCTGGTTTGTGGAAGCTTGGCGATTAGCAGTTTTGTATCCAGAAACGCTCCAATAAATTCTAAAGTCTGTACAGTGTGAAGTATGGACTTTGCTTAACATTAGGCATTACAGTTAAGGCAGCCAAGTAAGAGTAAGGAGTCTATGGCTTCAAGAAGAAGATCCCTGAAGGGGACAGTCATGAGCCAGTCATCCAGGTAAGGCAACTCATGTAGCCTCAGATGAGCTACAACCACTGCCATGCACTTAGTGGAACACCCAGAGGGCTGTGGTAAAACCAGAAAAGGGCAGGGCTCTGAAATGGAAATGACTGGCTCCTAGTCAGAAGGTCAGAAACCTGCTGCAACGTCTGTCCATTTCTATGTGGTAGTAGGAGCCCTGCAGATTAACTGAGCACATCCAGTCATCCTTCCTTAGTAATGGGGGCAAGGACTGTACTGTGACAATCCAGACTCTTTTTTCACAAATTTGTTCAAGCAACTTGGGTCCAAAACTGGCCCAAGGTCTCCAATCTTTTTTGGCACGAAAAAGAATATTGAGTACTCCAGAACCTTTTTGGTCTGGTGGGACCTCTTGGATGACTCAATTTCTTATCAGCTTTTCTATTTCTGATGCTGCTCCTTCCCTTTGGGAGGGTGGAATACTGGGAAGTTTCTTAAGTCATGGGTATAGGGAAGGGGATGGAGTAGCCTCTGCACCCAAACGTCTTGAGTGATGAAAGTCCAGACAATAGGATATAGGGATAAATGCCCATCGAATGCCTTCAAAGAGAGTCATCCAGGCAAACAGTCAGGAGTGATAGTAAGGCTTATTGAAGAAGGGACTCAAAGCTCTGATTCTATGGGCCACATCTGCTATGGGGATGACGTCCACCATTAGAGCTCTACCCTCTTCCTTGGGAAGGTGTCTTTCTCTCTCTCTCTCTCAATATGAACCCTTTAGACTTCTGGAACCAAAGCCTTTTCCCTCCCTTTTGGCTTCCTGAAAAGGTCCTCGGGGTGGGGGTTGTACAAAATCATATACCTATGGCAGACAGTCTTGTCATCTTGTTCAAGAGTACTGATTTATTATAAGGGGCATTGATGAAGGGTGATTTAAAATATTCTGCAAAATCGCATTGGAGCATCCAAGCATGCCTCCTTAAAGTAATGCCAGTGCCCGCAGCTCTAGAGGCACATTAAGAGGTGTTACAGAGGAGATGCACTGAGACATTACACAAGGACTGGAGGGTAGGCAAATGCAAGTTGATAGATTTGCTTTCCTCAGCAGACAGGGACTCAAAAAGAGATTGGACAGCTTTGTGGTCAAATCTCTCTGAAAGCATGTAATGTGTGCCAAATAATTCAGTGCCCTGAAAGCAAAGGTTGCTGATGCATAAACTCATTTCTCAAATCCATCCAACACCACAAACTCCATGTTACTGGAATGGACAGTAAAACTCTCTTCAGCCAGTTCATTTTTATTGTCCACCTCCACCACCGTACAATCAATGGTCACACCCTTGCTCCAATAAAGATGGTCTTTTGGTGATACCATGAATTTGTCAGGTTTGTGTGGGATTGGTTCAGCCACATCCAGTTCCTTCCATGCCTGTTTAGAGATTAAGTGTTCCATCTCATCCACAGGGGGGTGGGGGGACCATCCAAGAGGTAAATGGGCCAGGCCCCAAAACTTCAAGAAATACTGACTCCTCTCAGAATGGGGCTTCAAAGGTCCACCCCCCCCCCCCCGTCTGTCTAAGCAGTTCTAAAATTTTCCCAAACTAGAAGTCCTGGGGGAACAGGATCATGACCCCCCCCCCCCCAAGTCAGTACCTTCAGTTATAAACTTCTGTAGGGAGTCAATGTGCCTCCTTTTGCACATACATTTCCAACAAATCTCCGCACTGGAATGTTCTGGAGAAGACTCGGATGCTGACTTTGGGTCTTCAATGTGGACAGGATCAAGACTTTTGAAGACTGGCTGTCCTGACAGTATAGTGAAAGCAGGATCAGGACTCGGGGAAATCTTGTGGGGAAGGGATGAATCTGAGCCCAAGAGAGAAGTAAACAGACAGAGAGACAGAACCAGAGACCCTTCCAATATCAGACATGGCTCCAAGAAAGAAAAGTCTTGAGGTCCTACTTGGCGCTAAAAGCAGACGGTGGTGAGCTGTCCAGTACCAAAGTCCAGAGGGAAAGGACCTGGCTCCAACAGTGTAGGAGTCAAACCTGCCCAGTCAGAAAAGGCTCCATCATGAAGGTCAGACCCAAGAGTTTTAACATCTTAGGAGCCGGAGACAAAGGAAAGTGATCCAGGGACTTTGGGTTCCTTTGATTTTTCTTATATTCCTTGGCTTTCTTATGCGTTTTTTTCAGCCTTTGAGAGGTTAGCCAGTTTCTTAGTCAATGGGGAAGCAGCAGTAGTACTAGAGAAGTGAGCAACAGGAACTTATCTTGCAAAGGCAGGAAGAAGCCCCTTAAGAAAATATTTATTCTTCCTCTCAACAAGGGCCCTCTGCCTAAAGGATATATAGATGCTGCACTGTTCATCCAGGCGAGCAGCCTCCACACAATACATGCATTTGGCATGTGCATCTGAACTGGGAATTTTATAGCTGCAAGCCACATATTTCTTAAAATTTGAAGGTTTGTCAGGCATCACAACATATAAAGTCCTGTATCCTGAAAAAAAAAAGAAGAAAGGCAACAATATTTCCAATAGCAAATACAATAAAATACCAAGCACTTGGCTAGGAAAAATCTAAACAGACACCACACTACTAGGTATCCTAACAACTCTACTTGACCACTTACTAAAAGAGAAAAGGAACCAATGGGAAACTTAAGAAGGGGAAGCAGGGAACTAACTTATCTAAACAAACTTTAATCTAAACCTTTGATACATAAAACTTTTTTTAATAAGGTTAAGTGAAGGTCCTAAGAACTGGAGATAATACTCCAAGAAAGAGAGAAAGGTGAGAAAACATCCAGGAAAATCTCACTTGTCTACACCACAAGCCTAAGCAAAGGAGACCAGATCTGTAGCAAACAAGCTACAAATGAGATCCGAAGTATCTCTCCCTTGACAGGACTATGGGTAAGGGGAGGAGCACTGAATCTAAAGCTTAAGTGTGGCCAAAGTCAGATCCAATAACCCATCCATTCAGGACCGGATGCATAGGTGCCAGAACCATACAGCGAGGAGGAGGGAGCGCCCCCCACCCCACACTTTTACAGCTGTACAGGGAGGAGGACCCAACGGAGGACTCATGGGTGACGCTATCGTGAATTTGAACTGTGCGGAAAAACTATGCTTTTAAACATAGCCTGCTGCCAGAGTCAAGAACATGTTTTATGTGCTGTGCTCCATTTATTTAGCTTCTTAGCTGCAAGGTATTGTGCTCTGTTTATTAAGCTGCAAGGTATTGTGCTCTGTCTATTTAGCTGCTTAGCTTGCAAGGTATTGTGCTCCATTTGTTTATTTAGCTGCAAGGTGCGCGTGTGTGTGTGTGTAAAGAATTACCCAGGCTCAAACCCTGTACCTCGGGTACAAGGGCCTGCATTCTCTACCCACACCACCACTGAGTTAGCTATCAACTGTCTAGATTTGCACAGAATATTTGGCTCATACTTTTGGTCTGTTCCTCTTAAAATTTGTGGTTTTCTGGCAAATCAGTGAGAACAGAATTCACTAAATAATGGCAGCCTTTTAAGTTTGTCTTCCTATCTTTTTAGGAAACACATGGCAACACAAAACACTATTTTAGCAACTTTCTAAGATGATACAAGGAGCTTTTTCCAGATTTTTTCTGCTCTGAAATTGAGAAATTTAGTTCTGTGAAGTGGATGATGCAGTGGTAGTGTTGTTGCCTCACAGCAAGAGGTTCTCTGGTTTGATTCTCGGCTGGGGTGGAGTCTGCATGTCCTCCCTGTGTTTGTGTGGGTTTCCTCTAGGTGCTCTGGTTTCCTCCCATGTTACAAAAACATGTGTCTGCAGCATTTCTCCCTGGGCCTCTGCTGAAAATCGTCTTTGTTCCAAGTCTGACTTTGCAGTAAACAAATGTTAAACAAATAAATTTTACAAGGAGCTGAGAGCTTCAGGGGAAGAGAAGTTTAGTGCTGCTTATCCCAAGACTGTTTGCATTGTTAGTAGCACAACAGGTAGTAGCCTTACTTTTGATGCAGAAGGCTGTGGGTTCTACTCCCGCAGTATGCAGATGGATTGCTGATACTGTACTGTGTTGTACTTTAAAGGGAGTGGATGCTGCAGTCCTGTGAATGTCCTCCTTTGGAGAAGTTACCTACTAACTATGAACCTGTTATCTATTTGCCATCCATTCCCTATTGCAATATTACTAGCTTATTTTTTTAGTGTAACATAGGCAATTTATTCTTCAAGGGTAACTGCCACTTTATTTGTAGATGAAACAATGAAATATAGTTATTTCCTAGCAGCAACCTCTTCATTAGTTAGAGATCCCTTTAATGTGGAATTATTTAAATGACTTACTTCTGCAGGGATTTTGCATATTTACTGATATTGGTGGATTGTAATGGCAGAACTTTGAGTGGCCTTTTATGGTTGAAATTTTCTGAAATGGGTAGTTTTGTCATTATTGCTTCATGCATTTTGTTTCATTGCTTACTAGAAGACTGTTCAAAACTACAAATTTAAAACACATTCTAACTGGTGCTGTATTATGCAAGTAATGTAATTTAATACAATCAGGAAAGTGAACCAAAGAATGCATACATGTATGCATGGCCCTAAAAATGTGTTTGAAAACAGCCCAGAGGAAAGTGTGAAAGGCTCAAAATCATGGGCAAATTTTAAGCTTTACTCTTGTTACCAAAGTAATGGATGAAGGTAAAACAGTTCACACCAAATTGCCTTGACCTGGCCAAGCCTTTTGACACAATCCCCTACTCAGGTGTAGTACAAAAGATGAGTAATGTAGGAGCAAATACTTGCATCGCTAGCTGGATTGTCAACTTGCTCACAGGCTGCAGGAGATCAAAATAGGGGAAGAGACCAGTCACCAATGGAGTCCCCCAGGGTTCAGTGCTGAGACTTTTTCTGTTTGGCATATATGTCTCAAAAGTAAAAGGAAACACCAAAGGGCTTTGGCCGGCTAAGTTTGAGATGACTGCAAGCTAGGAGCAGTTACTGAATCCCCAAATAACTTAACCATCATGCAGGAAGGTTTGTCCCAAATAATAACTGGTGTCAAAATCATAACAATGCCCTCTGAGAACTTCCCCAATTGTTTGTCATTTGGGAACTTGTGTGTACAGTGACTTAACTTTTGACGACATGTGTCCAGAGTCATAAGAAGGTCTTTCTATACTGCACAGCTTATAAACAAATTGATTGTGACTAGATCTAGAGAAGCTGTTGTCCCCCTTTACAAAGCTCTCATTAGGTCAATCCATTTTGTATAATGCCCACTTTGGCATGTATCTGTCCAGCCACATGCAACAACTGGAATACCTTCAGAGATACCTTACTAAAAGGACACCACATCCTAAACAATAAGTCTTGCATGGACCACCTCAAAGATTTACTATACTCAGTATCCTACAGAGTGCTTAGAAGTGACGTGTCTGGAATACAAGGCATCCTCTGACCTACTGAACATCAGCAAGTTAAATGGCATCAGAAATGCTCAGTCCAGGTACCTAAACTGAATGTTGCGGAGAGATGGATATACATCACAGAGGCTACCACTGTTCCAGAACAGACTATCCATAACATTAAAACAAAGCTCATCCGTCCATATTCAAATGCAACTTGGATCCAAGGATGGGTAATAGAAAATGTACTCGAGGATTGCCCCTCATGCCACTAATGGATAGAGGGAGATCCTTAATGCTGCATCCCTTACATGGTTCTCCTCAAATTATCTATGGTATGATCACAGTTATTCTCACTAGGGCTAATGCACAATTATCAGCCATGGGATAGGTAAGACCAGTCAGAAAATGTTAATTAAAGCACCAAAAAGGAATTGGTTAAGCTTAAAATGTCCTCCAAGTGAACTTATGTTTTGGTAGTAAATAAGTCATAAGAAATTGCCCTTTTTAGATCACTAAGTGCCCCTCTCAACCTTCTGCCCCCTCCAGTCTTCGACAGCTTCCAGCTCCTATGAACGGACAGAAGAGACATCAGATCACATTTCAAAGTGTTCCTCAACTAGATAAATATGTCACTCTGCAAAGTGTACTCTTACCAGACTGTGTGCAAGACTTCATGTGCTCAGGCCAATGTGCCTGCTGACAAGGATAATCACAGTAACTAGTATTCCAGCAACAGTAGAAGATGGCTTCCTTTTTACAGTTCGCACACCACTGCTTCTTCTTGGTTTCATCCACAGCTTGCTGCTTCTCTACCTCCATTTGTTTCTTCACTTCAGCAATCTGACGATCTCGCTCTTGTTCAAGACTTTGTCTCATTTCTGCCATTGTCAGCTCTATGAGAAAATGGAAAGAAAATAATGAGGAAAAATCCAGACAGCTGACAGTATAAACAAACAAAACCCAAATGTCTTTAAGATACTAAAAATTAATGATGCAAAATGAAACAATAGCAAAATGCATGTCCATTTTGGAAAGGGATAATGATGAAACGGGGAAGCTCAAGAAACAAGGACAGACTGGGATTTTGGATGCAGAGCCTTAAGGAGAATAACAATAACCATGCAGAATATTATATTTGTAAAGTTGCAGAAAGCATTCTAAGAACTAAGCCAACACGAGAATGGAGAAAGGAGATTCTGCCAACAGAGATGACTGTAAATAGGGATAAAGACAATAGACAAGAGGGGGCTGGAATTTATTGAAAACTAGTAAAAGAATGAAGGCATTGGGAGCAAATAATTAGACAGGGAAAGGTAACACAATGGGAAGAAGCCAAGAATTTATTTGTACTGCAGGATAGACATCGCCTTCCCAATCAAGGGTTGATATCAGAGTATTCATCATTATCCCTTTCCACTTTGAATTATAGGTTTGTGTGTGTGCTACATATAGGAGCCTGTGTAGCTCTGAAATACTCCTTTCAAATAGAGTAATCCCAGGCAGACTTGTTCTATTGGAAGTATCAACTTATCCCGCTTGACTCTTGCCATCTTCCCCATCCTTCACTTGTAAAAGTTGATGCTTAAGTGACACTGTTAAACTGTTATAAACTAGTTTTCTAAATCTAAAGTTTTTGTTGTGCAGTCCACTGCAAAAAGTTCTAAAAGTCCTCTTGTCCACCCCTAATTCTAGGCTGGACAGAGAAAGTATCCATAGTACGTTGCCTCCAGCTGTCAACAACCTCAAACTACTGGACCAGTTAGTAGCATTGATGGTATAGTGGTGAGCATAGCTGCCTTCCAAGACATTGATCTGGGTTCAATTCCCAGCCAATGCAAGAAATCTGTACATTTAGACACTTGTCTCAATGGTGCGGTGGGGCAGACAATGAACCTATGAATCAGGGCATCATACTACCACCTGAGGATCAACAGTAGAATAAAACTCCTGCAACCTGGCAGCAATCAAAGAATGGTGATCTACACACTCATCTACTCGAGACATAACTATTGCAATTCTCTCTTATTTACACAGTTACCCACTGCTGACATGTAAATCAATAGTTTGTGCAAAATGCAAATCTTCTCCCAGTATAACAGGAAATCCACAAACTACTGAAATTCGTTCAGCTTTGTGCTTTCTGCAATGACTGCTACAGAGCTGTCAATTAATTCCATTGGTTAACTAGACAGGTTGATTGAATCAAGGGCATTTTTCAGGTCCACTACAGGTGCTTGTCGAGCTAGTGTCTTGTAACAGACCTGCTTGCTGCCACTTGCTTAAAAAAGCAAGTGCTTGAACTCCCACTAGCCTGATCCCTCATTTCTATGTAGAACTCCCAGGACCCAGCCTTACAAAACTATACAGCCCTACCAGAGCCTAAACTCTAACCCTAAAACTCCTAGCTAGTTCATAATCAGAGTCCTTGTTCTCTTATCCTAAACCTCCACTCCCTAACACTAAAGCCCTAGATAGCTCCCTAAACCTAAAAATCCAACCCTCTCCACTAAACCTAAGTTCCCTTATCACTCTCTAACCGTAACCCTAAAATCACCCTCCTGCTCCTGATAGCTGATGAATGGGCATTAACAGAAGAGTAAGCCAACCCAGCATTGAGCAATTCACTCCAATAATAGAGAACCTAAGGAGTATGCACAGAAAGTGGATCCAGGTTTCGAGAAAGATACCAAATAGAAAACCTCTTCCATTTGGATAAATAGGATTTTCTAGTATCAAGTTTCCTGGCCTCCTGCAGGATTCTAAGCACATCCTCAGAAAAAAGGTGTCTCTGTGGAATCAAAATCATATCATCCACAGTGTCAGTTGAAGAGTGGACAGGTTAGGATGGATGAAAGATCCTCTGCCCTGTGTGAGTAGGTCCACCCTGAGAGGTACCTTGTGATAATTGCTTTTGGCTAAATGCAGAAGAGGGAAGCAATGCTGTCTTGGCCAAAAGGGAGTCACTAACAAGATTTTGGGAGTATCCTGTTGAATTTTGAATAGAACTTTTGGAATGAAGGGTAGGAGAGGGAAAGCATAAAGAAACACCTACTTCCAAGAAAAAGAGAAGGCGACACCATGAGTTAAGGACCTGCTCAGAGTGTCTGTCACAATGTTTTAATCTGCGGGAAAGCAAACTGCCTGAAGAGTCACTTGATACTGGACAGCAAGATCCCACACCAGGAGTGTCAACCGGAAAGAAGATCAGATCTTCTCCCCCCTGTTTGTTTACATACCACAGTCACTATGGTATTGTCTGTAAATACCTTGAGAGGTCCTGGGGATAAAAGATGATGAAAAGCTTGAAGCTACAGCAGAAGAGCTCTCATCTCTGACACTGACGTGCTCTTTCTGTTGAAGAGGCGACCACACCCCCTGTACCTTTAGGGAGCCAAAAGCTGCTCCCTAACCCATGTCTAAAGCATCTGTGAACAGCCGCTGAGAGGAAAGAGGGGGATGAACAGGGAGCCCTGGATTAAGAGACAACTGCTGGATCCAACAGTGATGTTCCTTCTTGAGACAAGGTAAAACAGCAACTATAAATTCTAGGGGATGCACATGTTTTTAATAGCACCCTGTTGGAAGATCCTTTCCACCAGGGAGGGAAGTTGGCATAATGGTTAAGGTATTTACCTTACAGACACAAGGTGCAAGGTTTGAGTCTCACATGGGGTAACTGGCTAGGCTTAAAATGGCCCAAAAGGGCAGTTAGCCTAGTACTGAACCAAACTAACTTCAGAAAACACTGAAACATTCTCATGGGGAGTTTGGCCAGAGAAAGCATAGGGATGGTGGACGCCATGAATCCCAGAGCTCTCAGAAAGACCCTAGCTGTAATACAGGCCAAAGAAAGAAGAGTTTGAAAGAAGGAAATGAAAGTCAAGTCCCTCGGACAAGGCAGGGATGCCAGAATAGGCACCATCTGAATTTTGCACCCCAGAAAAACATGGTCCTGAGAAAGAGTCAGAAAAGACTTTTTGAAGTTTATTGTGAACCCCAGGCTTTGCAGAGGGGAAATGGCAACATGAAGATTGTGCAACAGGATCTCTGAGAGGATGCGTAAAACAGGAGATTGTCCAAGTAAGGAAATACTTGGATCCCCTGAATCCTGCAAAAAGCATCACAGGAGCGAGGCATTTGGTGAATACCCTTGGGGCAGCAGGAAGATTAAAGGGCAAAGCACAGAACTGAAAATGCCAGGAAGCAACAGAGAAACATACAAATATCCTCAAAATGGGGTTGGATCGGAATATGGAGATAAGTAACCTTGAGATCCAGAGACACCATAAAAGTCTGAGAAAGCAAAAGGGAACAAAGTCTGAAAGGGCAACATTCAAAAGGAGGGCAACTTCAGAAAAGTGTTTAGCTGACAGAGGTCTAGAACTGATCTCCAATTACCCTCTTTTCTGGGTACTAGAAACATCTAGGATTAAAAAAAAAACCCTCCCCTTTGGGACACAGGCACCTCTTGAATAGTACCCACAGTCAAAGGGTCCTGAAGCACCTCTGGAACTAAGGAGAGTTGTTCCTGAGGGGGCTGAGGAATACTCATAAAAGGGGTAAGGGATTTCCAAAACATGAAATACCACAGGCAAATAATGTACAGGACCCAGGAATCCTGAGTAAGCTGTAGCCAAACAGGAAGAAAGAGAGGCGAAAAGAAAGAGGAAAGTAGTTGGGAAGAATAAAATAATCAGACAGCATCTGGTTTATCTGGAAAAGGAGACTTCTGAGGCACTGACGTCTGAGTAGCCTTAACAGGAGAAGCCCACTTGCCGCCCTTTTTGCCCTTAGGAAGGGGGGGGGGGAGATTGCCTGCAAACAAAAACTTGCTTACTGGTGTAGTTTCTCTGAGATTTAGGCAACAGGAGAAACAAAAAAGAAGTTATGTACTCACCATAATGTTTCACGTGAGTTGTTCATTTCGCCTTCATTCTTAATTTATTTTATTTTTATTTTATTTTACATTTGTTGACCGGGCTAGTCAAACTGGATATATGTCCACTTTCAGTGGAGGCCCGGGGAGAAAAGCTCTACTTACATCAAAATGTTTATAAACACAATGGTACATACAAAGGCATTGGTACATTACAAAGCTTAGGCATACATTACATTTCATAGGATTTAGCATTTGAATATGAAAAAATCCAAGTGCAAACAGTTTTGGATATTCCTGATAAAATATGTCAAAGACACTATTAATTATAAAGTCACACACACAAATGTCACACAAGAATGCTAGTGTCTAACAGCAATGGATATTCATACAAAGTACGTACAAGGACACTCTTATTATGTAAAGTCTCACCAGAAGACCTAGTGTAAGATGGCTATGGATAATCATTCAAAATATGTACAGGACATTAGTCCGCTGTATAGTCATATTAACTTTATTATCATTAGAGAAGACACAAGATTATACTCATGAGAAGATAGGTGTCTAGGGAAGGGTTTGGTAGTTAGTCTGGGTTGACACAGGGGCATAACCAGTGTGATTTAAGGTAGGGTTTTAGTTTGCTTTTAAATAGGTGAGCTGAGGCTAGGGAGGTTAGGTGATTAGGGAGGCTGTTCCAGGTTTTACCCACTGTATTAGGGAACAATGCGTCACCAGCTGAATTATTGGATTTAGCCATTTGTACTAGTAATTTGTTAGATGAGCGTAGTGTTTTGAGATTATCATAGGGGGTGATTAGGGTATTGAGTATTGGTGTATTTGTAGGTTGATACAGGATCTTATGGACTATTGTTGGTTGAAAAGTATTAGATTTGGCAATTCTAACCAGCCTAGTTGATTCAGATTGATACAATGATGGATCCTATAGGAGGACCCAGCTGCAAATCTGGCAATATTGTTGTAGGAGGTAGACAGTTTATTCAGGTTGCTTTTACATAATTTAGTATAGATAGGAGAGGCATATAGTAGGGTAGAGATAAGGTGGGTACGGGCTATAGTTGTCTTGGCTAGTGGAGTCAGAAAGGTTTTGATTCTGTAGAGGGAACCTAATTTTTTGTTCACTGTTTTTATAGTGTTATTAATGTGAGGCTCAAAGGTGAGGTTATTATCAATAAGTACCCCAAGTAGTTTTGTAGTAGGATCAGGAGATATTATTGTTTCATTGCTAGAAGTAACAGTAAAGTTAAGTGGGGAGGCTCTATGGGTAGGGGGTGAATAGTAGCATTTTTTTTTTAGGGTTCAAGATAAGACTTCGGTGTAGAAGCCAATTTTCAACTATGCTAATGGTGTTTTGGGTTAGGGACTGAAGTTCTGATGAGGAAGTGGCTGAGCATATAAGTGTGGAGTCGTCTGCATAATGGATACAGGTAGCTTGAGGAATTACAGAATGGAGGTCATTTGTGAAGATGGAGAAGAGGAGAGGACCCAATATAGAGCCTTGAGGGACACCTATGGCAACTGGGAGGCGGGAAGATAAGGTATTTGCCCATAGTACAGCCTGTTGCCTGGTATTTAAGTAGGATTGGAACCATTGTATGGCAAGAGCATCCAACGACAGGTTTTTAAGTGTGTTTATGAGGAGGTGGTGGTTAACCATGTCAAAGGCTTTTGACAAATCAATAAAGAGGGCTGAGGATAAAGTGTCATTACTACAATTTCTATTAATGCAGTCAGTAAAGGATAAGAGAGCAGAGGTGGTGCTATGGAATGGTCTGAAGCCATGTTGGCAGGTGGCTAATAAATTATTTGTCAAGATGGAGAAGAGGAGAGGACCCAATATAGAGCCTTGAGGGACACCTATGGCAACTGGGAGGTGGGAAGATAAGGTATTTGCCCATAGTACAGCCTGTTGCCTGGTATTTAAGTAGGATTGGAACCATTGTATGGCAAGAGCATCCAATGACAGGTTTTTAAGTGTGTTTATGAGGAGGTGGTGGTTAACCATGTCAAAGGCTTTTGACAAATCAATAAAGAGGGCTGAGGATAAAGTGTCATTACTACGATTTCTATTAATGCAGTCAGTAAAGGATAAGAGAGCAGAGGTGGTGCTATGGAATGGTCTGAAGCCATGTTGGCAGGTGGCTAATAAATTATTTTCAAGTAGGTGGCTTAAAAGTTGTTTATGAATGCATTTCTCCATTACTTTTGCCAAAGGGGATAATATGGCTATGGGCCTGTAGTTGGAAAACTCTTTGGAATTACCACCTTTATGCAGGGGGATAATGTGAGAAACTTTCCAGATAGATGGGATGGTTCCTTCCGAAATAGTTCTATTAATGAGGATGGATATGGGGTATGCTATCGTTTTTGCTGCTTTATGCAGGTATTCTGCAGGTAGTAGGTCTGCAGAAAGACTGGTGGGTTTAAGTTTCTGAATAAGGTTATAGACAAGGGATGTGGGAACTGGTTGAAAATGAAATAGAGGGGGGCTATAGGAGATGACAGGCGCAGAGGATGTGGAGTTAGGAGATAGTTGGTTGGCTAGGGATTGAATGGTTTCTGTGAAAAAAGTGTTAAAAGAGTTGGGTATTTGAATGGGATTGTTGTGATCAGAGCCTAACGGAGCAGGAGTGCCTGAGCGGCCTGGGTGTAGGAGGTTAGCAATGCTGGAAGGATTTTTTGTTTGGTAGTTTTGGTGAGCCAAGGGGCTGGTTTAGTCCTGGTTCTAATTTTGCGTGTTGGGGCATGATGATCAAGAATTGCTAAGAATTTTGAATTAAAGTATTTGACTGCATCATCTAGTGGGAGGTGTTTGAGGGGTGACCAGTCACAGGCACTAAGTTCTGTTTGAAAGCTATCAGGGTTAAAGTTTTTGTTATCCCTTATTGTCCTATAAATGGCTGAGTTGGGAGTTTCAGTCTTATATCTGATTAAATAGGTGAGTGCATGGCCGCTTATATCTTCAGGGAGGGTACCTGTTTTATAAGTTTGTTGGTGACTATTAGTGAGAATCCAGTCTAGGGTGCTTTCTTTGTTAAGTTTGTTGGTTCTGGTAGGGGATGTGATGGTTTGAGTAAAACCATATAGGTTAATATGAGTAGAAGGTCGCTCAGATGAACAGGAATTCCAGTTTATATTAAAGTCACCCAATATTATGGTTTCTTGTGGGTAGTTGGTTGAGAGCCAACTGAGGATAGCTTCTAATGTGTTAGTATTATTGCCTGGGGGAAGGTAGATACAGATGATATATATGGATTTACATTTATTGAGTTGAATCTTGGATATAAGAACCTCTTCATAACTAGATAGTGGAGGTTTGTGGTCTAGTAAGGTAACTTGTAATCCATTTTTATATAATATAGCTACTCCTCCACCCTTCTTAACACTATGGTCAAGTCTCAGGATATCATAGCCAGGGGGAGTAACTACACTGTCTTGTATTGATGGTTTGAGCCATGTTTCAGTGAGACAGAGGAAGTCAAAAGAATGTACATCTATAAGGGCATGCAGGTGAGCAACTTTATTATTTATGCTACGAATATTAAGATGAGCTATCAGAAGAGAGTTGGGGGGCCTAGTAGTCAGGTATGTGTTAGTAGGAGTTGTTGTATCAGGCTTTGTAGTTGAGCTAGAGGTTGGTCGAGGGTTTGGGTGTATATCACCGTCTATAAGGGATGGGTTTGGAGCAGATCCTCGGCTCCAACTCAGCCAACTGCAAAAGCTCAAGGTCTTCAACCAGCTTGAGGCCAGCTCCCTATTGCATGATGCACCGATATTCCCTCAGGTCATGTTTGCTGCCTGACTACTTAGTAGTATAAATATGCCACTCAGAGAGTTAGATAAGAGACAAAAGCACCCTATAAGAAAGGAGACAGACCTCAAGTAGATTGGAAGGGGGTTGGAGGATGGGACGCAAGAATGAAGGCGAGATGAACAACTCACATGGAACGTTATGGTGAGTACACAACTTCTTTATGTGAAGTTGTTCTATCTCGCTGTTTATTCTTAATGATAGGTAGTGTCCCAACCCAAGCACCATCTTTCTCGGGTGGCTCACGGGAGAATATTCCTCAGAACTGTGGAACCAACGGAGGTCCTGTCACTGGAGGCCTTGTCTACTTTGCAATGAGTGATAAAGGTATGAGGTCTTGACCACGTAGCTGCTGCACAAATAGAATCTAATGGTAACCTTACAGAAAAAGCTAATGAGATTGAAACAGCTCTAGTAGAGTAGGCCTTTACTTTTTGTTGCAAGGGAGCATTTTGTGAATTATAAATGAAGGAAATGCAATCTGATGGCCATCTTGACAAGGTTACTTTTGTCACTGAGGCACTCTTCTTTGACTCTGAAAAGGAAACAAAGAGCTGATCTGTTGACCTGAATTGTTTCGTTCTACCCAGGTAAAATCTGAATTGTCTATGAACGTCAAGTTTGTGCAGCATGTGTTCCATCCTATTTGTGGATTGAGGAAAGAAGACTGGCAACTCAATAGATTGGCTAAGATTTGTCTCTGAACAAACTTTTGGTAAAAAGAATGGATTAGTTCTGAGCGAAACTCTGTCATTATAGAAAATTAGATAAGGAGGTTTGATGGTCAAGGTTTGTAGCTCAGAAATCCTACGAGCAGAAGTAATGGCTATCAGAAAAATAGTCTTCCATGAAAGGAATTTCAAAGGACAGGACAAGACTGGTTCGAAAGGAGGTAATATGATTCTGGAGATAAAATTTAGATTCCATGGCATAACTGGAGCTTTGATTGGTGGCCTCAAATGAATGTCACCTTTAAGAAAAGCTTTAGCAAGTTGATGCAACATGACATTGGAGCCTTGGAAACCCAGATAAAAGTTTGAAATCGCTGCTAACTGAACTCTGATGGTAGCTGCAACAGCTCCTTCATTGGAAAGTTTAGTTAGAAATTCCAATATAGATGGAATTGGAGCTAAGGATCAACATCATTCTGAGAGGCCCATAAAGAAAATCTCTTCCATTTGCTAAGATATAACTTTCTGGTGGATGACTTATGAGAGGATGTTACAATATGTTGGGCCTCATGAGAGGTTGTAAATCCTGGCTATTGGGGGAATTGGAGCAGCCAAGCAGTCAGTTTAAGGGAATGAAGAGAAGGATGAAGAGTCCCCGATGAATGGGTCAATAGATCCAGACAGGCCCTAGGGCCAATAGCCTAGTACCTATCTATGAACCTGTGAATGGGGCCAGGGTTTTTCCAAGAGATGAGGCTGGATGAAGGGAAACCAAATTTGCTGAGGCCAGTAATGGGCTATTAGTATCATGATCCTTCCCAGAGGTTTTGCTTTCTGTAATACCTTGGGAATCAGAGGGAAGAGGGGAAATGCATAAAGGAGACCCAGGGGCCAATTGTGCACCACTGCATCTCTTGGGGCTTCCCCCGGCAGGGGAATTAGGTCAAAGTAGCTGCTGCATTTCGTGTCTGTTGGGGTTGCAAAAAGATTGCAGCAAGGCTGGCCCCAACTGCAGAATATCTGTTCCACTATTCGTTGCTTTAGGGACCATTCGTGAGGCCTGTAAGATTGCCCTGCTCAGCTAGTCTGCTATCACATTGGATTTCCCCGGGATGTGCATTGCTATCAGGAAGCGCTGGGAGAAGATTGCCCACTGCCATACTCTCATGGCCTCTCGACACAGGGGGTAAGATTTGGTTCCTCCTTGTTTGTTGATGTACCAGACCACTGACATGTCTGTCTGAATTGCAGTTGTTCCCAGAGGTAGAGAGTCTTAAAAGGACTGCAACGCTAGAAGTATCACTCTCATCTCCAGGACATTTATATGCAGATGCACCTCGTGTTTCTTCCATGTGCCTTGGGCTATTCTTCCCTGAAAATGCCCCCCCCCCCACCCAATCAAAGAAGTGTCCGTGGTCACCGTGGCTATGGGATTGGGTAGAATGAATGGACGTTCCCAAGATACATGTTGAGATGTCAGCCATCACTGAAGGTCCTTCTTGCACGTATTATTTATGATAATTTGGTGTGACACTGGAAGTTCCTGAAAGGACCATTGAGAGAATAGGAGCCATTGTAGAATTCACATGTGCATTCAAGCGAGGAGAATGGCAATGATTGCTGCCGCCATTGATCCTAGCAATTTGAGTACCACTGAGACTAGGGCTTTTTTCCTTGGAAGCAGGTCTAATACTTGTTCTTGTAAGAGAGAAATTCTTTCTGGAGGCAGACTTGATGTCATTGAAACTGTGTTTAGTTCTGCTCCTATGAAGACGGTCTGTTGCGATGGCGATAAGGCAGATTTTTCTGAGTTAATGGCAATCCCCAATTGATTGCAGAGATCTAAGGTTGTATCCTTCGCATTAATAAGTTGATGTTTGGTGCTGGCAGTGAGGAGCCAGTCATCTAGATATGGAAACACCTGGAATCCCAACCGTCTCAGGTGAGCGGTGACTACTGCCATACATTTGTTGAACACACTGGGGGCTGTAGTGAGACCAAAGGGCAGAGCACAAAATTGATAATGGCTGGCTCCCAGCCGGAAGTGTAGATGACCCCTGGATGGTCTGTCCATCTTTATGTGGTAGTACGCATCCTGAAGATCTGTACAGCACATCCAATTGTCTTTCCCCAGAAAGGGAAGTACTGACTGAAGCATGACCATCCAGACCTTTGTCATTTTTACTGACTTGTTTAGTCTGCTTAGGTCCAGATTAGGTCTCCAGTCCCCTGTTTTCTTTGGAACTAAAAAGAACCCTGAGTAAGTTCCAAATCCTCTCTGGTCTGCTCGGACTGGCTGGATGAATCTTTTGTCCAGCAACATTTAGACCTCTAAGGCTGCTTGGTCCCTGTGCCTGGATGGACTGTCTGGGATTTTCTTTACTAGACTGGGTGGAGTCGCAAAGGGAATTGAGTATCCTCCGGATATTATGCTTTGTACCCAAGCTGTCTTTTGTTATTTTTAGCCAGGCGTCTAGGTACAAAGATAGGCGTCCCACGACTGCCTCCAGAGACGAACAGTCGGGCCCTCCTCTCAGGAGTGCTGACAGGGCTTGCCAAAGAACTGGTCTCTGTCGCCCTGGTTCTGCAGACCTCCTCTGCTGCATGGGTGACGTCTTCCATTATTACCCCCTTCTCTGCCTCTAGAGGGGGTGTTACCATGAGTATTCTGGAAAGACCCTGGAGATTTACGGAACCATATCTTTCCACCTCCCCTCCCTTTGGGATAAGGTCTATTCGGGGTAGAAAAATGTACTCCGACGGCAGACAAGGTCTTTCCGTCCTTTTCACTCCTGGTAAGGGTTTCCTTTACCTTAGGTCAGAAAAGGGATGAACCGTCAAAGGGGGGGGTGTTAATGAAGGAAGATTTAAAGGGTTCCGCAAAGGAACATAAACAAATCCAAGAATGTCTCCTGAGAGTGATTCCTGTACCCACTGCCCTGCCCGTACCATCAGCTGCATATGACAACAGACACATGGAAGAGTTCACTATCGAATTAAGAGTGGAGAGCCTGGAAGTTACCTTGTCCGAAACTTCTGCAGCTACTGAACCCTGTAGGGTGTCTCCTAACTCATTCAGGAGATCCCTTTGTAATCTAGTAAAATGTGTGAGGTAGTTCAACGATCGAAGGATGAAGGCCGCTGAACTAAACATACACTTCCCATATCTGTCCATAATCCTAGATTCCCTATTAGGAGGATGAACAAGTCTCCAATAATTCCTTCTTGGTGGCTGCTGCCACCACCATAGCATCAACAGGTACTCCTTTAGTAAGGTAAAGTCTATCTTGGGGGCTAGTAATGAATTTGTTAGGCCTCCTGGGTACAGGATCTGTGGTGTCTGGGGACTCCCACACCCTTCGAGTGAGTAATTCAAGCAACTCATCAAAGGGTGGAGACACCCAAGAGGTGGAAGGTTGAAACCCAAAAGCCTTCAGGAGAACTGACTCATCATCAGAAGGGTTAAGGGATTTCCAGCCACCCCTCTGCTTAAGAATCTCTAAGATATGTGCAAAGGAGATATCTTCTGAGGGGGACCGTGGGGACCCTTCTGACTCATCCAAGTCAGTATCTGAAGTGACTGACCCCCTGAGGGGAGTCCAGATGCTTTCTCTTGCAGAGTCTCTTCATATGCACTTCTTCAGTGGGAGCTTCTGGAGAGGTCTCGGAAAAACGTGGCTCACCCAATGGAGCTGCCTGAGGCTCAGGATCTCTACGCTTCAATGGAGCATGTGAAGAGGCAGACACCAGTGCTTTCAGGGAGGGGAGCTGCTCGAACTGATGGTGTGATTTTTGGGGCAGACAAAGCCCTCCTCATAGCCTCGAAGGCCCCTCAGTTCCAATGAGAGGAATCCCTCGGATCCGAAGAGCCGATGGAAATAGTCTGAGCCGGTCCAGAGAGCTCAGAGCCAGAGGATGGGGCCAAACTCACTCGAGCCAAAGCCACAAGAGGTAAAGTCAGTCCTACTATCCTCCCCGGACCCGACCGGTGAGTGTCAGCCCAGAGATTCCTCGGTCGGCGCCAAAGGTATTAGGGCAGTCAGGGCCAAAAAACCTATAGAAGGTGTCAGACCTGAAGGGTCCACAATCATCAGTTCTGCTCTCTCCGGCTTCGAAACATCCTTGCAGATCAGAGGAGGAACCAAAGGTGTAGGAGGAACTAAGGTCGGCTCTGAAGCCTTCTGGTCGGTGCCGATAAAATTTTTGCCAGCGCCAGTATCTGTAGAAGCTTCTTCACCACGCGATCCACATCCAAATCAGACAGTCTACTTGAGACCCATAAGGAATGTGAGAAAGCCACCGATTGCAATACAGGGAAGTTTAAGGTAGGAGATACCGGCTCCAAGGTCGGGGACCAGCTTCTAACCATAACGACAGTCGGTTCCGAAGGCTGTGGAATCGATGTCGAAGATTTACTAGAAGCTGACTTTGATGTGGATGGAGTTTTTGTCTGTTCCGTCTTTTTGGACTGCTTGTCTGACTTATCCAGCGACTCTTGAAAAGAGGATTTAAGCAGACCTTTAACCATAAACTTTCTCTTTCTTTCATGCAACACTCTTGAGCTGAAGGAGTGGCATACAGAACAGCTTTCTTGCAAGTGAACCTCACCCAAGCAGTAAACACATTCAGTATGTCCATCAGTTATGGACATCTTTTGCCCACATCTAGGTAATTTTTTGAAGCCAGACTTGGCTTTTTCCTTCTCCTGCTGAGACATTTTCAATAAACCAACAGCAGCAAAACCAGTAACAATAAAGATTCACACAAAAAGCTAGTAAAGTCTTGTGAAAAAAAAAGGCTTTTGGAATTAAGCTCACACTGAAAACATTTATCTGCCCTGTATAAAAAGAAGGGCTGCAATTTCACACTAACACACACACAGTATAATATCACTGACAATCAAGAAAAAAAGGCCTTAAAACAAGGCCACTAACTCCTACTATAATATTAACAGTAAAGATAACTATGTGCCCTATAAAAAAGAAGGGCTAAAAGGCTAATACAACACACACTGTCTAAAGAAGATCAAGAGAAAAAAAGGGGCCTAAAAAGATGGCCACTAACTTCTCTGTTATTAAGCTAGCTTAAATAGAGACAGGGGAGAAGAAAAGGCCTAACAAAAACGGTCCTAAAGACTAACAATATAATCTAAGTATTGAAAGATCTAAATACAAATTATACACTATCCATGTAAAATGGCTAAATGACTATTTTAGCTAATATAACAGCTATAATTTGTAAAGAAAAGTTATTCACTGGCCAGAGCTGGTGAACATCCGATCAAGTTGCAGCGGCAAACAAGATTTGGGAGAAGAGCATCATGGGATAGGGAGTTGGCCTCAAACTGGTTGAAGACCTTAAACTTCTGAAGTTGGCAGAGTCAGAGCCGAGGACCGGCTCCGAACCCATCAGTAAGAATGAATGGCGAGATAGAACAACTTCACATCACATGTTTAAGTTCCTGTAAAGCCTTGCCCTTATCCTGAAGAGACAAACATTCTGGAAAGCCTCAAGGACTGGAGGGTCCAGTAAAAGGGAAGGGGTACCCATCTCCAAAAGAGGGTAATACCCCTTCTGGACATCAGAGAACTGAGTAGATGTGTTTCACCGTGCTTTGTATTAAGTCTAGGCTTCCTTAATAAGTGAATCAGGTGAGGAGGAGTCCCCTTCGTCTGAGGAAATTTGACCCAGCGAATGCATCTAACAGGAATAATCCAGAGAATGGCCAGAGTCATTGTCCTACTCCTCCCTCAGAAGAGGAGGCAACAAGAGTGTTTTCTTAAGGGAATAGTCTGTGCTTGGGGAGATCCAAAGGAGGGAGCTTTCAAGGACATAATTGCTTTGAACAATCTTTGCGAAAAATCCACCATTCTTTCTCCCTGGCTGCTGAGGGAGATGATACATGCTTACTCTTCTGCTTTTTTCTTTTTTGGTGTGATGTCTGCCTGGATGAGGAGCAGGGGTTCGGAATACTATCTGACCTCTTTTAGACAGCCTGGGATCTCTTCCCTAGCTAAAATTTGCAGGATGCCGTGCGGTCCATCGGAAATGATTAGATGCAATTATTCAAATGTATTGGCAGTCTGCAAGACCTCAGGAGCCATACCAGCCTCTGACAGGGTCTTGATAGTGGGCAACTGAGCAGAAGTCTGAGCGGGTTCTGTAACCTCAGCAGGTAAGTCACAGTCAGAAATGTTGGACTGCTGATCCGTTCGAGGCCTCTCTAGCTTTTTCTTTGGTGGAAGAGAGATGTTTGATCTCGAGGAAGTTAAGAGTAGAGAACCTAGACCTAAAGGTTTTTGGAATGAACAATTGTCAAACCGAGCAGGATTTGTGATAGTGTTATGAGCCTAAACAAAAGAGACCC
Organism: Protopterus annectens; assembly: GCF_019279795.1. Taxonomy (NCBI): domain Eukaryota; kingdom Metazoa; phylum Chordata; order Ceratodontiformes; family Protopteridae; genus Protopterus; species Protopterus annectens. The sequence goes on along the minus strand of NC_056746.1, from coordinate 886,169,040 downwards.
TTAGTATGCAAGTCCTTGTATGGAATCTGCCTGCAGCACTCGCACTTCTAGCTGACATCAATTTTCAAACAAACAAAAAAAAATTGTAAGGTAAAAAGAAAGTTACCTCAACAGGGTCCTTATCTGGATGAAACAAACGAAGCAAAAGCACCAACAACCAAACAGTAAACAGCCAGATGGGTGCACGATCTGCAATCAGGCTGGCAGCAAGACAGTCTGATGATCCATGCTCGTACAGCCATCTTTATACTCCAGCACGTAAGAATTGACGTCATGTGTTAGATGTATGACATAGGGAAAGTAAAGCTCTGGTACCCTGGCTGGATGTCAGAAGTGATGACCGTTTTTTAGGAATACTACAAGAGTGATCTCAGTTAGGACATCATTTATTCCAGCTCTACTACAACAGGTATTCCTTTATACCTTACAACAGGAGGTCTTAGTGGTAACGGCAAGGAAATGTGGTAGGTTACAAGACAGTGCAGATGAATCAGGTAAGCATGTAAATAACATACAGCACAAAAATCAAGCACTGAAAGTTGAAGTGAAACAGTGACCAGGTGAATAAGTTAATTAAAAGAAAAAGAAAATAAATGCAAAAAAACAGAGAAAGTAAAGACCTTCAGGGAGTTGCTGAGCACTGAGGGATAATTTAAAAGCAATTAAATGAGCTTTGTTATCTCCTATATCTCCTAACATTTCTATGAAAAGCAAATATACGCATTTTGACTTCAACCCCCACTACACTGGCAATGAAAGGATGTATTACTGCAGTACAAACTAGTGAGCCAATACGAGGTACTAAGTGAGATTTCATAATTTAAATGAGATAATTTGATTAATACAGTTACAGTCAACAAGATAAAAACACACAAGCAGTTAGATTTCCATAATTAGTGTCAAGAACAGATAAAACCACATGGTAAAAAGTCAAGCTAATCAACATAGTAGACCAGTTTAGATTAAAGGAAGAAATTATCAGTACTAAATAAATCTACCTAGTATAAGACCCACAATATTGGGCTTATAAAGGCAAATGAAACTGACAGAACAAGTGACATGCTAAAGAGAACTATAAATAAATGTGGAGTCCAAGTGGACTTTTGTGTCCATTCTATATACACTGCTCAGCTTACATTTGTACAGACTACTGTTTTGATTATGCATATGAGATAGAAAAAAAAGTTAAATCCAGTGTGATAGGATTCTTATCACTGTTATTGCATGCGCAAAAGTAAAAGTACTGGATGAAAAGAGGATATTCTTTGGCTCAGAATTTCAGCAGCAGGCTCACAAGATTTAAAATGTACTAACACATCTTTCCCATTAATTAGGAAACTTGGTCCCAAATAGTCAATGCAGAGCCTACTCTCCAAGGGGGACCACAGTCTCTTTGCATGGAAGCCCATCTGAGCTCTCCACCCTCAAAGAAATGCAACAGTTGTCAGAATTTGAAATAATTTCAGTGGTACAAAGGGGAGACCCACCAGACGGATGGGTCCATCATCTAGGACCAAACAACAAAGTCTGACACTAAAAGAAGGTCTGTGTCTGTATGGTGGCTCTGTAGCCACCAGCACCTCAATGTCTAGTGTTACTTGTGTCCACAGGCCAACAAATGACCTCCCCCCGAAGACTGTGGCAGCTGATAGCACCCTGTACTACTACTAGACATAGACAGCTCCTAAATGCTTTATCCCATGCACAGGGCCCTCACATTATATAAGGTATGATCCCAGTTATTCACATTAGGGGTAATGTATAATTACCGACCATGAGATAGGCAAGGCCAATCTCTAACCATAATTGGCAAGGTTAAACTGATCACAAAAAGGGAAATTGCATAAAATGGCTCAAGGGCAGCTAGCCTAGTACTTACCTATGAAAGAGCAGCAGATTCTTATCCTGGCTCCAACTCACACAGCCACAGCCATGATGTGCCAAGCCCTTTCCATGGGCAGTAATGACTGTTAATGGAGAGTGGGCCAAGAACAGACATACTTTCTTCCACTTTACAGCCACCCCTATGGACCGTATTAAACTGAGAACCTAAAGGTTTTCCTCTTCTAGGGCATCCCAGGATTTGGTAACCAGCAGTTAATCCCTCTAGGTAAGAAACACCAAAAGATTCTCCCCACACAAGGTTTTGGCCACTACAGCCAACATTTTGTTATACAGTCCCTGAGTATTAAGAAAAGACCAAATGGCAAAAGTATGTAAATGAATTGGAAGTCCGATCCCGGCAAAATGGAAGTCTTGCAACTACAAACTCTTAAGATAATGATGTCCCACCAGACCTTGTAAAAATGAAGGGTGGGTAGACCTTGAATATTTTCTAGTCAAGGGGAGCCCACTGCATGAATGGTCTGGCAGTGCAGGTAAGTTACAACAGGCTTACCTAGAGGAGGTTCACCAGGACCCAGCTTCCAAGTTCTTCTCCTTATGGTGATGCTTTGACTTGAGCATGGAGCTTCATAAGGGCCCTCACACATCAGTCTCCACAAAACAGAAACTATCAGCTGCTACCATCAAAAGGTAGACTACAGCTTCCCCCGTCCACCACCTGGTAGCTGCGTTACATTGCTAGCACTTCTGGAGTTTCTCAATGTCATGCTGGAAGGCAATTTTAATGGCTGCACAAAAATGGATTACTGTGCTTTAGCACAAGAATGCAGAACTTCCAAACATGTACAAGCAGCCAAACTGATCTGGTGGGCTCTGTGGATTGTGATAAAGTAACTGCCAAATCATAGTATGCATAGCTACAGGAACTCAGACATCCAAAGACACACAATTTGGTTGAACAAAGATGAATTCTGACTTGCAGAGGAAGAATACACAAGCAAGGACTTAGCAGTGAGGATTCTTGACATACACAGTAACTATCACAGTCAACTGCAACTAGTTCTAGACTACAAAACTCTTACCAACAACTTAGAATGGTACATAAAATGAAAAAGTGAACTGCCTCCTATCTCTCTCCCCCACACACAAATCTGTACATGTATAGACACGGTTACACACACACACACACACACAAAAAGAAGTTATGTACTTACCATAACATTCCATCTGTGTTGTCCATCTTCATTTACCCTTGACAAATGGGTTTGGTTCCAATATCGTAACTGACTCGGCCGTTACTACAGCCCATGAGAACCAAAAACTCTCGAGCTTAAGTCCTATCCAGAATGCTCCTTCCCAAATTACCTCAGATCAAGTCTGCAGATAGAAAAGGACAAATTATAATCCCAATAAAACCTTCATACAGACCATATCTGGTGCCATATATGAAGGAATGCATAACTAGGACCATCATTCATTCCACCAAGAGGCCTGAATGAAGGGGGATGGAGGGTGGGGAGTCAAGGATAAATGTAGATGGACAACACAGATGGAACTTTATGGTAAGTACATAACTTTATCTGATGTTGTCAATCTTCATTTAATCCTTAACAAATGGGAGAGTCCCCAGCTACTTTAGTTACTGGGAGAACTCATGGAAGGATATTCCCTTAGCAATATAGAACCAAATGACGCTCTTCCCCTAGGAACCAAATCCAATTTGTAATCAGTGATAAACGTTATGAGCGGTAGCCCATGTCACTGCTGAACAAATATTGTCCAAGGAAGCCTTGGAATGAAAAACTGCTGAAGTAGCTACGGCTCTTGCAGAGTGCGCCTTAACAGGTCCAGGTAATTCAACTTTCCTGTTGTTCTACATGAAGGAAATACAATTTTTTAGCCATCTAGATAAGGTAACCTTGGTGACTGGATTGCCAGTTTTGGTAGTTGAAAAAGAAACTGTCAGATTTTCTTATGTCTTTTGTTCTATGAAGATAGAGGCACGATTGTCTATGAACATCTAATAAATGCAAGCAGTATTCACCTTTGTTTGAAAACTTGGGAAAGAATACTGGTAAATGAATTGTCATTCGTTTGACACCACTTTTGGTAAAAAAAAAAAAAAAAAGGCAGGGTTCACTCTCAAGAAAAGCATGTTTTTGTGAAAAATAAAATACAGTCGTTTGTAAGAAAAGGCTTGAATTTCTGAGATTCTTCCGGCAGAAGTAGTCGCTACCAGGAATATAGTTTTCCAAGATAAGAATTTCAGGTCGCAGTTGGGAGCAGGCTCAAAGGGGGAAGCACTATTGTTTGTAACACTAAGTTTAGGTCCCAATGTGCAGAAGGATCCTTATAAGGCGGTTTTAACATCAAGGTTCCTTTTAAGAAAGCTTTGCATAGATGAGAAATCAATGGATATGATAGCAGAGAAGTAGCAAAGCTAAAATTGCTAAGATTTTGTCGAAAGGAGCAGAGAAGGGGTCAACGTTGTTATCGAGCCCAGAAGGAAAATCTCTTCCATTTACTTTTGTAGAGTTTTATGGTGGAAAGCTTATGGGAGGCTAAAAGAATCCAATGAACTGGGGAACATAGATGATTATGCCTAGCAAACAATAGAACTGGAGAAGCCAAACTCTGAGCTTGAGCTTTTGAAGGTTTGGATGAACTAATTCTGCAGGATGGGATAGGAGATCTGGATCTGGAGTCCACAGTCTTTGAATCAGTTAAGGCCAAAGAAAAAGGAACCAAATCTGTCAAGGTCAGAAGGTAGGAATAAGGATTACTTTGCTCTTCAACTTTGACTGCTTTCTTTAGAAATTGAGGAATTAAAGGGATCAAGGGAAAACATACAAGAGTCCAGAGGACCAATTGTGCAAGAGAGCATCTTTTGGGGTTCCCTCGGAGGGGGGACCAGGGCGAAGTAGCTGCTGCACTTGTTTAGGGGCAATACAAATAGGTTGCAGCAAGGACGGCCCCAGTGATGAAAAATCTTTTCTGCCACTTTGGGATTGACAGACCATTCGTGAAACAGGAGAATGCATCGTCAGCTATCACATTGTAACTCCCCAGAATATTCAATGCTATTAGAAAGCAGTGGGAAGAGATCATCCACTGCCAAACCCCGAGAACTTCTAGAAAAAGGGGGTAAGACTTGGTTCCACCCTGTTTGTTGATGTACCAAACCACTGACATATTGTCTGTTTGAATCGCAATCGTTCCCAAGGGGAGAGCAGTTTGAAGAGTATGCAACGCGAAATGCACTGCCTTCATCTCTAGAACATTGATATTGCAGCTGGCCTCCATGGAGGAACCAAGTGCATTGTACAGTCTTGCCCAGACAATGCCCCTCCCACCCCATCTGGGAGGTGTCTGTGGTCACTACGGCTTGGGGTTGACGCAGGACAAAGGGAAGGTCCAAAAGAATTTCTTCTGAATGAATCCACCAATCCAGGTTTTTCTTGCAACGGTTGGAAATCAAAATCTGATAGGACATTGGTTGATACATAATAGACCACTGACATGCAAGGAGCTACTGTAGAATTCTCAAGTGAAATCTTGCTAGGGGAACTAACGATTTGGTCGTTCCAATCGAACCTAAGACTTGTAAGACTAGTCATGCAGCTACTCTACTGTTTATGACAATTTTTTCCACTTTGGCCTTGATCTTTTGCAATCTTAGATAGGGTAGGGAGGCTATGCAAGTAGTGGTATTTAGAACTGCTCCTATGAACGTTTGAGATGGAGTCAATTGTATTTTCTCGTAATTTATGGTAATCCCCACGTTGGTGCAGGTCTAGAGAACATAGTCTCTTTCTTGTTCTAGATGATGCCTGGTGGGGAGCTGTAATAAGCCAGTGGTCTAAGTATAGAAACACCCGGATTCCTTGCAGTCTCAAGTCAGCTGCTACCACTGACATGAATTTGGTGAACACCTTGGGGGCTGTGGTGAGACCAAAGGGCAGAGCTCTGAACTGATAATGACTGGCTTCCAGCAGAAAGTGGAGAAATCTCCTGGAGTGCTTGTCCATTTTTGTGTGGTAATATGCATCCTACAGATCTATCGAGCACATCCAATAGTCTTTCCCTAAAAATGGAAGGATAAACTGAACAATGACCACCCAGAATTTTGTCTGTAGAACAGACTTGTTCAAAACACTTCGATCCAGAAAAATGGTCTCCCAAGTCCCCTGTCTTTTGGCACTAAAGAATCTTGAGTAAACTCCAGATTATATCTGGTCTGGCGGGACCTCTTGGATAACTTTTCTTCTAGCAGTTTTTGTATTTCTAAAACTGCTGGATCCCTCTGACTTGATGGAATGTCAGGGATTTTCTTGCCATTGTGGGGAGGTAGAAGAAAGGTTATGGTGTAACTACTGGTTATAATCCTCTGCACCCAGACATCAGAGAGTTATCTGAAGCCAGGAGTGTTGGTGCAGGGATAATTGTCCCCCCAACTACCTCCAGAGGAAGGTTCATAGGTTCATACTAGGCTATCTGCCCTGAGGCAATTATAAGCCTAGCCCGATTCTGTATGGCTTACGCCACCCCTTGATTTGAGTATACTGTGCCCTTTAAGGTTTAGTTTACTGTGCCTCTGTCTAATAGTGACACGGGAGTAATCTCTGGGACAAACCTATGATCCCCCATCCACCTATCGAGATTCTTCTTGACGAGATTCAGTGAGGTGCTCTGCCTCACATGAACTGGAATTCTATTCCAGAGCGAAGGGAGCCTCTGGGTTATGAACCTGTCCCTCCAGCAAGTTCTATTTATTTCTGTGCTGAGGTTCAAGTCCCACGAGCGTGTGGCTCTAAGGGATTTAGATTTACTGAGGTGGAGCATGTCCATTAATTCTGGATTTGACATAGCTTTGTATGTCAGGCATAGATCGCCTCGAAGTAGGCGGTATGAAACTGAGTAGAGCTGGAGTTTTTTTAACTGAGCAGCATATGACATCTGTTTGAGACCCTTGATCCTCTTGGTGAGATACTTTTGGGGTCTTTCTAATTGCTGCAGGTGTCGGGTAAGGTACATCCCAAAAGGGGCATTGTATTCTATGATGGGCCTGATGAGGGATGAATAAAGGGGCACGATTACCTCTTTTGATCTAGATGTGAAACCCTTCGTGATGAGGTGGGCTATGTAGAAGGTCTTTCTAACCACTTTGGCAATGTGGTTTTCAAAGGAGAGATTGCTATCAACTTGGGTCCCCAGGTCCCTAATAACTTTCTCTGTACTTAATGGGTTTCCGCCTATGTGGTAATTTGTGGGCACATTGTTTTTGCCAAAGGATATGACTATACATTTTTTGGCATTTAGCTTTAGACTATGGCACTGGCACCAGTTATCTGTCTCTGTGAGACCTTTTTGAAGGATGTTTGTGTCAGCTGGAGCGTTGATTATGGCGCCCAGTTTGCAGTCGTCTGCGAACTTGGTGAGCCATAGTCCTCCCACGCTTGCCTGTACCTCGAAAAGTATATACCAACAAGAGTGGTCCCAGGACAGAACCCTGTGGACGCCACTTGTGACTGGTTTCAGTCTGACATGGCTCCAGCAACTCTCACTCTGTGGGTTCTGTCTTTGAGCCAGTTTGCACCCATCTTGTGACATAGGGTTTATATTTAAGCTGGATAGCTTATCTATGATGCCCGAGTGGGGTATTGTGTCAAATGCCTTTGCAAGGTCCAGATAGGCTGTGTGGACTACCTTCCCTTCATCTATGGCTTTGGTGACTGTTTCAAGAAGTCAACCAGGTTCAAAAGGCAGGATCTGCCCTTGACAAAGCCGAACTGGGTAGGATCTAGTGTCTGTAGGTCCCCAATGTCTTTGTTTAAGAGCTCCATGATGATCCTCTCCATAGCCTTGCAGACTAAGCTAGTCAGGCTTATGGGGCGATAGTTTCCAGGGTCCGTAGAGGCTCCACCTTTGTGGAGTGGGACCACTGTTGCTGCACGCCATTCTGGCACATATCCTGTAGTGAGGCTGAGATTGTATAGCTGTTTTATTTGAGGGATTAGTTCCTCTTGGAGTTCATGTAGGACGCAACCTGGGACGCCATCTGGTCCCATGGAAGCAGTGTTTTTTGCTTTGGAGAGGGCAGCCTTCACCTGAGCATCAGAGATGTTTGGGAGGCAGCCCTCTGCTGGGATAGATACTTGCTCTTTTGGGGGGGAGGGGGTGGAGAAGTTTGCACTGAACCTGTCTGACAGGATATTGGTGATGTCTGTGGGGTTCAGTGTATTTTTTGTCGTTTAGAATCAACTCAGAACAAGTCTGGGAGTTGCATCCCAGGTTTTGAACATAACTGAAAAAAGCCTTATAATTGTCTTTGGTGTCCTGTGCAATTTTTCTCTCGAAGCTGGCCTTGGAGGATTTTATGAGGGATCATAATTTTTTGCTAGTACTGATCAGAGATGCCTTTGGGCTTTTTTTGCCAATTGGGCCTCCTTTCAAGAGTGCTAATAGGGTTTACCAGGAAATGTATTCCTGGAACCGTGATTTTTGTGGACCACCTCTGCTGTGTGGATGGTATCTTCCATTAAAGCTCCCCCTCTGCCCCTGGGGGAGCCACTGTCAAGTATATCCTGGAAAGGCCCTTGGGACTATTTGAACCACATTTTCCCACTCCCCTGGTTCATCAAAAGGGACTGTTGAGGAGTTTAAAATGTATGCCCACTGCAGAAAGGGTTTTTCCATCCTTTTCACACCTGGACAATGTTTATCAAACTTTAGGGCCAAAAAGGGATGATCCATCAAAGGGGGAATTGACAAATGAAGACTTGAATGGCTCTGCAAATTCCCACAAGTGCATCTAGGTGTATCTCCTTATGGCTACACCAAATCCCGCTGCTCTAGTCGTCCCTTCGGCTGCATGTGCTATGAACCTCAAACAAATTTGAAATAGACTCTAGGGTGGCCAACTCTGAAGTAACCTTATCTTGGACTTTGTCAGATATGGCTCCTGACAGGGTATCTGATAACTCCTTAATCAGATCCCTTTGGAGTCTGGTGAAATGTGTCATAAAATTCAAAGACCACAATGCAAAGACTGATGAAGCATAAACTCACTTTCCAAACCTATCCATTGCCCAAGACTCTCTACTGGGGGGATGAATCGTTAAACATTCCTCTGCCAGTCCTTTTTTTTGTGGCCACTGCTACCACAATGGCATCTACTGGCAATCCCTTTGCCCAAAAAGTACAGTTGTGTACACTTACCATAAATGTAGATGTTCGAGTGTATTCACTGTTGCAGTCATTACATTTGGGTTATCTGCTTGCAGGTAGCCCTCAGTCAGCCTGATTAACAAAGTCTTGTGTCCTGCGTTGGTTGCTGTCCCTTCTTCCATGACATCAGGTCGTCAGGGGTACAAAACATGCAGCCGATGCCATTACACCAGTTTTTCTTGCCTCAGATGTAAGGTGCCCCACTAATGGGAAGCAATTAAATATAAAAGCACAAAGGTATACCTCCAACAAAAATGCAACTACACCAAAAAGTCTTTTAAGCATACTAAAGGAAAGTAGAAGTATAGCCAAAAGAGGTTAGGGGGCTGGAGGGAGGGTAACCAGGACTGCAAAAGTGAATACACTCGAACATCTACATTTATGGTAAGTGTACACAACTGTACTATGTTCTTCATGTTTCACTGTTGCAGTCATTACATTTGGGTAGATTCCCAAAGCTATGGCTGGGAGGAGGAATTTAGATAGCATTAGGGCCAGCTATAAGGCTCTGCAAGACTGCAGTGGCAAAGCCAGCTCTGGATTTAGAGAAAATTGGCAAATGATAATGCTTGGTGAAAGTATGTACAGAACTCCAGGTAGCAGCTTCTAGGATGTCCATGGTAGGGATGCCTCTGAGAAAGGCTGTAAAGGTAGATGCAGCCCTGGTGGAGTGAGGTCTGATCCCCTGGGGGATAGGTTTTCCATGGTGCTTATAGCAGAAATGAATGCAATGGCTTATCCATTTAGAAATGGTTTGCTTTGAAATAGCCTTCCCCTCTGCACCTGCAGCAAATGCCACCGCAGTTGTTCAGATTTCCTTTGAGGTTTAGTCCTGTCCAAGTAGAATCTAAGTTGTCTGTGCACATCTAAGGAATGCAGTATCTGTCCCCCTTTATTCTGTGGATTGGGAAAGAAGGTTGGCAAATGGATGGACTGATTAAGAGCCACACTGGATACCACCTTGGGCATGAAGGATGGACTGGTTCTGAGGGACACCCTGTCCACATGAATGATGATGAAAGGCTCCACTGCCATAAGGGTCTGTAGGATTCAGATACCCTTCCTGCTGAAGTAATTGCTAAAAGGAAAGCTGTTTTCCAAGAAATAAAATTTAAGTCTGCAGTAGCAGCTGGCCCGAAAGGAGGTAGAGTGAGTTTCTCCAAGACAAAGTTAAGGTCCCAGGCTGGAGTTGGAGCTCTCCTGGGTGGTCTCAAATTTCTGGCCCCTCTGAGGAACTGCTTGAGCAGTGGATGAGAGAAGAGGGGTGGTTCTGTGTTATAATTAGCTGAAATGTCTGAGGCGTGGATTTTAATGGAGGAAAAAGACCGGCCCTTGTGAAGCATGTCAGTTAAGTATTGCAAAATCGGAGGTAAATTGGGCGCTGCTGTGCTCATCCCTTGAGATTGGTTCCTTCCCTTGAGATTGGCAACAGGCACAGAATCTTTTACATTTTTCTGCATAAGATTTTCTAGTACTAGGCCTCCTTGCCTCTAAAATGCTATCCATCACAGGTTTGGAAAGGGATGGTAAAGGAGAGATTAAGTAATTAGCCAGGCTGCAATGTTCAGTGTTAGAAGCTGAGGGTGCAGAATCTGGTTCTCCTACTGAGACAGCAGGGAAGGAGTCTGTGGCAGGTGCCATGGAGATAACCGTGACACACTGCGCAGGAGGGGGTACCAGTGTTGGCGCGGCCAGTCTGGAGCAATCAAAATCATCCTTGGTTTGTCCTGTTTGATTTTTGGTAGTACTTTGGAGAGTAGAGGCAGAGGGGGGAAGGCATTGACTGATAGGCTTTTCCAGCTGAAGGACATAGCATCCACTTTCCAGGCTTGTTTGTGGGGAGTCCTTGTGCAAAATTTGTTAAATTGGTAGTTCTGAGGAGCGGCAAACAGGTCTATATCTGGATCCCCCATTTCCTTGTCAACATGTTGAAAATCCTTGGTTCCAGTTTCCACTCGTGTGGGTCCATGAGGTTTCTGCTTAGTCCGTCTGGCAGTATATTTAATTTTGCTGGCAGGAATTGAGCTTGTAGGTGCACTTGGTAGCTCAAGGCTGTGTTCCACAATGCCATGACTCGTCTGTAGAGGGGGTAAGAATGTGTACACCCCTGCTTATTTACCACATAACAGTGGTGTTGTCTGTCTTTACCACTAGTTGTCCTGGAAGAATGTGGTCCTTGAAGGCTGTCAGAGCATTCTGTACAGCTAACATTTCTTTTTGATTGATATGCAGGTGCATTTGACTTGGGTTCCATTTGCCCTAAATGCACTTCCCTGCCAGGTGAGCCCCCCATGCATAGTCTGATGCATCTGTTAGGGTTTAGGTGGCAGGGGGTGGTGTGAAAGGTAGTCCCCTGTTTTGGTGGCAGGCCTCTGCCCACCAAAGGAACTCTAGGCATAGGCAAGGTACAATAGGAATCATTGTTTCCAGGTCTTGAGAATGTTGACACCATGGGCTTTTTAGATACCACTGTAGTTTCCTCATATGCAGTCTTGCATATGGAATTAGACAAATGCAGGAGGCCATGAACCCCAAGGCTTGCACTATTTGTCTTGCAGATAGGGTTTTTGTGGCCACTTGTTTGAAGTAGTTTGTCAAATGAATTTGTTTCTCTGGCATGAGGTAAGCCATCTGGGAAGTTGTATTCAAACTTGCTCCCAGGAATATAATTTGTTGACAGGGTACCAAGTGTGATTTCTTTTCGTTTATGGTGTAACCCTAGAACCCTTTGTACAAAGGCCAGATGATTCAAAAGTATGTCCTGGCTTTCTGCCTGAATTAGACAATCGTCCAGGTAAGGGTATATCTGAATATTTATTTGCCTGAAAAATGCAATAACTGGAGCTATGCACTTTGTGAATACCCTGAGCGCAGTAGATAAGCCAAAGGGCAGTGCAGAGAACTGATAGTGCATGTAGCCTGCTTTGAAGTGTAGGTATCTTCTGCAAGATTCCCTGATTGGGATGTGCAGGTATGCTTCTTTTAAATCTAGTGTTGCCAACCAGGCATCTTTGCCTAGCATAGGAAGTAACTGGTGAAGAGTCAGCATCTTGAATTTTGGAATCTCCAAAAAGGTGTTTTAGAGTAGACAGGTCCAGGATAGGACGCCATGAATTGTCTTTTCTGGGTACCAGGAAAAGTCTCGAGTAGAAACGCTGTTCCTTTTCTTCTTCTGGTACCAGTTGAATAGCCCCCATGCTTAAGAGAGAAAGTACTTGTTTTTGGCCCACTGATTTGGGGGTAGGTCCGGTCACCTGCTTGGTGTTGGCAACGTGTATAAGTGAAATCTGTATCCCTGGGACACTACATTTAAAATCTATTTGTCCTGGGTAATGAGTTCCCAATTCTTTGCATGAAGAGCAATTTTTTCCCCTCAAAGGGGCAGTCAGTTGATAAGTGCTTGGATTTTGGTAAGTGCTTGAAAATTTTAAAAGGAAATCATTGAGACTGGGACTGAAACCTGGGTTTTTGCTGTGTCTGGGTTTGGCTTGAGAAGACCTGGAAGGGGCTGGAAAGGATCAATTCTTAGAGAGCCAGTGCCTACTAAATCTAGGAAGCTGAACTTGTAAAAAAATATTTAACTGTTTGCATAGATTTAGCTTTATCTTTTTAAGAACTTCTTCAGCCTTGTTGCCAAACAAGCGGTCCTGATTTAAAGGAGTATCCAACAATTTAGCTTTAATATGATCAGGCAAAGATTGCTCCTTGAGCCAAACATGCCGTCTGAGCACAGACCCAGTAACAGCAGCCCTGCAAGAGGCCTCTAATGAATCAAAACCACATTGCAAAGTATGTTTTCCAGCTTGTTGAGCAGAATGCATTAAATCCTGTAATTCTTTACTTTCCACACAGTCAGGAATCAACATAATTTCCTGTTTAAGCAGTCCAATAACATGTTGCTGATACTTTAACATATGACACTGACAGTTTAAAACCCTAGTGACTATGGTTGCAGAAGTGTAAACCTTCTTACCCTATCTATCCAGCGCCCTGGAGTTTTTATCAGAAGGGGTAGGATTTTTAGCAGTAGAAGTCTTAATGCCCTTGGGCCCCTGTGAAATAGTTTCTGGATCTGCAATAGGATTATTAAAAAGGAACTTGTGGGACACAGGGACCCTGTAGTATCTGTCAGGTTTTCTGGGAGCAGGAGGCAGAGAATCAGGGGCCAAACTAGATTCCGAAAAACCATCATCAACAATGTCTAGTACAGGAGGAATAGCTAAAGGCCTACGCTGAGATAGGAGAAGGAAACCCCTAAGCCTCTTTTTTGAATAAGAAATATCCTGGCTTTCCCAGTGGAAATGCTCCCTTAGACTATGTATGGTTTCCCCAAAAGAAAAATCCTCAGCAGGGGAAGCAGAGGGAATGGAGTCCTCTGCATCAGAATCTTCATAAGTAGATAAGGGCAAATCCAGATCATCAGAAAAAACAGAATCCTGATCAGAAGATTCATAATCAACTTCAGTCCTAGGCCTCTTAGAAGGGGGGGGGGGTTGGCTACCCCTGATTAGAGTTATCTTCAGCCATTCTTATCATTTGTTTTTAGGCATAGAGGCCTGAGCATGTGGCCTGGGCATCGGTTTTTTAGGCATGGATCGAGATTTAGGCCTAAGTAAAGAAGAAGGCATCAGTTTAATATGCAAGTCTGTAGGCCTGAATACACCCTCAGAAGCCGGTGCCTGCACCGCGGCTCTGGACCCATCCAAGGTAGAGACATCCGCGCGTTCCATAGTTGAAGCACCTAGCGGCATACTGGACTCCGAATGGGTCTCAGCAGAGGCCTGCAAATCAGAAGTAGCAGGTGTCAGGGGCTGCGAAAGCACCTCAATGTGTACCAGTGAACTGGTGACTGACTTAGGAAAAGCATTGTCGGCAGTTTTGGACCTCGGCCGCCTGTCTCTGTCTTTATCTTTGCATTTTTTCAGAATCCCGGTAGTCGGATGGGTAACCGACGACATTTCTGGATAATTAAACCGAGAGCCGAAATATTTAGAGGCGAAAATATACCGACGATGGACAGTGCACTGATTAAATAAAGCACAAAACTGACAGCAAGGTACGTCGTGGTCAGGGCCTAGGCAAGGAATACAGTACGAATGAAAATCGTACGAATGAAAATCTTTATGAGGTATTTGCTTTCCACAAGTAATGCAATTATTAACTTTTACTGACATCGGTAAGGAGCAAGAAAAAGTTTCTCCAATGGGGTATTTAGCTTTAGTTGAAGACTTTGGTTCTGAAACTCAAAAATGAAAATTTCAGCAGTCGGCCGACCGGCACTTGCTAACTGTTTCTGCTTCGGGCACAGCATGGCAAGAAAGACTGATGTAATGGCATCGGCTGCATGTTTTATACCCCTGACGACCTGACGTCATGGAAGAAGGGACAGCAACCGACACAGGACCCAAGACTTTGTTAGTAAGGCCGACTGAGGGCAACCTGCAAGCAGATAACCCAAATGTAACGACTGCAACAGTGAAACACTAAGAACATCTGATGATCCTCGGGTGCAGTAAGAATTTTGTCTGGTCTTTTGGGGAAGAGTTCTATGGCACCAGGACCCTTACATTCCAGTTGTGAGATCAACTTAATGAGCTTGTCAGTGGGCGGAGTAACCCAAGAGGTAAAACGGACAAGCACCGAAGGCCTGCAGATACAGTGATTCCTCCAAAGAGTGCATTTGTGACATCCAGCCACCCCTCTACTTAAGGATCTCAAGGATGTCTCCAAAGGAGATGCCCTCCAGGGGTGACTTTGGGGAACCCTCCCCTTCATCCTAATCAATGTCCTCTGTGTGATGGATTCCTCTGGGAAATCTAAGTGATTCCTCTTACACTTCCTCTTTTGAGGTGTCTCAGTGGGCGGAGTAACACAAGAGGTAAATGGACAAGTGCCGAAGGCCTGCAGATACACAGATTCCTCCAAAGAGTGCGTTTGGGACATCCAGCCACCCCTCTACATCAGGATCTCAAGGATGCCTCAAAAGGAGATGTCTTCCAGGGGTAACCGTGGGGGAACCCTCCCCTTCATCGTAATCAGTGTCCTCTGCGATGGACTCCTCTGGGGAATCTAAGTGTATCCTCTTATACTTCCTCTTCTGAGGAGTCTCCTCAGTAGGACAATCTGGGGAGATGTCAGAGGAGGACAAAATCCGTATAGGTTTATCCTGCAGTTTTGGATCTTACTGTCCATGTGTTGGAATTGGTTGAAACTCTGGACGAGTGGGGCGGGGTAGGAAGCTGCTCCAACTAGGGTGGCCTGGAAAGCTGATCTCCCCAAAGAGGGAAGGGGCCCAGAATCAAGAAAGGCTGCCTCAGAACCATGATCCCCCCCCGCTCCAAAGAAACCACTCCCATGGCCAAAGCTGGGGTTGAGCTAACGCATGCCGAAGCACCAAGGTGCAGAGATGGCTCTGAAAAAAGTGGAGTTGAGCCCTGCCCCTCGGAGCTGACAACGCAGCCACAACCCCAAAAGGTCTCCGGTTCCAAAGGGCTAAAGAGCTCAGGGTAGGGTTCTGCACCGGTGATAAAGACATAGCAAAAACCAAAACAGTCGGCACCAGAAAACTGGATCCAGGACCTCCAAGTCCTCAACAGAGGCTGGAGGATGAAGACTAGTTTTGGGAGTAGAAGCAGGAATGATTCCGGCACCAGAAGGTGTTAGAGCAAAGGACAAAAGTATAAACCCCTCGCCACCAGGAGCTGATTTACCAATCACAATGCATCTAATTCAGTCAGGCTCTTGGTAGAACGAATAGACTGGGTAGACTGGGATCTAGGCTGTTCCAAAAAGGGGCTAGGTAAATGACCGGCAAAGGG
>NC_056746.1:886148150-886150650 GCF_019279795.1 Protopterus annectens | reverse complement strand
AACCTCGATAGCGCTAACGTTATTTGTTACGTTTCTTGTCATTAAACGCTGTTTGTTTTTATGAACGCCTTTTTACTGGATCTTTTTGAAGAGCTACCACGCCACATCTAGTTGGGTTTTGTTTTTGGACTTATTTGTTTCTTGGACATTCTGGGTGAACGTTTTTATTTCTTGTCTGCGTGGATGGATGCGGTGGTGGAATCAGGTTTAACCGTGATAAGGAAAGAGAGACCAGCACTTGGTACTATGGGACCGCTATGCAATGTTTTGCAAGACTTGGTTAATCCACTTTTAACGGATGGTGGTTTCACTGAAATAGAATATCCTGTAGTAGATACCGACACTGAGACTTTAGTAAGACAACTAAAAAAGGACATCGAAAATAACCTGTTTAGATTCAAACGCCTCCAATGCCAGAGGCATCATATGGAGGCAAGCATTCAGTTAAAGATTGTTCCTCGTGGCTTACGGATCTTGAATATGCCGAGTTACGGCAACATGTATCCGGAACTACTGTTACGGTGGCAAAATATTAATCTACAAGCTAGCATGGATTACATGAGACTGCTTGTGGATTTCTTTAAACCTAAAGAGACTGAATTGTTGGATATTTTAACTCAACAGCAGGACAAGCTAACAGGATTGATGGGAGGTGATTCGACAGATCTATTTTTACAAGAGATAGTAGAACGTGTTAATCGCTACAGCAACAATTTGCTTACACACAAAAGGAAGAAGATCAACAGGGATAAGCGAGATTTTGAATCCAACTGTGTGTTTGTTTGGCCTAGAACTGTACCCCCCAAGGATGTGCCCTCTAAGATTGTGCCCCACAAGGATGTCTTATCTGACATTAACAGAGGTACCAATATACGACCTCGA
Source organism: Protopterus annectens (assembly GCF_019279795.1). Taxonomy (NCBI): domain Eukaryota; kingdom Metazoa; phylum Chordata; order Ceratodontiformes; family Protopteridae; genus Protopterus; species Protopterus annectens. The sequence goes on along the minus strand of NC_056746.1, from coordinate 886,149,768 downwards.
AGCAACAATGAGACAGCTGTTGTCGATGGAGAAAGGATGGAAACAGGGAACTTGGCTGAAGTGAATGGGGCTGGATCACCTTTATTGGTGAATCAGGAAAGTTCTTTGGATAGTGCTGCTGTTAACAATTTCAACTCAGCTCTATTGAGTCCTAAATCAGTGACCTCTGTATACTTTACACCAGCTGAACAACGATCGGTGCCAACAGGACCCGCGGAGACATCTATGACTTGAACGGATACTGTTGTGAGACGTAAGATACAGTTGGAAAATTTAAGAGAGGGCCGGCAACAGGATTTTCGAACAGTTCCGTTCCCCATAAGGAACGGGAGGAAACGATCCATAGATCACGACAACGAGCAAGTGGCCAAACGCCCGGACAACAAAGTGGAAAGATACAACCAACAATACAGACACAAATGGAAGCAAAATCACTGATATGGAATATATCTGATTATCATTTAACGGCAGCAGAGAAAACACTTTTGGAGAAAGGACTTTCTTTTATTCCAACTAAGAAAGCAGGTATGAGTAATTATTTACTTGCAATTAGACTTTTCGTTAGAAATGTTAATTTGAAGCTCATGCATGAAGGATCTACGCATGCCAATGAATGTCCTTTTAAAGCGTAAGAGCGTTAATCCTAAACTTATGCCAAATTTAGAATTGTTTATAAAAGCAGTAGAGAACGATCTGTATCAAGGTGGCTTATTTGACTCTTTGCAGTTGACTGACAACTTGGATTCCACTTTGAGTGATGCTTTGGCTTCACTTAAGAACAATAAGCAAATCATCATTCGACCGGCTGACAAAGGTGGACAGACTGTTATTATGAATAGAACTTATTACATTGACTCTATGCTAAGCATGCTCAGTACAGATGCCTATGAGACCGTTACTTTTGAGATGATTGAGGAATGTTGTTTAAAAATACAAAATATGTTAGATGATTGCCTGTCTCTAGGACTGCTAACAAGACAACTGTATGATTATTTTTCTGTAGATTTTCCAGTATTACCTAGCATGAATGGACTCGAAAGTTCATAAAATGCTTTTAAGCCCTTATTTAGACCAATTGTGGCTGGAGAGGGCTGGAGTCATAACCTTTTCGATTTATTTAGATACCAAACTTAAACAGGTTCTATCAAAAGTAGAATCGTTCTTAAGGATACAGGTCAATTTCTGACCGATTTGTACAGCTTTACTAGAAATGTGATACAGGTAGATGAGTTAGAATTGGTGACGATGGACGTCAACTCATTATTTACCTGTATACCCAATGAGATCGGTATAAGGATGGTCAGTAAACTGTTGAAGGAGATGTTCTCTGACACTGAGACAGATCTACTGACATTGTTCTTAGAAACAGTGTTGGAGAACAATTTCTTTTGTTTATGGAACAACCATACAGGCAATCCACAGGAGTTGCCATGGGTACCAACTGTGCCAACTCATACGCCAATTTGGTGATGGTGGCATGGGAGAAGGAGGTCATCTCAACTTGTTCCAGCATCGTCTTTTATAGACGTTTTGTAGATGACCTCTTTCTCCTATGGGCTGGTACTGTAGAATCATTAGAGGCATTTTTTAGTTATGTGAACAATCTAGATTGTTTTTT
>NC_056746.1:886028150-886143150 GCF_019279795.1 Protopterus annectens | reverse complement strand
CAACCTTGGCAAGTCCTTAAAAGTTCACAATAGAGAAGTGAACTTGACGCATGTCCTGGGTAGCAACTTATACTACTCAGCTAGAAAACAGAGGCTACCTCTTTGCCAAATAAATTTGTCTCTAAAACACCCTTATTCTTAAAAATACTCAAATTTAAACAGTTGCCACTCCAGTGGTGTAGAGGGATAAAGCCTTTACTACAAACTAGCCAATCTGGGTTCGATTAGCAGTTTGGACAAATGACAGAGCAGCAGGGAGGGCTGGGCATTACTATCCCGGGTAGGTGGGTGGGCCTACATGCATCTCCTGTGTCGATCCCTTGTGGTGGCTGGGGGGCACACTATTATGTGTGCCTAAAAGGGGGCAATAAGGTGGAGACGTAGCTGAATAAGAAGTTATGTACCTACCATAACGTTCCATGTTAGTTGTCTTCTTATCGCCTTCTTTCTTGCTGGTTGGGATCGGCACCGACTCGGCCATTTTCAAAAGCTCGAGAGCTGCTTACTGGCTCAAGGCCCCCCCCCTATGTCCCATGATGCCTGGCGCTAGATACCCAGATCTCGTTTGGTGACCTAACTACAGACATAATAACAATTATAATAATACAGTAAATTTAGCAGGATACAGGAACCTACTGGAGAGACTGACAGAAGTAATAGCCAGAGAAGACTCAGCCAGTGATCAACAAACCCTTCTCGGTCTACTAGGATAGGGGGATAGAGGGTGGGACGCAAGAAAGAAGGCAAGAAGAAGAACAACTAACATGGAACGTTATGGTAGGTACATAACTTCTTAATATTAAGTTGTCTATCTTGCCTTCATTCTTGCTGGTTGGGACAGCGTCCCTAGCACCTCAATCCTGGGTGGCTCATCGGAACAGACTCTTCAGAACAGTGGAACCAAAATCAGCTCTGCTTCTGGAAGCCACATCCAGTTGATAATGTGAAATGAAGGTATGTGGATTAGCCAGCTGCCGCACAAATAGTTTCCATTGGCTATCTGGCCTGAAAAGCCACAGAAGTAGTTAGAGCTCTGGTGGAGTGACCTTTGGGTTTAGCAGGAAGCTCTTTATTTCTTAACTGATATATAAAGATAATAGTAGAAGTCAACCACCTAGATAAGGTGACTTTTGACACCGGTATGCCTTGTTTTCCCTCAGCGTAAGACAGGAACAACTGGTCTGATTTTCTGATTTGCTTGGTTCTATGCAAGTAAAAGCATAATTGTCTATGGACGTCCAGCTGATGTAACTTGTATTGTGCCTTGTTGGAATAATTTGGAAAGAACACAGGTAGTTCAATGGACTGATTCAAATTATAATCAGCAGTAACCTTTGGAAGAAAGGAAGGGTTAGTCCAAAGAGAAACTCTATCATTGTGACTCTTCTGGCCGACGTAACTGTGACCAGAAGAAGGGTTTTCCAAGAAAGAAACTTCAAGGAACAGGAAGCTGCCGGTTCAAAGGGGGGCAGTATCAGGGAAGCTAGAATCAAATTCAGATCCCACGGAGGCAGGGGATCTCTAACTGGGGGCCTGAGTAGAGTGGTCCCTTTAAGAAAGGCTTTACAAAGCTTATGGGACATGATGCTGGAATCAGATAGGCCCGTATGAAAGTTTGAAATTGCAGCTAGCTGAACTCTAATCGTGGCAGAAGAGGATCCTGTTCGAAAAAATTCTGCTAGAAATTCTAAAATATGGTGCACAGGGGCTGAAAAAGGATCTATCTTCCTGTTCTCTGCCCATAAGGAAAAACGTTTCCACTTGCTAGCATAAGTTTTCCTAGTGGTCGACTTATGCGAGGATAAGATGATTTCACGCACCGAATGACAGATGTTGGGAAGCCTGGCTAAGGTCAGAAGTGGAGAAACCAAGCAGTGAGCTGGAGAGATTGAAGAGATTGGTGCAGCCCGCCCGATTGATGGATAAGGAGTTCTGGAATTGGGTCCAGGGCTACTCCAGAAGGTGATGATGCAGGAAAGGGAACCAAATTTGTCAAGGCCAGTAAGGGGCAATGAGGATCATCTTGCATCCCAATGTGGTAGCTTTCTGAATTAGTTTTGGAATCAGGGGAAATGGAGGGAATGCATAAAGAAGTCCCTGGGGCCAATTGTGAGCTAGAGCGTCTCTGGGGAGGTGTCCAGGGAGAGGAAGGAGAGAGAAGAAATTGTCGCACTTGCTGTTGAAGGGGGTGGCAAAAAGATCGCAGCAAGGCTGACCCCATTTGTGGAAGATTTTGTCCGCCACAGTCTAATTGGGAGACCACTCGTGAGGCATAAGAATTGCTCTGCTCAGCCTGTCTGCTATAACGTTGGACTTCCCAGGGATGTGCGCTGCTATCAGAAACCGTTGGGAAGAGATTGCCCACTGCCAAAGTCTGAGTGCTTCTCAACATAAGGGGTACGACTTGGTTCCGCCCTGCTTGTTGATGTACCATACCATTGACATATTGTCTGTTTGAATTGCAATGGTCCCGGTGGGAAGTGAGTTCTGAAGAGCTTGCAACGTTAAAAGCATGGCTCTCATCTCCAAGACATTGATAAGCAGATGGTACTCGTGAGGCTGCCAGGTGCCTTGGACTGTTTTGCCCTGAAAATGCCCCCCCCACCCCCACCCGATCAGGGAGGTGTCTGTGGTCACCGTAGCTACTGGAGGAGGAAGAACGAATGGTCTGCCCTGGTGTAATGATGGGGAAACCATCCACCAAACAAGTTGTTTTTTGCATGACTGTGTGATCATTATCATGCGAGACATTGGGAGTTGCTGGAAGGACCACTGTGTGAACAACATCCACTGAAGAATCCTCATGTGAAAACGTGCAAGGGGAACTAGTATTATAGCCGCTGCCATGAGACCCAATGTTTTCAGGACAAATCTGGCCTGAATCTTTTTGCAACCTAATAAGACCTGCACATGTTGTCGAATGGCTAACATTCTGTCTGCTGGGAGAATCGCTGACATGTCCTTTGTGTTTAAATTTGCGCCTATAAAGTTGATAGATTGACAAGGTGACAATGCAGACTTTTTGAAATTTATTGTGATACCTAGAGTAGAGCACGTTTGGATGGTGTAGTCTCTGGCTAGCAGCAGGTGATGCCTGGTGGTTGCAGTAAGGAGCCAGTCGTCTAAATATGGAAATACCTGGAATCCTTGCCATCTCAAGTGAGCGGTGACTACTGCCAAACATTTGCTGAACACCCTGGGGGCTGTGGTGAGACCAAAGGGCAGTGCTCTGAACTGATAATGACTGGCTCCCAGCCGGAAGCGGAGGAATCTTCTGGAGCATCTGTGCATTTTGATATGGTAGTACGTGTCCTGAAGATCTATGGAGCACATCTAATTGTCCTGAACCAGAAAGGGTAAAATGGACTGTAGCGTGACCATCTGGAACTTCGCTCTTTGAACAGACCTGTTTAGTCTGCTGAGATCCAGAATGGGTCTCCAGTCCCCTGTCTGTTTTGGTACCAAAAAGAACCTTGAGTAAGTTCCGGATCCTTGTTGGTCTGCTGGGACTGACTGGATGGCTCTTTTTCTTAGCAGTTTTGAAATTTCTTGAACTGCTTGATCCCTTAGATTGGGTGGAACATCTGGAAGGGATTTGTTGGAAAAGAGTGGCGTGCGAAAGAAGGGAATGTTGTAGCCTTCAGATATGATAGAAAGTACCCATTTGTCTTGTGTTATACTTTGCCAGGCTTTTGGGACAGCGATAATCTTCCCCCGACTGCCTCTGAAGGTGGACAGTCAGGCAGCACTTCAGGGATGCTGGAAGGGCTTTGTCAGAGAAGGATTCTCTTTGGCCCTGATTTTGTGGACCCCCCCCACCTCTAGGGTGGCGTCTATTGTTGTTCCCTCCTCTGCCCCTGGAGGGGAACTCTCCACGTGTGTCAGGCACGGTTCCCTGGGATTTCCGGAACCACATCTTCCCACTCTTCTGACCCTTGGGATACGGTCTTGAAGGAGTGGAAAAACGGACTCCAATGGCAGAGAGAGTCTTGCCTTCCTGCTCACACCTGGTAAGGGTATCCTTCACCTGTGGTCCAAACAGAGCAGAACCATCAAAGGGGGTGTTGGTGAAAGATGTCTTGAAGGGTTCTGCAAAGTTGCATAACCGCATCCAAGCATGTCTCCTCAAAGCCACACCTGTGCCTGCGGCTCTACTCGCTCCATCAGTTGCATAAGAGATGAGCTGCATGGAGGGGTTTACTAAAGAATTTAGAGTCACCAGCTGGGAGGCAATCATAGCCTGAGCCCCTGCAGCTGATGGATCTTGAAGGGTATCTCCTAGCTCTTTAAGGAGATCCCTTTGAAGGCGGGTAAAATGGCACTAATAGTTCAGAGACCTCATGGAAAAGGTCGCTGAGGAAAACATCCACTTCCCATATCTGTCCATCGTCCTAGATTCCTTATTAGGGGGATGGACAGACGAAGACGTTTCAGCCAACTCCTTTTTAGTGGCCGCTGCTAGCACCATGGCATCCACGGGAACACCCTTGGTCAGAAATTGCTTGTCTTGAAGGGCAGTGATGAATTTTGTGGGCCTACGGGGAGTTGGTTCCACTGAGTCTGGAGCTGACCACGCCTTTCGAGCCACCACCGACATCAGTGGATCGAAAGGCGGAGACACCCAGGAGGTGGAGGGTTGGGAACCAAACGTGTCCAGGAATACCGACTCATCCTCAGAAGGGTTAAGGGTAGTCCAGTTCTCCCTCTGCCTAAGGATTTCAAGGATGTCTGAGAAGGATACATCTTCAGAGGGGGATCTCGGGGACCCTCCCTCAGGGGAGTCAACATGCTTCCTCTTGCATTTCCTCTTTCGAGGGGGCTCCTCTGAATGAACGGGGGAGGCCTCGGAAGAGGAAGATACACCCAATGGGGTGCCCTGGAGAGGTTGTTCCCCACGCTTGGGGTCGGGAGGAGGGTCAGAGGCAGGAGCAGGCACCATTGGGGGAGGAGCCGATGAAGCTGACTGTGAGGCTGACTCAGATGCCAGCACACTCCTCATGACCTCGAAGGCGCCCCTTCCCGATACCAGAGAAGACTCCGGCTCTGAAGAGACCGGAATCCTTCCCGGCACCGAGAGAGATGGCTCCGAAGCAGATGTAGGAGCCGAACTCATCTGCGCCGAAGCTCCGAGAGGGAGAATGGGGTCGGACAAGGGTCCAATGCCACTCGCCCCCTCGGCGCCGACGAGAGAGTCCCGGCGCCCAGATCCCTCCAAGGACGGCACCATGGAAGAGATCGGAGCCAATGACGGAACCAAAAGGGGAGGTATCGGCGCCAACGGACCCACGGTTCCAGCCACAGCATGCTCTGGCTCCGAACTCAAGGGATGAGTCGAAGGAGGAACTATCGGTGAAAAAGGTAGAGCCGAGCCCTGATGAGGGGGGGCTGGATAGCATTTTTGCCAGGGCCTGCGACTTTAAAAGCCTGCTCACCACTCTCTCCAAATCATGGTCAGATAACCTAGATGACCGAGAAGAGTGGGACCGATGACTATGCTCAGATTGCAGTAAGGGTGACCCTGGAGCTGAGTGTATCGACTCCAAGGATGGTGACCTGGAGCGTTTTCGACTCCTTGACGGTTCCGACGGAAGAGTCGGGGCCAACTGGGAGATAGGTACTTCGGCTCCGGTCGGAGCCAAAGTTGACGTAGAAATAGGTGCTTCAGTTCCAGCCAGAACCGAAGTTGAAGCAGAAGCCATACTCGGCGACGGCTCCAAGCTGGGAGCCGACGGCTTCGATGGCCTAGAAGGTTTCACTGACTGAGTCTTGGCCGGTGATCCTTCAGGTTTAAGCAAATCCCTAAGGATAAGCTTATTCCTACACTCCTGCAGGACTCTTGGACTAAAGGCGTGACACACCGAACAAGAGTCCTGCAGGTGTAGGGAGCCCAAGCAATAAACACAAGAAGTGTGACCATCTGTCAGAGACATATTCTGACAGCATGAGTCACACTTCTTGAATCCCGACACTTTTGTGTCTTTAGACATTCCTGTGAAGGAAAATCAATTACAAAGAACAAGTATAAAGGAGAGTAGGTAACTGGAAAAAAATATACACAAACCACACAAGTTACCACACCCTAACAGCACACACACACACACACACACACACACACACACACTATATATAATATAAGACCTACAACTACCACAATTTCTAATGAACTTTGTCTACTTTAAAAAAATAAAACAATGATAAGCCTCTAACTAAAACGGCTTACTTTGAAAAGATAAACGGGAGTGGGGGAGGGAGAGGAAAACTCTCTAAGGAAAAAACAAGTTTTTAAGGGGGGGGGGCAGTAACAAACTACCATAGAACCTACAGCTAAGCTATGACAATAAGCGTATATTCAATAAAGTACAAAAAAGTCCTAAATATAGTGAATAAAGAGAAAATATACGACCTGAGCCAGTAAACGCAACCTCGTAGCAGAAGCGGCAAATGAGATCTGGGTATCCAGCGTCAGGCATCATGGGACATAGGGGGGCCTCGAGCCAGTAAGCAGCTCTCGAGCTTTTGAAGATGGCCGAGTCGGAGCAGAGGATCAGCTCCGAACCCAACCAGCAAGAATGAAGGTGAGATAGACAACTTAACATCTGATGTTCTGACAGGGTGATAAGCAGTGCATCTCCACTGCACTCTTGCCTCCCCCCCCAGCATACCATTAGGTCCACAAGGGAGGGGAAAATGTGTAGGTCATACAACACTCCACAACAGATCCAAGGACATACAGCACCCCAAGATGCCTAGTTCCAAGACTGCCCCAGCAACACCAAAATAAGTCTGGGGGGAGACAAGGAGGCAACTGCTAGACCTGGTGTGGATGAGTACTGAGATGCTGGACCGGTACCAATGAAGGAAGGAAGAGGGAGAAAAAAAATCTAAACAGTTACAGGTTCTCATAGGTTGGTACTAGGCTATCAGCCCTAGGGCCTATACAAGCCTAGCCATAACAATTCCCTGGCTATTTCTTCCCACACTATTTACTTCCCTGGATCCCTGTCTAGCAGGCCAACTGACGTGATCCCCGGGGTGAATTTCCTTTCTCCCATCCAATCAAGGTTCCTTTTGAAAAGGGCCACAGAGGCACTCTGCTTGACATGTATGGGCAATCTATTCCAGAGTCTGGGGAGTCTCTGGGTCAGGAACCTATCCCTCCAGCATGTTTTGTTTATTGTGATGACAAGGTTTAGATCCCTGGAGCGTGTGGCTCTGAGGGATTGGGATTTCTTTAAGTGTAGCATGTCCAACAGCTCTGGGGGTGACATGGCCTTGTATGTTAAGCAGAGATCGCCTCTGAGTAGACGATATGCGACAAAGTATAGCACATCTGCTTTAGGCCTGCGATTCTTTTAGTGAGGTATTTCTGTGGCCTTTCCAGTTGTTGCAGATGTCTTGAGAGGTACATACCAAACGGCGCATTGTATTCTATAATGGGTCTAATGAGGGATGAGTACAGTGGGACAATGACCTCCTTTTTTCTGGATGAAAAGCCCTTTGTGATGAGGTGTGCCACACAGAAGGATTTCCTGACTGTTGTGGCAATGTGATTATCGAAGCTGAGACCACTGTCCACTTGTGTCCCTAAGTCTCATCACACTTTCGGTGTTTAGTGTACTGCCACCTGTATGGTAATTCACGGGTACATGTTTTTTCCCAAAGGGGATAACTATACATTTCTTGGCATTGAGCTTGAGCCCATGGCTCTGGCACCAGACATCTGTTTCTGTAAGGCCCTTTTGTAGAGTATCCACATCATTTGGGGATTCAATAATGGTTCCCAGTTTGCAGTCATCTGCGAACTTTGTTAGCCAGAGTCCCTTAGTGTTGGCCTGTACTTCAGAGAAGTAGATGCCAAATAACAGTGGTCCCAGGACTGAACCCTGAGGTACTCCACTTGTCACTTGTCTGGAGCTGGATTTGGAGTCGGCTACTTTTACCGTGTGGGTTCTATCAGTAAGCCAGTTAGCAACCCATTGGGTGACGTAGGGATTAATGCCCAGCTTAGTAAGTTTATTTAAGATTCCAGAGTGGGGGATGGTGTCAAAAGCCTTGGCAAGGTCTAGATAGGCTGTGTGGACCACCTTACCCTTGTCCATGGCTCTGGAGACTGATTCGAAAAAGTCAATCAGGTTCAGGAGGCAAGATCGGCCCTTCACGAACCCAAACTGGGTGGGGTCCAGTGTTTGAAGGTTGCCAATGTCTTTGTTTATAAGTTCCATGATAATACGTTCCATGGCCTTGCAGATAAGGCTCATCAGACTGATGGGACGGTAGTTTCCGGGATCCAAGGTGGATCCCCCCCTTGTGGAGTGGGATAACTGTAGCTCTGCACCACTCAGTGGGCACGAAACCTGAGGTGAGGCTATGATTAAACATGACACTTAGGTGAGGTGCCAGTTCATATTGTAGTTCATGTAGTACACAGCCCGGGATGTCATCTGGTCCCATGGATGCTGTATTCTTAGCTTTGGAGAGTGCGTTTTTTACCTGTGCGGCCGTTATTACTGGAATTTGGCAATCTTCCGGTATTGAGATTGGCCATTTAGGGGGTGAGAGGGGGGTGAAGCTGGCACTGAATCGATCTGCCAGGATATTGGCAATATCCTTGGGATCAGTATATTTAATGCCATTCTGTTTTAGCTCAGAGCAGATCTGAGCATTGCCATTTAGATTCTTGACATAGTTATAGAATGCCTTGTGGTTGTCTTTGGAATCTTTGGCAATTTTATTTCCGTAACTAGCTTTGGAGGATTTTATGAGGGATCTCAGTTTCTTACTGAGGCTGGTAAGGGAGTTTTTTGCATCCTGGGATTGTCCTCTTTTTTGCAACAGTTTCTTCCTTTTGTTGTAAAGTTTGTTTATGGCAGGGGACCACCAGATTGGCTTCCTTTTTTTGGATGAGAGCATCTTGGTTCTATTTGGGATGGCATGATTCATGCATGAGTGGATGTGCTCGTACAGTGCCTTAGTGTAGGATTCAGCAGTTGAACTTTCAGTTCCCCATCTGCATGGGTGTCATGAAGTTGGTCATTTCTGACTTGAGTAGCATGAAGTTGGTTTTGGAGAAGTTTTTTATGGAGGTTTCCTTACTGGGGGGGGGGGGTGAGATGTGGCTGTTAAGGGTGATTAGCTTATGGTCAGACCTGACTAACGAGGGGGTGACCATATGTGGGGAGCATCGATTTCCCATGTTGGTAATGACCAGGTCTAGGATATTGGAGCCCCTGTTGGGACTATGGGTTAGTTGATCCAGGGCGTTGGAATTTATGAATTCCAAGAACCGTTGGGCAAAAGTGTTGGTACATGAGTAGTTTTCCCAGTTAATGGCACGGTAGTTAAAATCACCCAGTATTAGGGTGTTTGGTTCTATCTTAATATTTTCCAGTAAAGAAAGGTGTAGTGAGAATCTTGGGGTATGGTGAGGGATCTGTAGCAAGCTACACTTTGGATTGCAGTCTTACCTAGTGTTAGTTGCACCTGGAGAATTTCAGATGCATTGTGTTGGGCAACTAGCCTGGTGGTGTGAATATCCTTGGTGAATATGGACACTCCTCCACCTTTAGTGTTTCAGTCCTGGTTTGGTGGCCGAAAAGTGTGGTAAGAGTTGTAGCCTGGTATTGCAGGGGTGCTCTCTGGAGCCTTGAACCAGGTCTCAGTTACTGCACAGATATCGATGTTCTCCATTTTTAGGAGTGCCTCGAGAGAGTGCACTTTGAGGTTTAGACTTCTAGCATTGAGTAGCATTACCTTCAGATTTTGCATGCTTGTGCCTGTTACGGTGGTGGTTTTGTCCTTTGAACTTTGCCTAAAAAAGGCACTACAGGGGTGGCAAGAGCCTTAGCCAGTAACCTGAAACCCAGGGGAGACAGGTGCAGACCATTTCTAGCAGAGCATCGTGGTCTGTTGATCATGTCGTCCCAGGCAGACAGATACAGGATCCCCTTTGAATGACACCAGAAGCTTAGCCAATTGTTGAAGTCAATCATTTTGTCCTTATATTGTGGTATCATTCTGGGCGAAGGCAGGATGCTACTCAGGGCTAGGGTCATACCTGCCTGGGCCACATGATCCGAGAGCTCTTCCATGTCTCTCTTCATGTAGTCCAAGGAGGTATGTCTCAAGTCATTCACTCCAACATGGACAATGACAGAGTCATATTTGCACTTGTTGTGGAGTGACTTGAGTGCATGTGGCAGATCCTGGCACCTGACAGGCAGCTGATTGTAATTTTCTCCTTGTTCAACCTGGTGAGTGGGACATCAGTGCGCCGGACTATAGAGTCACCTATGACTAAAGTGTTAGGTACGTTGTCTTTCCTTAGGGACTGTTGCTGGGTGGCACACTGGTGTTGTGAACTATGTGACACTTTGGTTGTGATTGGTGTTTGTTTGCATTTCAGCTTCAGAGGTCCTTGTTGCTTGGGCAGGTTATAGTTAAGGGCCTCTGCATATGTGGATTTAGTGTTGCTATATGTGGGTGTTGGTGGTGTAGGTTTAGAAGGGCTATGTGTTGCTTGAGGTGTAGTGTGGGTGTTAACCTTCTCCTTGACTGTCTAGCACAATCTTGGGTGAAGAGAGCTTTGCTTCCATTTTGGCTATGTAAGTGCATCTCTCACAGGTTGTAGTGTTGGGTGGTAGGAGGAGAGGGTTGTCTGTGTACATGAGGCAAATGCTGCATTGCTCCAGTATGCCCAGATTCACCAGGTGGACAGGAGAAATCACAGGAAGCGGACCCTTGGACACACCTGGTTTGGTGCTTTTTTTTTGTAAAGTACAGGAGCTGTTTTCCCTTACCTTAGCAAGGTACTTGGCAATTATAGGCTGTTTAGTGCCTACTATTAATTTCTCCTTATTAACAAGGAGAGTTGAGTGCTTGTATCAGTTTAAGGCTTCCTATTGCTTTCCGGTTATTCTGATGTTCTGAGCAGTTAGATACAAACTTAGAACCAAACAGATTATTATGCAACTGCTGCACAAAGTCCAAAAAATGTAATTGTTATCCATGACATATTTATTTATTTTTATTTATTTTACATTTGTTGACCGGGAAAGTCCGACTGGACACATGTCCATTTTCAGCGGAGGCCCGGGGAGAAAAGCTCCAATAGTACATAGTAGGTTACAAAAAGTTCCAATAGTACATAGTAGGTTACAACAATGTTTGACAGCTAACATACGATTGTAGTTATGCACTAAATACCCAGGGAAGAAAAAAAAGTTACATTAGTATGTACAATAACAATTATAAAGAGAAAAACAAAGCATCATATAGTTAGTATACACAGGTAAGAAAAAGTTACATTAGGATGTACAGTGAACAATTATTATAAGAAACAAACCTACAAGTAGTTAGTTTCAGGGGGAGAGTAGATGGCTTGAGGCCTAGGAGGATAGTAATTTCACTGAGGAGGTTGAGGGGAGCTATGGGTTAGTCTGGATTAGAACATTGGCAAAGCCAGTGGGATTTGAAGTGGTGGGAGAGGCCATTTCTGAAAGTATTTAGGAGGTTGATTCGGTGAGACTAGGTGGAAGAGAGTTCCATATTTTACCCACTGTGTTTGAAAACAGAGAGTCACCTCCTGAGTTACAGGATTTGATTGTCTGTGCGAGTAATCTGTGAGATGATCTTAGTCTATTTAGGTTGGTATAAGGGGTAATTATTCCAGACAGGCCGGGAGTGTTTTCAGGTTGAGAGAGTATTTTGTAAGCAATAATAAGTTGCTTCTGTAGAAGTAGATTTGGTAGTTCTATCCAACCTAGGTTCTGAAGATTAGTACAGTGATGGGTTTTGTAGGGCAGGCCTGTGGCAAATCTTGCAATATGATTATAACAACAAGAGAGTTTAGATAGATCCGATTTGTTGGGATTTGTAAGTATGGGGGGGGCATACAAGAGGGTAGAAAGGAGATGGGTGCGAGCAATGGCAACTTTAGCCGTGGGAGTCAGAAAAGATTTTATTCTATAAAGGGACCCCAGTTTCTTAACAGTTTTGATAGTTTGGTTGATGTGCACATCAAATCTGAGTTTGTTGTCAATGGTAACCCCTAATAGCTTGGTATGAGGGTCGGGGTGATGGTGGTTCCATTGTTGGATTGTACACAAAGGAAAAGTTGGTGTTTTATGGGTAGGATGGAAGAGTAGCATTTTCGTTTTTTTTGGATTAAGGATCAGTTGGCGTTCTGATAACCAATTCTCAACTGCAGTGAAACAGTCTTGAGTTTTGGATAATAGAATAGTTGGGGATCTATCTGAGCAAATTAAAGTCAGTCATCAGCATATTGAATACATGTAGACTCTGGGATGACTTTGTTAAGATCATTAATAAAGATGGAAAATAGAAGAGGGCCAAGTATGGAACCTTGGGGACTCCTATGGTGTTGGGTATGAGGTCGGAGAGCTTGCTTTGCCAGAGCACAGCTTGTTGCCTATCAGAAAGATAGGCATGAAACCAGTCTAGGGTTTTGTTATCTAGATAGAGAGTTTTTAGGGTTGCATGCAAGAGTTTGTGGTTGACCATATCAAATGCTTTTGATAGGTCCAAGAAGAGGGCTGAAGAAATTTTTTGTCATTCCGGTTAAGATTGATAGTGTTTGTGAAAGAGAGGAGAGCGGTAGTAGTGCTATGTTTGGGCCTGAAGCCATGCTGGGAGTTGGTTAGCAGGTTTTCCTGAGTTAGGTAGTGGATGAGTTGTTTGTGAATACTTTTTTCCATGATTTTTGCCAGTGGTGACAAAATGGCTATTGGTCTGTAGTTTGAGAGGTCAGTGGATGAGCCACCTTTATGGAGGGGGATGACATGGGAGATTTTCCATATGGAGGGGATTGTGGATTCAGTTATGGTCCGATTAATTAAGATTGAGATGGGATAGGCTATAACATCCGCAGCTTTTTGTAGAAAGTCTGCTGGAAGTAGGTCTGCCGCGAGAGTGGTTGGCTTTAGTTTCCTTAGTAAGGATCGGATGTATGCAGTAGGGACAGGTTGTAGGTTGAATAACGGCGTGGTCTTCTGGGTGGGACTTGTGGTTAGGGAGCAGGGGGCTACTTGTTGGTTGGCTAAGGATTTGATCACATCGATGAAGAAGGTATTAAAGGATGTGGCCACTTCATCTGGGTTTTTCATAGTTAGGTTTGCTGGTGTGGGGTGGAGGACCTGCCTGGATGGAGAAGTTTGTTTATTCCTGTCCAAAACTTTTGGGGGTTGTTTTGATGTTTATGTTGTAGTTGGAAATAGTAGTTCTTTTTGTCCATTAAGATAGATTTTTTTGTGTCATTTCTTAGTTTTGGAAGTTGGTACGGTCTAGGGGTGTCTTGGTAGTACGCCATTTATTCCATGCTTTGTTTCTAGCTTTGATTTTGGCTGTGGAGTCTTTTGATAGCCATGGTGCTATGAGAGCTTTTGTTTTGATTAACCGTTTGGGGGCATGTGTGTCAAGTATGTTTAGAAATGTGGAGTTAAATTTTATTACAGCTTCTTCTAGTGGGAGGTGTTTTAGGATTGACCAGTTACAGGACTGCAGCTCATTTCGGAATCTAGTGATGTCAAAATGTTTGGTGCTTCTAACAGTCCTGAGTACAGGGAGGTGGCAGCTACCACTTTTGCTTTTACCATATAAGTAATGAGGTGATCACTGAGCTCATTAGTAATAGTCCCAGATTTATAAGTTCCGGGTTTATGGTTAGTGAGTATCCAGTCTAGGATACTTTCTTTTGTTTGTTGCTGCCAATTCTAGTAGAGGTGGTAATATTTTGTGAGAAGCCATGGAGATTGATATTGGTTGGGTCTGTCTCTGACACACATTGATTTCAGTCAATGTTGACATCTCCCAGAATTATGGTTTCTTGTGGGAAGTTATTTGTCAGCCAACTTAGAGTGTTCTCAAGAGTGTCAGAGTTGTTCCCAGGGGGAATATAGATTACGATTAGGTTAATACTTTTTTCTTTATTTAGTTGTAGTTTTAGGGTTGTTAATTCTATGTTGGGTATTTGCGGTGGCTGAGTGGGGTGTAGGGTAACGCTGAGTGTGCTTTTGAAGAGCACAGCAGTACCACCACCTCTTTTTGAGGCGATCGGTCCTGTATATGTTGTAGCCAGGTGGCAGGATTGTTATCTTTGGTCTCTGGTTTGAGCCAGGTTTCTGTGAGACACATAATGTCAGGGAGGTAAGTTGCTAAAAGAGCATGTAGATTATGAATTTTATTATTTAGGCTTCTAATATTAAGGTGGCAAATAAGAAGGAGTCAGGAGGTCTTGGAAACAAGGATGTTTTATTTGCACTGTCATTTGATGGAGGGCCTGGGTTTGGATGTATGTCTCCATCTATATTTATGTTTTTCTAAGATACATTATTAGCTTCATCAGTTTATGTAGTAGTTTATCTATGTTTTGGACTTGGGGTAGATTATGTTTGGTTTATAGGAGTAGTGGAAGTGAGTAAGCGGTGTTTTGTTGATTAGGTAGTGAGTAGGGTGATTAGTGTTGATCAGAAATGTGGGAGTACTAGTTTGGTACTTTGGATAATGAAAACCTGGGTGTGTCTGGGACTCGTATATAGTTAGCAGGTATAGTGTGATAAGAATTGGTAGGGTGAGAGTTACAGTTTTTGGGCTGGTATAGTGATATGGGGTGTTAAGGACTTCATACTGTTGCTTGATTGGTTATAAGATAGTTAGTGTAGGTGGTTTGGTATTGGTTGGGGAGAGGCGGGGTGGGGAGTGAGGCAGTGTGATTTGTGAGCCTAGTGGACTTGGATGGGCAGTGAAAGAGGTGGGCCAAGAGTTTTGAGTGGCTAGAGATAAAGGAGGGTGTGGTTAGTTAAGTATAAATATAGGGGTACTGGGGCGGGTGGGATACGGGGGCAGGGTGGGGCGCGGAGCGAGCCCGAGCGCAGCGAGGGCGAGCGGAGCGGGGTTAATCCCACTCCACACAGAGCAAGTCCAGGTAATACACTAGTAGATGTTTTTTCCTTGCTACAGGGCTCTACAAGTGAAGCATAATAGTAGCTGCACTTTTGCTTATAGTTTGGGACTAGCTCCTCTGTTTTACTCAGAATTCACACTAATTTTCCAAGTAAGTGAGGAGAAGATACTGTTGTTTGCGTCTTACTGCTGTGTGTGAAACCCAGTTCGCAAGCTAGTTTAGGGGATACTTTACAATGTAAAATACATTAGTAGCTTTCATAAATATAAATATTATATTATAATATTATATTATAATATTATAATATAAATATTAAGTCATCAATATAACTGAACATAAAACATGATTTTGAAAAAAAAAGTAACCCAAATGCACCCACAGCCATATCTTTCAACTTGTGATACAGTTTACCATCAAACCTAAAAAAACTTGCTCAATAAAAAATTTACGAATTTTAGAGCATACTCCGAAATAGCATTCTTATCAAAATAAAATTTTAAAACAGACAGACCATCTTGATGTTGTATCAATGCATAAAGTTTATCAACATCCACAGTTACAAAATACATTTTTATCTAAACCTTTATTTACTGGCATTTGTTTACCGTGAAACTTGACTGGATAATTGTATTCATTTTCAGCAGAGACCAGGACAGAAAAGCTCCACAAGTAAAAGAACAGAAAATACATACAAGTGAAAAATGACTTATACAAATAATGCATAAAATAATGCACATCAAATATTAAAACAAGATAAATACAATATTATGTAGCATTTAACAGTGTTGACATCTTAAGTGTGAGAATTGCATTAGTCACTTATAAGGCAAGTGTCAGAGTGGAAAATTCAGTGGATAACAGGAGGACAGGAAGAGAGGGGAGAGGGAGGAAAGTATTTGCTAGAGGTAATAAGTGGATTAGATATGGGAGGGAGGAGAAAGTACAGTTGTGTAATATCATACCATAACAGTAGATGTCCTTTTCACTGTTGCAGTATTGCTCCCATGTAAAATCTCCAACCAAGGCTAGCCCAACATCTGTCCAGTATACCAAGCCTTTACATCCTCCCAGTTTTTGTAAGGCTTTTAGATGTCAAGTAGATTTTTGTCAGATCACCAAAAGTGACGATTTGGGAGGTAGCCGTGGAGAACTGTACTTACAGCTTGGCAGGAAGTAGCAATAAACAGAATGTGCATTGAGAAGTCAGGTACAATTTAGTTGGTTGGATAATTTAGTCAGATTAGAGATTTTTGCAATCTATAAAAGACTGCTACTCTCTTTAACTAAAGATGTCAATTTAAAAATATATTTATTTAAATAAGCACTAACTACTTTACCGATTACCTCCCAAACAACTACCATAACTAGAGACTACAGTTTTGCTGCTTTATTATTAAAACATAAACTAAAGTACAGTCAAGCAAGCTTAAGCCACCATGTCAGATAAGAACTGCAACAGGAAGGCTAAAGAAATATCCTCCAAACTGCAAGATATTATCCTTATTACCGCCCATACACTCACACTATTTTGGTGTGAATGTGTTAGAAAAGTAAAATGAGTAACAGAAGGGGCACCACTTAGCTGGGCTGATGATGCAGGAGCGAGTGCAAACAACAAAATTACTTTTAGATAATGGCAATGGAGTTCTCAAATACACAGGGTGCATAGAAAGTCATTTTTGACACTGACAGGTTTAAAGGTGGACTGCAAGAAAACAACAAAAAGTAATGTGTCAATGACTGCTTTATCTAAAGAAGCAAGACTGCTTTTGCCAACTGCCAACAGCAGCAAAACACCAGAGTAAATGTTTTTGCAGATGTGCAGCTCCCTTTGACAACCCTACCCCATCACACCTAACTATACAAATCTAGATGTTGTCAGCATCCAGAAAATACTTTTTTTTTTTTTTTACTGTATCCAAGGCTTTTCCTTTTACTAGCTTTCATCAAATTTACTTTCTAGGAAAAACAGCTTGTGAAAATACTTGTCAGTGTACAGCTAGCCACTGTGCAGTCTGTTATACCAGAATAATGCAGCTTTACGTTAGAAAGACTCAGCCACTTAGAAACAGCTAGGTACAGTTTCTCAACGTAATATTCATTACTGAGTTTGCAATTACAGAAGAATTAGGCTTTTAATTTCAAAGATAGACACAAACAGCATAGTACAGTTGTGTACATTTAACATAAATGTAGATGTTAGAGTGTATTATCTGTTGCAGTCATTACATTTGGGTAATCTGCTGGCAGGTTGCCATCAGTCGGCCTGCATTTCGAAGTCTTGGTCCCTGCGTCGGTTGCTGTCTTCTCTTCCATGACATCAGGTCGTCAGAGGTATAAAACATGCAGCCGACGCCATTTTCTTTAGTTTTTCTTGCTCCCAATGTCAGGTGCCCCAAAAAGGTAGCAATATTATAAATATTTATATATATACATGCATCAATATAAACTTTACCTTCATCTACAAGCAAATACACCACATAGGTTGTGGAAGATAGAGAAGGAAAGATAAACTGTAGAATGACAGGGGGATGGCGGGAGGGTAACCTGGACTGCAACAGTGAATACACTCTAACATCTACATTTATGGTAAGTGTACACAACTGTACTATGTTCTTCGTGTTTCACTGTTGCAGTCATTACATTTGGGCAGAATCCCAAAGCTATGGTTGGGAGCCTGGAGCTAAACAGCATTAGGTGAGGCTATAAGGCCCTGCGAAACTGCAGTGGCAAAGCCTGCCCTGGACTTAGAGTAGAGAGGCAAATGGTAATGCTTTGTAAAGGTATGAACAGAACTCCAAGTAGCAGCCTCTAGAATGTCCTTGGTTGGTACTCCTCTGAGAAAGGCTGCTGAAGTAGCTGCAGCCCTGGTGAAGTGAGACCTAATGCCCTTGGGCACAGGTTTGCCATGGTGTAAGTAGCAGAAACGGATGTAATGGCTTATCCACTTTGAAACTGTATGCTTTGAAATAGCCTTTCCTTCTGATCCTGCAGCATATGACACTAGTAATTGCTCAGTTTTTCTTAGAGCTTTAGTCCTGCACAAGTAGAATCTTAGCTGTCTGTGTACGTCCAAGGAATGCAGAATTCTCTTCCCTTTGTTCTGCGGATTTGGATAAAAGGTTGGCAGATGAATTGTTTGGTTAAGAGCCACACTGGAAACTACCTTAGGCATAAAAGTAGGATTTGTCCTCAGAGACACCCTGTCTGGGTAAAATATGATAAAAGGCTCTGCAGCCATCAGGGCCTGTAGCTCTGAAACCCTTCTTGCTGAAGTAATTGCTAGTAGCAGAGCTGCCTTCCATGCTAAGAACTTTATATCAGCGGTAGCAGCTGGTTCAAATGGAGGCAGGGTGAGCTTTTCCAACACATAATTGAGGTCCCATGCAGGTAATGGTGATCTTCTAGGAGGCCTTAGATTTTTGGCTCCTCTAAGATACTGCTTTAGTAAAGGATGAGAAAAGATTGGTGGCTCTGTATTGTAATGAGCCGAAATGGCAGAGGCATGGATTTTGATTGATGAGAAAGATAGGCCTTTGTCAAGCATCTCAGTTAAGTATTGTAATATCGGAGGAATATGTGGTTCTGCTGTATCAGTTCCTTGTGCTTGATTCCAAGCACAGAATCTCTTCCATTTGTCAGCATAAGATTGTCTAGTACTATGCCTTCTGGCTTCCAAAATTACATCCATCACAACTTTACTGAGAGGTGTCGTTTGTATGATTACAGGATTAGCCATGCTGCCAGGTTCAGAGTCTGTAGTTGATTGTGCAGGATCTGATTGTTTTGCTGGGACAGTAGTTGTGGTTTTTGAGGCAAGGTCCAAGCTGGGTATTGAGACAAGTTCCTTTGGACTGGGTACCAGTATTGGCGGGGCCAGTCCGGGGCAATTAATATCATCTTTGGCTTCTCTTGTCTGACTTTTAGGAGGACCTTGGGTAGAAGAGGCAGAGGAAGAAAGCCGTAAACTGATAGGTTTTTCCAACTGAAGTATAGGGCATCCACTTTCCATGCTTGTCTGTGATAAGTCCTTGTGCAGAATCTTTTCAGTTGATAATTTTGAGGAGAGGCAAATAGATCTACGTCTGGGCTCCCCATTTCTCTGTTATCATGCTGAATACTTGTGGATTTAGTTTCCACTCATGAGGATCCATAAGGTTTCTGCTTAAATCATCTGCCAGAGTGTTTTGTTTTCCTGGCAGGAATTGAGCTTGAAGATGTATTTGGTAGGTCAAAGCTGTGTCCCACAGTGCCATGCCTAATCTGCAGAGGAGGTATGAGTGTGTGCCCCCTTGCTTGTTTATATACCACATGACTGTGGTGTAGTCCGTCTTTATCAGTAGTTGTCCTGGATGAAGTAAGTCCTTGAAGGCTGTTAGGGCATTTTGAACAGCTAGCATCTCTTTCTGGTTGATATGTAGATGCATTTGATTTGGTGCCCATATGTCCTGAATGCATCTTCCTGCCATGTGAGCCCCCCAGGCATAATCTGATGCGTCTGTTATTAAGGTTTGGCTGGCACGGGATAGCGTGAAGGGCCGTCCCATGTTTTGGTGACAGGCCTTTGCCCACCATAGAAACTCCTGTTGCAGGCAGGGAATGAGAGGAATCATTGTTTCCAGACTGTGTGACTGTTGACTCCATAAACATTTTAGGTATCATTGAAGTTTCCTCATATGCAGTCTTGCATATGGAATTAGTAGGATGCAGGATGCCATGAAGCCCAGAGCCTGCAGAATTTGTCTTGCAGAAGACTGGGTTTTTGTTGCCATCAGTTTGAAGTAAGTAGTCAGTTGCCTTTGTTTGTCTGGTGTGAGGTAAGCCATCTGGGCAGTTGTATTCAAGCTTGCACCCAGGAATGTTATCTTTTGAGAGGGTACCAGTTGTGATTTATTTTTGTTTATTGTGTACCCCAAGCATGTTAGCAGCCTTTTCACAAATGTCAGGTGTCGTAGAAGAGTGTCCTTGTTCTCTGCTTGAATGAGACAGTCGTCCAAGTAAGGATATATTTGAATAATTCTTTGTTCGCAAAATGCAATTACTGGTGCCAGGCGCTTTGCAAAGACTCTGGGCGCAGTAGATAAGCCAAAGGGCAGCACAGAGAATTGGTAATGCATTAAGCCAGCCTTGAATCTGAGGTATCTTCTGCACGACTGTCTTATTGGGACATGCAGGTATGCCTCTTTTAGGTCTAAAGTCACCAGCCAAGCATTCTTGCCCAGCATGGGCAGAAGCTATTGCAAAGTGAGCGTTTTAAATTTTGGAATGTCCAGGTATGTGTTCAAAATCGATAAATCCAGTATTGGCCGCCAGGCCTTGTCCTTTCTGGGTACCAAGAACAGTCGAGTAAAAACCTTGTCCTTTTTCCTGTTCTGGTACTATCTGAATGGCCCCCATATCCATGAGGGACGTAACCTGTTTCTGTGCCTCTGCCCATTGTTTTTTTGGCAGATCTGGCCAACCATTTGTCGTTGGCAGAGTGTGGAAATGGAATCTGTATCCTGTGATACAATGTTTAGTACCCACTTGTCCTGGGTTAACTGCCAATTTTGAGCAAAAAGTGCTAATTTTCCCCCTATGGGTTCTGCCAAAAGATAAGTGCTTGGTGTAGGCAGAGGGAAGTCATTGGGACTGCTTTCTGTAGGTTTGAGCTTTATCTCCTCCAGATTTGGAGGTGGATGCGCCCCATTGCTTTGACCTGTACGAGTCTTGAGCCTGGTACCTGGGACCCTTAGGGCGTCTGGATTTGCCTCTTTGAGCTCTGACACAGGAAAGGACCAGTTTTTTGTAGGCCAGTCTCTACTGAATCTAGGTGGCTGCACTTGTAAGAAATCTTTAACAGTTTGCATAGACTTAGCTTTGTCCTCCATTTTCTTTAAAACCTCTTCTGCCTTAATACCAAACAGAGAATCATGCTGTAAAGGTGCATCTAGCAATTTAGCTTTAACATGATCAGGCAAATTTTGTTCCTTTAACCAGGCATGCCTCCTAATCACAGATCCAGTAACTGCGGCCCTGCAGGAGGCCTCTAAAGAATCAAAACCACACTGCAAAGTATGCTTTCCAACGTGTTCAGCTGCATGCAATAATTCCTGCAATTCTTTATTTTCTGCACATTCTGAAATCAACGTCATTTTCTGTTTCAGCAATCCCATAACATGTTGTTGGTACTTAAGCATATGAAATTGACAGTTTAAGGCCCTGATTGCCAAGGTTGCAGATGTATAAACCTTTTTTCCCCATCTGCCCAGTGCCGTTGAATCTCTGTCGGAGGGGGTAGGGTTTTTTGCTGTTGAGGCCTTAACTCCCTTTGGACCCTGTGAAATAGTTTCCGGATCAGCAGCAGGGTTTCTAAACAAAAATTTATGAGAGTCAGGGACCCTGTAATATCTGTCAGGCTTACTGGGAGCCGGAGGTAAGGAGTCAGGGGTCAGGCTTGACTCCGAAAACACATCATCCACAATGTCTAAAACAGGGGGAATGGCTAAAGGCTTGTGCTGAGGGAGAAGGAGGAAATCCTTGAACCTCTTTTTTGATTCTGAGAAGTCTTGACTCTCCCAGTGAAAATGCTCCCTCAAAGTATGCAAGGTTTCTCCAAATGAATAATCCTCAGGAGAAGATGCAGATGGAATAGACTCCTCAGCATCAGAATCCTCATAGGGAGGTAAAGATAATTCCTGATCAGAAGAAATAGAAACCTGATCTGAAGATTCATAGTCAGTGTCTTGCCTAGGCCTCTTATCTGGAGGGGGATGGGTACCCCTGATCAAGGTAATAAGGTCTTCAGCCACTTTGATCATCTGATCTTTAGGCATAGAAGCCTGTGCACGTGGCTCAGGCATCCGTTTTTTAGTTTTAGAAGATGTCTTTGCCATTAGTTTTGCAGCTTTCATCGGTTTGATATATAAATGTTGAGGTCTGAATACACCCTCAGAAGCCGGTGCCTGCTCAGCGGCTCCGGACCCATCCGAGGGAGGTACATCCGTCGGTCCAATACCTTGAGTATCTTGCGGCATGCCGACTCCACATGGGTGTTGGTAAAGGCTTGTGACTCGAAGGTAGCGGGTATCGGGCTGTGAATGAGCCTCACTGAGTACCGGCGAACCAGCGATTGGCTTAGGAGAAGCTTCGTCGTTGGTTTTGGATCTCGACTGCCTTTCTCTGTCCTTTTCTTTACGTTTTTATGTACTCCGGTAGTCGGATTGCCATCTGATGACATTTCTGGGTAGTTAAATCTGTTTCCAAAATACTTAGATGCAAAAATATACCGACGCTTAACAGTGTGTTAGTTAAATCTAGCACAAAACCGACAGCCAGGCACATTGTGATCAGGGCCTAGGCAAGGAATACAGTATAAATGGAAATCCTTATGAGGTATTTGCTTCCCACAAGTAATACAATTATTAACTTTTTCTGACATCGGGAAAAAGCAAGAAAAAAGTTTCCCCAACGGGGTACTTAGCTTTAGTGAAGACTTTGGTTCTGAAACTCAAACTCGAATATTTCAGTAGTCGGCCGACCAGCACTTGCGAAATGCTTCTGCTTCGAGCACTGCGCGGCAAGAAAGACTAAAGAAAATGGCGTCAGCTGCATGTTTTATACCCCTGACAACCTGACATCATGGAAGAGAAGACAGCAACCAATGCAGGACCCAAGACTTTGGAATTCAGGCCGACTGAGGGCAACCTGCCAGCAGATTACCCAAATGTAATGACTGCAACAGTGAAACACGAAGAACATGTGCAGAGATACACAAGATGTGCAGCAGGTCCTTCTATGTTGCCCTTGTACAGTTATACATACAAAATATAAATCCAGCTGCTAATTACTGTAGTAAAGCACTCCTGCTTTGGCTTTTGGCACTTCAGTGATATCACTAAAGCCAAGTCAGTAAAAGGAAAAAACTTGGAAGTAAGGTTGCAGGTTGCCAAGAGTAAATGTCAAGGCTGTCCATCTACCACAAGAGATCATATACTGTGATGTGTTGCATGTACAAAGCCTACTTTACTACCAATCTTCCTTTTGCACTGGGTTCAGAAACAGTAGACAGGATCATATCAAACTACAAAAGGGAATGTCTCTAGTGGGCTCTGGAATAATCCTATCAACCACATCGCTACCTACAATCAAGAACTGTTACTTAACAAGAAAAGGAAAAAGATTAGTGTGCCAACTACTAACAATGTCTTGAAAGTCCATACTATCATCCTACCAGGCTATTAAACATGCACTTGGAAAAGACTGGAGAAATTAGAAAGTTGTGCCATTCACTAGCCAGACACAAAATAAATTTAACTTAAAAAATAAAGGTAAACATGACTGTCAAATGGACTACTTTCCCGCCTGTAGTAGGTGCAGACATCACTAACAGAATATCCAGACAGCAGGCAAACTACAGGGAAACATGCAATGGCGACAAACATAGTTAAAATGGTTGTATGAAGGACAGTGAAACTACTACGTGTGTGTCATGCCTGTTTCCATGGCAGCCCTATAGAAATGGCATTTTACACCAATGCACTTGGAATGAAAATATACTCAAACCAAATTTTCAATTTAGTCATGTGTTGGAACTCAAACATGGGTAAAAGTGACAACTAAACTAAGATTTCCATGATACTGTCATGGTTTCTGTCCTCACAAAAGCACAGTATGCAATGAGCTGCTACATCTAAGTTACTCTCCCTTGCTTTTTGTTTCAATGAAAGCAAATCCATTAACATTTTAAGCTCCTGAAAAAGTGAGAAATGCCCACCTAAATTATGCTTCATTTCAGCAAGCTCCTGTTGGTGCAACCACTGTAGTTTTTCAATCTCGATCCTTAACCTGCGAATCTATCCAACAAAATGAAGAGAGTTACTAAAACCAAAGGTATGACTTCTAGAATAAAAGAAGAAACTATGACAAACATGTAGGAACTAACCTCCGCTATGGTGCTTCCTGTTGTATTCTTAGAAAGATCGTTATAAATTTCTGTCATTGTTCCTTTTATGGCATCCATTATCTGTAAGTAAATATTTAAGTTAGTATTTTCAATTACAAACAAGTTTTAAGAACACAAGTTACCAGAACCTTGTCTGTTCTTAATATGGTTGCCCTCTACCTATAAGTACATGGATTCACTTCTCCATCTCCATTATTGATAAAATACAGTACATTATAAAGCAAACGTTACCATGCATGCCAAAGAATTTGCCAACAGCTCCCTGATGTCAAGACTGAGAAGACTTTTTGTACATGTTGAAGGGCAACCTATCAAGCTGCAACTGATGAGTCACGCTCATCAATGGTACTGCACCCCAATTATCTTTCTCATTGTTTCAAACAGCAAGTGCATAACTGTTAACCTTAGGTGTTGACAACCTTAAAAGTATTTCTATTTGTGTATATGAGTAAGCAAGTAAGGACATACTACAAAACCCCTGATTTTGTATGTCTATAAAGATCTATATATAGTCAACCAGCTGTGATAAACTAGATGGTATATCATGGATCTGTGTTTTCAGTACTAGTACAGAAAGCAACACAGAATAAGCAATTGTGATAATGAATAGGTCTCTCGACACAAGGCCAGAGAAAATTAACATTCATTTATAAGTCACCCCTTTACTGTACAGCTTACAACATACTGCACTACAGATCCCATTCCTGGATCACTCATGGCACATACAGACAAAACTTCCTGCTGCCTGCATACTCAGCAAGGTATAGGAGTGGGCACAGTACTTTCTGGAAGAATGATCAAAGAGAGCACACACACAGTCATCAGAACTTTCTGCCATTCCTTAAAGCAACAATTCCGTACTACTAAGAATCTTGAACTAATGGTAAAGCATGCAGCTACAAAAATGGGTTAGATGAAAATTATACCTTCACATAAAAAAAAAAAAAAAAAAAAAAAGGAAACAGATGGTCCATTTCATAATAATACCATTATCTATCAGTGTGGCACTACACACTGCAGGCATCACCAAAACGAAGAAATTAGTGTCTTTCCTAGCCCAGTGGCATAGGGATTTTATCTCCAAGTACACTGCAGGGAGTGGGTTACAATGGGAGGACTGGCACAAATGCCAGATGGAAGGTATGCAATTTATCAAAGCTGTACAGCACCATGGCAGAAATCAGAAGGCTGATGTGTTACATTGCGTGTCAACATGCATGTAAACATAGACAGCCCCCCCCCCCCCCAAGGCTGAAACCTAGCTGTACACAAAGCAGGAGTGATTGTAATCACAGCCTGCTCACTTACAATGCATACAGTATGAAGGCTAAGTGACAGACGTCAACACAAATCAATCTGCTTCCAGGCCATTACTGTAAAGTTCCCCCCGCTGTGACAAAACGAGTAAGGGCTCCATTCTGGCAATATGAACAACAGGGCCGTGGCAGTACTACCAACAGATGGACATTAGGTGTGAACATTACAGAATAGTGCCTGGATAAAAATAAAACTGAAATATTTAAATCAGGAATGAATCAGTATTTACTCAAAGTTACTGCAGCTTCTATTAGTAAAACAGTCAAAACCAAGCAACAGTAATGGTGCAGTCTACAGGTTGATATACCCAAAAAAAAATTTCCACCTCTAAAATCAATATTTGCATGGACTCTCTGAAGTCTATACTCCTGTGTGATTTCAATAACTAGGAGTAATGCCAAAGGTCAAGTACAAAGCAATCAATAAGCTATGTTATGCAGACACTTACCTCAACGCCACATCTTAAAAGTTTCCACATATGCACTTTTCCCAACTCCAGAGTTTGCTTTCAGAAAAAAAAAATCAAGTTTTTTTTTTTTTTTTTTTTTTTTTAACATGTCTCTATCTTTCTAGAAGTGGATACCCTTTAAAATCTAAACAACTTTGATGGACAAAACTTCATAAAGATTAGATCTTCCACTTCAGTCCCTGATCAACAATCCAAACCAGAAGGAAAGCAGATCAAACAACCAAAACAGTCATGGAAATCACTGAGGTTGTGGAGAGAAAACTTGGACCCTTGTAATTTCGGTCCATGAAGACCTGCAAATAAGGCAACTGCTTTCCTACTTAAATATCTTATGTGGACCGAAAAACCGAAGGGTCTTGACTTTTAATATAGCAGCTGCCATATTAATACACTGAAAATTGCTCTCTCAATATGGGAATTGAATTTAATAAAAAGACCAGCTAACATTATTGCTTTTGGAAATATTAAATTTCTGATCAACACATACAACAGCCTTTGAGAAAAAAAAAATCTGAAACATTTATGAGAAAAATATCTCAAACAAGAAAAATAAATTGTGGCTATGAAGAACCTTGGGGCATTGCAGTTCTTGTACAAGAAATGGCTTCCAGTACTCCCAAGAAAAAAAAAACTAACCAAATGCATATATCCTGTTGAATGACAAAAGACTGGATAATACTGAAGAAGCATTAGGTATACACAGTCTGATGACCTGACTCAAATCCATAAGTCAGAAATTGAAATACAGGGAGAAAATAAGACATGAAGACTCCTAAAAATATATAAAACAGAAGTTACTGGAGTTAGAGGACAGATCAGGAACAGAAAATGTAGCATTTTCTGCCATTACAGAAAAAGTGGAAGGAACCAATTGTATAACTTTATGAAAAGTCATGAAAGTAGATAGACTGGTGGTCCCCAAGCAGGAGAGGAAGGGAATATGTCAGTTAAATCCTTACCAATATTAACAATGCTTGACTGACAGAAGGAAGCTCATGGACTTACCAAGAAGGATTAGGAGATGTTTGCACTTTAACTGATGACACTGAAGGACCTCAAAAAGCTGGAAGTCGTCCAGTAAAACAGTGGACTGCCTGATATACTGCAAAACTTGAAAAGCAAAAATCTCACTTTGTGAAAACAGTGTTTTGATAATATAAATGTAAAAGTGACCAGAAATAAAAGACTGGGAGTTGGACACATGGGAGGAAGACCAGTGGCAAAGCAGACTTGCTCAATAAGTGGAATAACTGGTAAGTATGAATCCCACTTGTATATGCCAGGATGGAAAGTTACTAAATGAACAAGGAGAAAAAGACATGAAAAAAAGAATGTCAGGAGATTAAGAAGTGTTTCATTACTATTATAACAGTTTCAACAATGCAGATTTTCTGTGAAGTTATAAAGTAGCAGCCTGTGGTGCTGCAGCACAAGGGAGGGTAGTGACTTGACATAAGTGAATTAAAAGTAAAATACAAATCTTGCCAAGAACCTTTATTAGTATGGCTCTTTCAGCTTTTCCCGGTTAGGGGTCGCCACAGCGGAACTCCGGTCCGCTAATGATTGGCAGTAGATTTTTACAGTGCTGAGGTGCCAGCCTGATGCCCAACCTTCAACGAAGGCACTCCCATTCACGGATATCTTTTGAATGCCACTCGACTGTGGGGAGGACATGCAGACTCCACACAGAAGGTGCTCCAGCCAAGAACCGAATGGGAGAACCTCTTGCTGTGAGGCAGCAACGCTACTACTTCACCACCGCGGCTTACGTATGAAAAAATTGTGCAGACCCTAAATCCAAAACTGAAAAAGTCCCAAAGAAAAAAGGCCAATGTTATGACAGTCCTGGTCAGACAGGGTGCAGCATGGCAACCACGCAAACATCTCAAATCTATGCATAAAAATATCAATTTGGCAAGGGGGTTTGAGGGAGGGGGAGGTTGAACTGGATGAAAATCAGACAACATGGATGTATTGCTATGGTAACTACATAACTTTTGCATCCAGTGTTTTCTATTTTCATCTGCTCAGCATATGAGACAGATTCCCAAGTTGTACTTCTGGGTGGTATCAAGGAAGGACATTCCTGAGAATGGTGGAGCCAAAAAAGGAAGGAGATCTGGTTTGCATATCCAGTTTATAATGAGTAACAAAGGTATGCACAGTGGACCAAGGTGCTGTTGCACAAATGTCATCAATGGATAGCCTCTTAGAAAAGGCGGTTGAGGTAACCACTAATCTTGTTGTATGAGCCTTTGGTCTGGACTGCAAACTTAAACCCGTCATAACACAGACAAAAGAAATACTACTTGACAGCCATCTGGATAGTGTAATTTTAGTAACAGCTCTACCATATCTAGCCTTTGAGGAGGGAATAAAAAGTTGATCATATTTTCTGATTTGTTCTGTCCGATGAAGAGAGAACCCGAGTTCACGATGAACATTCTAGCATGTGGAGAATAAAGTCTCCTTTGCTAGAAAAATTTAGGAAAGAACACTAGTAACTCTGTGGATTGGTTTAAGTTAGTTATGCATGTCACCTTTGAAAGGAAAGGAGCATTAGTTCGGAGATGAACCCCATCCTTATGGAAAACCAAATTAGGTTCACAAGAGAGTACTTTCAGTTTGGAAATTCATCTGGCAGAATTGATTGAGACTAGGAAAATTGTTTTCCAACTCAAACATTTGATGTTAGTCATGGCTGCAGGTTCAAAAGGAGGTTGAGTTAGAGCAGGACAATGATATCCCATGAACGGACTGCATCTCTAATGGGGGGATGCAACAGAAATGTTCCACTAAGAAAGGTTTTTGAGATTTTTAAGGAGGCCACTGAAGTAACATTTTGTCCAACATGAAAACTGGAAATTGCTGCCATTTAAACTTTGTTGGTAGAATAGCTAGAACCTTGATGAAAGAGTTCCACTACAAATTCCAAAGCAGATGGTATGGGAGCACAAAAAAGGATCCAAGCCTTTAGCTATTGCTCAAAAGGAAAACTTTTTCCCATTTACTGTTACAAATTCTTTTTCGCAGTAGGTTTTTAGGAAGCTAATATGATGTCAACAATCGTGCTGGAAAGCCTGACATTTCTGGCTATTGTCAAAATTAGAGGAATCGAGCAGTTAGTTTCATGGTAGTCTGATCTGGAGGAGGCAATATGGACAGGTGGGAGAGATGGTCTGGATACTGATCCAGCATCCATGGAAGATGTACTAGTAGAGGCCACAGAAAGGAGAACCATGTTTGTTGGGGTCAGAAGGGGCACAATGAGGATTATTTTAGCCATGCACTGTTTGGCTTTCTGAATGAATTAGTTCATGACAGGTAATGGTGGAAAGGCATACAGAAGACCAGAAGGCCAACTGTGGACCATAGCATCACTTGATGATATTCCCTGTGGAGGGATTAGGGCAAAGTAACTAACTGCTGCTCTTGTGGCTGAGACAGAAAAAGGTTACAGTAAGGTTGGCCCAGTGGCTGAAACAAAAGAAGTTATGTACTCACCATAACATTCCATCTGAGTAGTTGTACTTCATTTGTCTTCAACCTGTGGGTTACGGGTTCGTAACGGATCCGACTCGGCCACATATCCAGCATCTGATCCGAGCTCAAAGATCCTTCCCTTACCCATAATGCCCTTGTCTCCTTTCTCCCTTCAGATCGAGTTTGCTGTCCAACCCATAAGTCATACCCAACCCAACCAGACCTTGCCACTACTACCAAAAAAGACAGGAGCCAAGCATGACAAAGGACATCCCTAAGTTGTCCAACTTCCACATATCTTTGGCCAACACTGTTCTAACAAGGTCGGGGAAAGAAGGGGGGGATGGTTGAAGAAAAATGAAGTACAACTATTCAGATGGAACATTATGGTGAGTACATAACTTCTTTATCTGAAGTAGTTGACTTTATTTGATCTTCAACCTGTGGGACAGAGTCCCCAGCTACCAAACACCTGGGTGGCCTTCATGGAAGGATATTCCACAGCACGGCAGAGCCAAATGATTCCCTGTTCCTGGATACAATATCCACTTTATAATGTGAAATGAAGGTATGAGAAGAGGACCAAGTAGCAGCAGAACAGATATCATCCGACGACACTTGAGACCAAAAGGCCATTGAAGTAGCCATAGATCTGGTCAAATGTGCTTTTACCTGACCTGCCGGAGAAATTCCCGACAGAATATGCCTGAATAAGAGAATGAGAAATCCAGCGGGCAATAGTGACTTTGGAAACTGGTTTCCCTAAAAAGGGTTTTGAGTAAGAGGCGAAAAGTTGATCAGAATTACGAAAGGCTTTTGTCCTGTGCAAATAGAAAGGTAATTGCCTATGCACATCCAACAAGTATAACTTATATTCTCCTTTGTTGTGAAAATTTGGAAAGAAGACTGCTAGACTGATCATCTGATTAATACTGGCTTCTGATGCTACCTTGGGAAGAAAAGATGGGTTAGTACGCAAACACACCCTATCCTTATGAAAAATCATATAAGGAGCCTTGATTGATAATGCTTGGAGTTCTGATACCCTCTAGGCAGAAGTAATGGCAACTAAAAAGGCAGTCTTCCAGGATAGAAACTGCAAATCTACCGAAGCTGCAGGTTGAAAAGGAGGCAATACTAAAGCCTGAAGCACCAAAGTAAGGTCCCACGGAGGTGTAGGATCCTTCACCGGGGAGCTTAGAAGGAAGGTCTTGAAAAGCTTGGAAGAAGCCAACAGTCATATTTTACCCCACATGAAAATTAGAAATTGCTGCCAGTTGGACTTCGACTATGGATGAACTGGCAACTTGTTGAAAAATCCCTGCTAAGAATTCCAACACTGCAGAAACTGGATCAGTAAAGGGATCCAATGGGCGCTTCGAGGCCCATATAGAAAAACATTTCCATTTGCTATGGTAGACCCTCCTGGTGGAAGTCTTATCAGCTGCCACCAGAATGCTTTTTACAGGAGAAGATAAACCAGGACTCCTAATAATCATGGGAACTGGAGCAGCCAAGCTGTGAGCTTCAGACTGCCCAGGTCTGGATGGGGAATCCCAGAGGGATGAGAAATGAGATCCGGAACTGGATCCAACATCCAAGGTGGAGCTACTAGATGAGACCATAGAGAGGGAAACCAGACTTGGCGAGGCCAGAATGGGGCAATGAGGATCACGAAGCTCCACAGCCTGCGAGCTTTCTGAAGAAATGTTGGTATCAAGGGCAGAAGAGGACAAGCATACAGGAGACTGGGAGGCCAAGCATGAATCAAAGCGTCTCTGGGGACTTCCTCCCGAGAGGGGTTCAGAGCAAAGAACTCATTGCATTTTGCGTTAAAAAGAGATGTGAATAGATCACAGCAAGGCTGACCCCACTTTTGAAAGATCTGTTCTGCCACTGAAGGATTCAGAGACCATTCGTAAGGCATCAGGATGGATCTGCCCGCTAGAATGTTGGACCATCCCGGAATTTGCATTGCCACCAGAAAGCAGCCAGTGGAAATCACCCATCCCCATTCTCTCAAGGCTTTGTAACAAAGGGGGTAAGATCTGGTCCCCCCCCCCCCCCGTTTGCTGATGCACCAGACCATTGACAATGTTGCCTGTCTGGATGGCAATCATCCCCTAGGGGAAGATGGGCATGTAGAGCCGGCAACGCGAAAAGAACCGCCCTCATCTCCAGGAAGTTGATATGCAAACTGGCCTCAGATGGGGACCCCGTGCCTTGAACTGTCCTTCCCAAGCAGTGCCCCCCCCACCCTAGCTGGGAGACGTCCAGTCACCGTGGCCTTGGGGAATAACTGAAGAAAGGGACATCCTCAAACCAGGTCTGGGGAATGAATCCACCACCAAAGAGTGTCCCTGCACACTCGGGAGATACAAACAGGATGAGACAATGGCAGATGTAACAAGGACCATTGAACGGCAAGAGTCCACTGAAGAATCCGCATGTGAAAGTGGGCTAAAGGTAGAAGACTGATAGTGGCCGCCATAGACCCCAATGCCCGCAGAACTGCTTCTGCTGTTGGAAATTGAACTTGGACATAAAGAACATGTAGCTTCAGGCTGTGTATCCTGTCTGGAGTAAGGAAAGCTTTTGTCTGAATAGTGTCTAATCGAGCCCCAATGAAGTCTAAGGTCTGAACCGGGACCAAAGATGACTGCTGAGATTGATGGTGATGTCCAACCTCTGTGCTAGTAGAAGAAAGTAGTCCCTGGCTTGGCAAAGTTGATGCTCGGAAGGAACAGCGAGGAGCCAATCATCCAGGTAAGGGAAAACCTGAATACCCTGAAGCCTCAGGTGAGCTGCTACTACAGCCATCACTTTGGTGAACACCCTAGGGGCTGTGGTGAGACCAAAGGGGAGGGCTCTGAACTGGTAATGATTGGATCCTAGCCGGAAGCGGAGGAACCTCCAAGAATGCCTATTCATCTTGATATGATAGTACGCGTCCTGGAGGTCGAATGAGCACATCCAGTTGCTTGTCTGCAGGAAGGGCAGGATGAATGGAAGCATGCCCATCCGGAATTTTGCTTTGGCCACTGACAGGTTCAAGGTGGATAGATACCAAAATGGGTCTTGGGTCCCCCATTTTCTTTGGCACTAAAATGAACCTGGAATAAATGCCTGACCCAGATTGGTTGAAGGGGACAGGTTGGATGACTCGTTTTCTTAGCAGTTTTTCTATTTCTAGTGCTGCTTCCTCCCTCTGTGTGGGTGGAACGTCTGGGAGGTGTTTCGGTGGTAGGGGGCGGTTTGAGCAGCGGGATCAAACAGCCTCTGGATACGATCTGCAACACCCAATGATATGTTGTTACGGACTCCCATTCCATTGGGTGTAGCGATAACCGGCCCCTGACTGCCTCCAAAGAAGAGCAGTCGGACAGCCCTTCAGGGCTGCTGTGCAGGTCTGACCAAGAACGGTTCTCAAGACCCGTAATTTGTCAGACCCCCTCTGCCTCTAGGGCGGCGTCTATTAAAACTCCCTCTGCCTCTAGGGGGTGGTGAGTCCTGAGTGTCCTGGGAAAATGCCTGAGACTTTCAGAGCCACATCTTCTTATCCCCTTGCTGATTCCTAGAAAAGGATCTTCAGGGGGGTAGAAGTGGATCCTGATGGCAGACAGTGTCTTCCTGTCCTTCTCAATCTGGACCAACGTTTCGCATACCGACTTCCTAAACAGGGAGGAACTGTCATATGGGGCATTGGTGAATGACGCCTTGAGGGGTTCCGAGAACTGACAAAGCCAGAGCCAGGTGTGTCGCCTGATGGCAACACCTGGACCAGCTGCCCTAGTGGCTCCCTTAGTAGCATGGGAGAGGAGATGCATGGAGGTGTTAGCGACTGCCTTCAGAGTGGCCATACGATTGGAAAATGTCATCTTGTCTCTCACAGACATGGACCCAGGAGTCAACTCAGTGATCTCCTTAACTAGGTCTCACTGCAGCCAAATCACATGTGCTACATAATTAAGCGCTCTTACTGAGAAGGTGGCTGAAGCATGGACCCGCTCCCCGAATTGATCTAATACCCTTGACTCTCAGTCAGAAGGATGGATCTAAGAGCACTCCTGAGCAAGCTCTTAGTGGCAGCTGCCACCACCATAGCATCAACCGGGGACCCTTTGTTCCAGAACGTCCTATCCGAAGGGAGGCTAAGGACTTTATCTGGGTACTTTGGGATGGGCTCCACCATGTCTGGTTCCTTCTACGCTTGAGATGTTAGAAGGTCCACTAAGGGATCTGCTGGAGGGGACACCCAGGAAGTAGATGGCCTGTGCCGAGTGCCTCAAGGAACACCGATTCTTCCGAGGTCGTTTTTTGGGCACAGCACCCCCCTCTCTGATGGACGAGTTCCATAATGTCTCCAAAGGAGACATCCTCAGGAGGTGACCGGGGAGAACCTTCCCCTTCCTCCAAATAGGTGTCTTCGGTGAGCTACTCTAGTGGGGGGTCTCAGTGCCTTCCCTCTTGCATGTGCGTTTGCAAGGGATCTCCTCAGTGGGAATCTCAGAAGAGGACTCGCCAACGCCCTGCTGCTGCCACGTGGGAGCTTCTTGAGGGAAAATAGTGGCAGGCTGTCCCTGAGATGGCAAGATGGTTGGGATCGTACCCAAAACAGAGGGAGTCGGGGCGGAGTCTCAGGGTGAGATGGTCAAGGATCTCGATGAAATCGAGAACACCCTCTCCACCACATCAAAGGCCAAAGGAGAATGGATATTCTGAGAAAGGCCAGTAGAAGCAGTTCCCCTCTGACCAACAATGGAGTCAGAGAAGACTCCAGGAGCTCAGATGCCAAGGGGAAGACTGTGCTCCTACACGCTTGGAGCCAACCGCAACCCCTCGGATCTGATGTCAAGGCTACGGCTCTGAGAGCTCATCGGATCTGACCTGGTCAGATCAGACACGCTCAAGACAATGGCTGGCATTGAGGTGCAAGTTACCATCGGCATCAACCCCTCGACCCAGAGGGTCCTCGGATCCATAGGTTCTAAAACCAAAGGCTGGATCGGAGAAGGAGTGATCGGGTAAAGAAAGGCTGTGAGGTCCCCGCTCCAGAGGGAGAGGGGGCAGGCAAGACCCCCATCTGAATTTAGGCGCTGATAAACTTCAGCATCATCTTGTCCATCTCCGCTTCACTCAGGCTCCAGGTGGAGCGGGAGGATGAGGCTACCAACACCAGTCTGGAATGCCAGTCAGGGGAAGCCTGCATGGGTGACCGGATCTGGGATTCCTCTTGCTCAGGGGAGAATCTAGGAGAATGGAGCCTGGAAGTTCATGGTCTGGTATATGGCCTAACGTTCAGTGGAGGGCCGGCCGGAGTAGATCAGTCAGGAGACCGCTTTTTCGGCCTGTCCTATTAGACTTCTCCCCTTCCCCAGACCTCTTGGCATGAGTTAGAGTCCCAGAGTCCAGGGAAGAGGTAGAAGTTGACGCTGCACCTGACACAGGGGGTCCAGGGGCTACAGTCTCCAAAGAGGGAAGTAAGCCCTTCAGGATGAGTTTTGTCCCTCCTGTCCTTCAGTGCCCGGGGATTAAACCCGGGACACATAGGACAGGAGGTTAGTAGATGGGCCGTCCCCAGCCACACCTTGCACAGAGTGTGGCAATTGGCTGGAGAAAGCTTATGGCCACACTCTGTGCACTTTCTGAAACCTAGCTTAGGAGTTTCAGCCATATCCCAAGACAGGCCCAGAACTCTTTTACACACACACACACACACACACACACACACACACAGACAGACACACACACACAGACAGACACACACACACACACACACACACACACACACACACACACACACACACAGACAGACACACACAGACAGACACACACAGACAGACACACACAGACAGACACACACAGACAGACACACACAGACAGACACACACAGACAGACACACACAGACACACACACACAGACAGACACACACAGACACACACACACAGACACACACACACAGACACACACAGACAGAGTCACTCCGCTATAGAAAAGATTGGAAAGAAAGGGAAAGAAGTTTTTTTTATACTTACGACTGCGTGAGGGGAGGTAGACAGTAAAGATATGAAGAAATAGCT
Source organism: Protopterus annectens (assembly GCF_019279795.1). Lineage (NCBI taxonomy): Eukaryota > Metazoa > Chordata > Ceratodontiformes > Protopteridae > Protopterus > Protopterus annectens. The sequence continues at coordinate 886,107,939 of NC_056746.1, read as the reverse complement.
AAGGAAGGCAGCAAAAAGAGTAAAATCCACTCACTTACCCCAAAATGACTAGCTAAGAGCTCAGACCACTATGCTTACTTTTCAGTGGCAAACGAGATCTAAAGGGAAGAAGGAGACAGGGGCACTATGGGTAAGGGGAGGAACTTTGTGCTCAGATCAGATGCTGGATATGCAGCAGAGTCGGATCCATTACGGATCCGTAACCCACAGGTTGAAGATCAAATGAAGTCAATTACTTCAGATTTAAAGTTGCCACCATAGGATTGAGGAACCACTCATGAGGAGTTAGGATAAAGTACAGTTTTGTACCTACCATAAATGTAGATGTTAGAGTGTTCACACTGCTTTGGGTTATCCTGCCGTCAGGCGGTCCCGCAGTCGGTCAGAGTTCCAAAGTCTTGGTCCGGCTTCGGTGAGTACACAACTGCACTAGTACCACTGCCATCTTGGTGAACACCCTGGAGGCTGTGGTGAGACTTAAGGGCAGGGCACTAAACTGATAGTGAGCTCCAAGCATTTTTTAAAAGCTTGAAACTCAGCCATAACAATTGAAAAGTTCAAGGTCTGTCTATCTACAAAAAAAAAAAAAAAACGCAAAAATTACCTTAAAGCTAATATAAAGCACAATAAACACAGTCTCAGAAATCCTAACTTACTGTCAAAAAGATGCGAACCTGAAGGGTGGGGTGAAACACACAGCCCTTGTTTTGTGTAAGTCCACTCTATGGGGTAACTTGACATAATTGCCCTTGGCCAGATGAAGTAGAAAGCAGTTCCAATGCTGAGTGAGCTAAAAGGGAGTCTCCAGCAAGACTTTGGGGTTGTCCTTCTGGATTTTCAGGAGAACCACAGGGATCGGGGGAATAATTTCTCCTGTCATTTGAAAGATATGGAATCTGTCCTCCAGTCCTGTTGACAAGGGGTTTTGCAGTATAACAGTCTGAAATGCTGTTCTAATTGGAGGCAAAAAGCTCTATCTGATGTATACCCCACTTGTGGACTACATCCAGAAAAACCTCTCTGTGCAGTATCCATTCATTCTGGATCTGCTGAAGTTGTCATTGAGGACACTGTCCTCTGAAGGTATGTGAACTGCTTGTAGGGACAGTTTTTTTTCCTATGGTTATGTCCCATGCCATCAGAGCTAACCAGCATAGCTGGCAAAACTTGGTACCCGTGGGCTTCTTAATGTACCATGTGACTGAGGTGTTTAACTGTAAACACTTTCAGGGGTTCTGGGCTCCACAGCTGAGGAAGCACTTGCAAAGTGTGGATGAGGGTTTTCATCTCCTTCACAATGATATATTCCTCAAGTTCTCTGATGGACCACTACCCTGAAGTGTTGGGGACCTGTCCACCCACCCCAGGCCGGATAACCCTGTGTGTAAGGTCATGGGTAAGTATGGATGCTATGAAGGGAACTCCTATGTTGAGTTTCTCCCGAGATATCCACCATTGCAACTCCCACTTTAGAAATGGGAAGAGTAATTTGGAAGTCCAGGGGGTGACAAAGTTGAGATCAAAGGGACTTCAAGTACCACTGGATCTTGCTCATATGCAATGTGGCATAAGGTACCATGGGAATTACAGCTTCCATGTACCCTAAAGATCTTAGAATCTCTCTTGCTGAAGTCATAGATGGGGGAGCAAGGACTGGGAGCAAATTGAAAGAGCACTTTCTATTGAGAGAAGGTGTTTGTCATTGACAAGTTATTAAGCCTGGAACCTAGGAATACTATGTTGAGGGAGGGAATCGGGCAGGACTTCCTTAGGTTGATAGCGAGTCCCAGTCTTTCTGGGAGAGACATCACAAATTTGGTAAAATCTGGATCCCCTGGGTTCTGCAAAAGGCAACAGTTGAGGCTAGGCACTTCATGAAGATTCTGGGTGCTGCAGACATGCCAAAAGGTAAAGATGAAAACTGAAAGTGTGTTGAGACAGAAAACCTGAGAACGTTCCTGTAAGCAGGGTGTATAGGAATATGCAAGTATGAATCCTTCAGATCGAAGGTAACTAGAAAAGCCGGTGGAAGGATGAGAGGACGTAGGACATACCTCTCAAACTCAACACAAAAAATCTGGACAAAGCCTAAAATAACAGTGGGGGGGGACAAAGGCCCAAAAACAGAGACTGATTTTTAATATTGTTCTTTTATAAACTTACATGAAACAAGTATGACACTCAAATGCAAGTCATTATTTAGTGACATCAATCCTCAATAATCTGCCAGAAAACCTCAAATTTTATGAGAAACAGATCAAAAATATGAGGTAAAAATCTGGACAGTTGACAGGTATGAAGTAGGATCTGGACAGAGAACATCTTGAGGGACAGAACTTACAAAATGGTGTTGAGATGAGACAAATCTAGGATGGGCCTCCACTACTCCCTCTTTCCTGCAGACTACAAATAATCTTGAGTAAAAAATATTTTCCTGGGTCTAAGGGGAACTGGTTCTATATTCCCTTGGGAAAGCAGTTCTTAAAACAAGGCAGAAATGAGGAGAGGTTGACTTGTGAGGGGTGAAGAAATGCCTATCAGAGAAGGAAGCTCTAAGAGGTTGACTTGTAAGGGGTGTAGAAATACCCATCAGAGAAGGAAAGTCTCTCCAAGGCCTTTTATAACCATTTTGTATGACAGACAAGACCTGTTTCTCTGAGGTGATGGATTCTCTGGCTGGGAGGGATACTCTGAGCTTTAGGGAAAGAAGAAAGTGTAGGCCAAGGTGGGAGGAAGGAGGCAGAAGGCAGTTAGTTGCAGTTTTTTTTTCCTGGAAAGGAGGCTTTTCCAGGTGTGGAATATTACTGAGATTTCTCTTGAAATATTTTCTTAGTAAGTTTCTTACCCTTTTGAGAGTTGCTTTTGTTCCCTACGAACAAAGATAGTGAGTTTAGAATGCTAGTTCCTTCAGTATCTAGGGAATGATGCAAGAAAAAAATCTGCTTAAGGTCCTGCATGGCTTTGCCTTTTTCCTGCAGCACTTTGAAAAGTGCAGCAGCAGAAGGGCCAAAAAGGAGGTCCCTATGGAGAGGTGTGTCCAGAAGTTTGGCCTTGACATCTTGGAGGCACCGAAGACAAAGCAAAGTAATCCTGCAGCCACAGAAAAAGCCTCTGCAGTATCCATCCATAATCCCTTTTTCTCATTTTTGCAAGTGGGGTCAGGCAGGGTGTATAGTGATAATCAACTAGAGCCAAGGTTCATGCTGCCAGGTGGCTAGCCCTGCCACAGTTCTTCCATACTGCACGCCCACGCCTATGACCAGTTTAGAGTGTCCAATCTACCTACTGCATATCTTTGGAATACGGGAGGAAAAGTACAGTTGTGTACACTTACCATAAATGTAGATGTTCGAGTGTATTCACTGTTGCAGTCATTACATTTGGGTAATCCTGCTGGCAGGTTGCCCTCAGTCGGCCTGAATTCTTGAGTCCTGCATAGGCTGCTGTCACCCCTTCCCTGACGTCAGGTTGTTAGGCATATAAAAGAAGCAGCTGATGCCATTTTCTTTAGTTTTTCTTGCCCCAGATGTTAGGTGCCCCCAAAAAGGGTAGTCAAAATTTATATCTATATATAAAATAACATGCAGCAATATAAACTTTACGTTCATTCACCAGCAAATACACCACATAGGTTGTATAAATCAGAGAAGAAAAGATAGGTTCCATCAGAAGAAAAAAAGGGGGGATGGCGAGTGGGTAACCTGGACTGCAACAGTGAATACACTCGAACATCTACATTTATGGTAAGTGTACACAACTGTACTATGTTCTTCGCGTTTCACTGTTGCAGTCATTACATTTGGGTAGATTCCCAAAGCTATGGCTGGGAGGCTGGAGCTAAACAGCATTAGGAGCGGCAATGAGACCCTGCAGAACTGCAGTGGCAAAGCCTGCACTGGATTTAGAGTAGAGTGGCAGATGATAGTGCTTTGTAAAGGTGTGCACTGAACTCCAAGTAGCTACCTCTATAATGTCCTTGGTTGGTATTCCTCTGAGAAAGGCTGCTGAAATGGCTGCAGCTCTGGTGGAATGTGGCCTAATGCCCTTAGGCACTGGCTTTCCATGGTATAAGTAGCAGAAACGAATGCAGTGGCCTATCCATTTTGAAATACTCAGTTTTGAGACAGCCTTTCCTTGTGATCCTGCAGCATGTTACTAATAATTGCTCTGTTTTTCTGAAAACTTTGGTTATGTCCAAGTAGAATCTAAGCTGTGTAAGTCTAAAGAATGCAGAATTCTTTCCCCCTTGTTCTGTGGATTTGGATAAAAAGTTGGCAGATGAATGGTTTGGTTAAAGGCCACACTGGACACCACTTTAGGCATAAATGTTGGGTTTGTCCTCAGGGAGACCCTGTCCGGATAAAAAATGATAAAAGGTTCCACAGCCATGAGTGCCTGTAGCTCTGAAAATCGTCTTGCAGAAGTTATTGCTAGGAGCACAGCTGTTTTCCAAGATAAAATCAGCAGTAGCAGCTGGCTCAAAAGAAGGCAAGGTGAGTTTTTCCAAGACATAGTTGAGGTCCCATGCAGGAATTGGTGATCTCCTTGGAGGACTTAAATTTTTCGCTCCTCTGAGGTACTGTTTTAATAAGGGATGAGAAAAGATTGGTGGCTCTGCATTGTAATGAGCCAAAATGGCAGAGGCATGAATTTTAATAGATGAGAAAGATAGGCCTTTGTCCAGCATCTCAGTTAAGTATTGCAAAATCTGAGGAATATTTGGCACAGCTCTATCTGTTCCTTGTGCCTGGTTCCAAGCACAGAATCTCTTCCATTTTCCAGAATAAGATTTTCTAGTACTAGGTCTTCTGGCTTCCAAAATGACATCCATCACAGCTTTGCTGAGAGGTGTGTTTTGCATGACTACATTATCCACCATGCTGCCAGGTTTAAAGTCCTGAGCTGGCTGTGCAGGATCTGATTGTTTTTCTGGGACAGTAGATGCGGTACGTGAGGTAGGGTCCAAGCTGGGCATTGAGACAAGCTCCTTAATATTGGGTACCAATGCTGGTGGGGCCAGTCTGGTGCCATCAGCATCATCTTTGCCTTCTCCTGTCTGACCTTTAGGAGTACCTTGGGGAGGAGAGGCAGAGGGGGAAAGGCATACGCGGATAGGTTTCTCCAGCTGAAGGATAGGGCGTCCACTTTCCTTGCTTGTCTGTGATAAAGCCTTGTGCAGAATCTTTGCAGTTGGTAGTTGTAAGGGGAGGCAAATAGATCTATGTCCGGGCATCCCCATTTCCTTGTTATCATGCTGAAGACTTGTGGATCCAGCTGCCACTCGTGGGGATCCATGAGGTTTCTGCTTAGTTCATCTGCCAGAGTATTTTTCCTACCATTGAAGTTTCCTCATATGCAGTCTTGCATATGGAATTAGTAGGATGCAGGATGCCATGAAGCCCAAAGCCTGCAGAATTTTTCTTGCAGATAACTGGGCCTTTGTTGCCAACATTTTGAAATAGGTAGTCAGTTGCCTTTGTCTGGCGTGAGATAAGCCATCTGGGCAGTTGTATTTAAGCTTGCACCCAGGAATATTATCTCTTGAGAGGGTATTAGTTTTGATTTCTTTTCGTTGACTGTGTACCTCAGGCATGTTAGAAGTCTTTTCACAAACGCCAGATGCTGTAGAAGAATGTCCTTGTTCTCGGCTTGAATTAGACAGTCGTCCAAGTAAGGATATATTTGTATTCCTCTTTGTCTGCAGAAAGCAATTACTGGTGCCAGGCACTTTGTAAAGATCCTAGGCACAGTAGATAAGCCAAAGGGCAGTGCAGAGAATTGGTAATGCATTGAGCCAGCCTTGAATCTGAGGTATCTTCTGCATATTTGTCTGATTGGGACATGCAGGTATGCCTCTTAGGTCTAAAGTCACAAGCCAAGCGTTCTTGCCCAGCATGGGCAGAAGCTGCTGCAAAGTCAACATCTTGAATTTTGGTATATCCAGGAATGTATTCAGAATAGATAGGTCCAGGCCTTGTCCTTTCTGGGTACCAAGAACAGTCATGAGTAAAATCGTTGTCTGTGCTCTTGCTCTGGTACTTGTTGAATGGCCCCCATGTCCATGAGGGACGAGACTTGTTTTTGTGCCTCTGCCCATTGATTTTTTGGCAGATCTGGCCAGCCGTTTGCCTTTGGTAGGGTATGGAAATGGAACTTGTAGCCTTGTGACACGATATTTAGAACCCAAGGGTTTTTAAAAAGGAATTTATGAGAGTCAAGAACCCTGTAATATCTGTCAGGCTTAACAGGAGCTGGAGGTAAGGAGTCAGGGGTAAGACTAGACTCCGAAAACACATCATCTACAATATCTAGCACAGGTGGAATGGCTAGTGGCCTGTGCTGAGGAAGTAAAAGGAAATCCCTGAGCCTCTTTTTAGATTCTGAAATATCTTGGCTCTCCCAGTAGAAATGCTCCCTCATGGTATGCAAAGTTTCCCCAAAAGAATAATCCTCTGGAGGAGACGCTGAAGGTATAGATTCTTCAGCATCAGAATCCTCATAGGGGGGAAGAAAATATTCCTGATCAGAAGAAGAATCAGAATAAATGGAAATCTGATCTGAAGATTCATAGTCAGTCTCTTGCCTAGGCCTCTTTATCAGGAGGGGGGTGGGAACCCCTGATCAAGGTAATTAAGTCTTCGGCCATTTTGAGCATCTGTTTTTGGGCATAGAGGCCTGACCACATGGCTCTTGAGCTTGTTTCTTTGCTTTAGAAAGTGCTTTAGTCTTTGCTTTTGCCTTTGAAGCTTAAGTCGGTTTAATGTAAAGATGTTTAGGTCTGAATACACCCTCCGAAACTGGTGCCTGCTCAGCGGCTCCAGGCCCATCTGAAGGAATAGTATCCAAGGCTCCAATACCTTGAGTTTCCAGCGGCATGGCCGACTCCACGTGGGAGTCGGTAGTGGCCTGCGACTCTAAAGTAGCGGGTATCAGGGGCTGCAAAAGCGCCTCACTGAGAACCAGCAAACTGGCGACTGGCTTAGGAGAAGCTTCGTCGTCGATTTTGGGCCTCGGTTGTCTCTCTCCTTTTCTTTGCATTTTTTGTGAACTCCGGTAGTCGGATGGCTATCCAACGATATTTCTGGATAATTAAACCGGCGTCCAAAATAGTTTAAAGCAAAAACATACCGACGCTTAATAGTGCGTTGGTTAAATCTAGCACAAAACTGACAACCAGAAACGTTGTGATCAGGGCCTAGGCAAGGAATACAGTAAGAACGAAAATCCTTATGAGGTATTTGCTTTACACAAGAAATACAATTATTTACTTTTTCTGACATCGGTCTGGAGCAAGAAAATAGTTTCCCCAATGGGGTACTTAGCTTTATTGAAGACTTCGGATCTGAAACACAAACAAGAAAATCTCAGGAGTTGGCTGACCGGCACTTACGAACTGCTTTTGCTTCGAGCACCGCGCGGCAAGAAAGACTAAAGAAAATGGCGTCGGCTGCATGTTTTATACCCCTGACGACCTGACGTCAATGAGGAGGAGACAGCAACTGACGCAGGACCCAAGACTTTGGAATTCAGGCCGACTGAGGGCAACCTGCCAGCAGATTACCCTAAATGTAATGACTGCGACAGTGAAACACGAAGAACATCCTTAGTTTTCGAAGATATCAGATCCGAAGAAACAGTCCGATCCGAAGACAAACTTTTTATTTGTCTGATCTGAGGGGATTGGATCCAATAAAAATAAGTTATGTACTCACCATAACGTTCCATCTGAGTAGGTACTTCATTTGTCTGCAACCTGTGGGTATCGGATCCGACCTCGGATCCGAGCCGGCAGCTTTCCAAGCTCCAAGATCTGAGCTCCTAGCTCCTCCCCCTACCCATAATCCCCTGCAACCAACCATATTACCTAAGATTGTTTTTTTTTGCCTCACCAACCTGGTAACATAAAAATCAACTGTAAAGGCGATCAGAAAATCCCGAAAGGTTCGGGGGATGGCGGGGGGGGGGGGGGTCAGTTGCAGACAAATGAAGTACCTACTCAGATGGAACGTTATGGTGAGTACATAACTTCTTTATCTGAAGTAGTTACTCCATTTGCTCTGCAACCTGTGGGACAGAGTCCCCAGCTACCTTATAAGAACCTGGGTGGTCCTTACGGAAGGATATTCCGAAGCACTGCGGAGCCAAAAGAAGCCCTACTCCTCGAAATCACATCTAGTTTATAATGAGAAATGAACGTATGAGAAGAGGACCAAGTAGCTGCTGAACATATGTCGTCCACTGGAACCCTAGACCAAAAAGCTGTTGAGGTGGCTACAGATCTTGTAGAATGAGCACGGATACCAACCGGGGCTGGCTTGCCAGACGATATGTACCCCTGAATAATACACTGACAGATCCAATTTGCTACAGTCACTTTGGAAATGGCTTTGCCCATGGCTGATTTTGCATAAGAGACAAACAACTGGTCCGACTTGCGAAACTCTCTAGTCCTATGCAAGTAGAAGCGCAGCTGTCTGTGTACATCCAATTTGTGCAATGTGTATTCTCCCTTGTTCTGAAATTTTGGAAAAAACACTGGTAGATTTATCGATTGATTTATATTTGCTTCTGAAGCAACCTTAGGCAAGAAAGACGGGTTAGTCCTGACGGACACACTATCTTTGTGAAAGATAAGGTAAGGAGGTTTCATACACAAGGCTTGCAGTTCTGAAACCCTTTTGGCCGAAGTAATAGCTACTAAGAAGGCCGTTTTCCATGACAAGAACTTCAACGGAACCGAGGCCGCAGGTTCGAAAGGTGGACTCGTCAAGGCTTGCAAGACTAGAGTGAGATCCCATGGGGGAACCACAGACTTTATCGGTGGATTTAAAAGAAAGATGCCTCGTAAGGAGGTTTTGCACAACTTTGTAGATGCTAAGGAACCTATGCCGTCCCCCACATGAAAATGGGAGATGGCCGCCAATTGCACCTTAACCGTAGAAGCACTTGCTCCCTGCCGAAAAATCAACGAGAGGAAGTCCAGAATGGTCGGAATAGGGACAGTAAATGGGTCCAAGCCCTTGTCTTTGGCCCAAATGGAAAAACGTTTCCATTTACTGTTGTAAAGTTTTCTGGTAGACTGCTTATGAGCCGCAACCAGAATGGCCTTAACGGGAGATGAGATACCAGGAGTCCTAGCCATTATTGGAACTGGATCAGCCAAGCTGCAAGCTTGAGGTTGACCAGGTTCGGGGTTGGGCAACCCGCGGGATGCGAGATCAGGTCTGGACTGGGATCCAGAATCCACGGAGGAGCCACACTCTGAGACCGCAGAAAAGGGAACCAGATCTGTCGAGGCCAGAATGGGGCTATGAGGATAACTCTGCTCCCCAACCGACAGGCTTTCTGAATGAATTTCATCATGAGTGGAAGGGGGGGTATAAGCATAAAGGAGCCCGGGAGGCCAAGCATGGACTACAGCGTCTCTGGGGGTCTCCCCTCTGGGGGGAATTATTGCGAAGTACTCGCTGCATTTTGTGTTTAAAGGAGAAGCAAAAAGATCGCAGCGAGGCCGACCCCATTTGTGGAAGATCTGCTTCGCAACAGATGGATTCAGAGACCACTCGTACGGAGTGAGAAGCACCCGACTTAGCTTGTCCGCTAATATGTTGGACCATCCAGGGATGTGCGTTGCTACCAGAAAGCGGTTGGTGGAGATCGCCCATTCCCAAACTCTCATGGCCTCTCAACACAGGGGATAGGATCTGGTTCCTCCCTGTTTGTTTACATACCAGACTACAGACATGTCTGTCTGGATCGCAATAGTCCCCAGGGGAAGAAGGTCGTGGAGAGCTTGCAACGCCAAAAGCACCGCCCTCATCTCTAGGACATTTATATGCAATGCGGTCTCTAGGGAAGTCCACGTGCCTTGAACGGATCTGCCTGAACAATGCCCCCCCCCCACCAGAGGTGAGAAGCGTCCGTGGTCAACGTGGCTTCGACCGGGGGAATCACAAAAGGCCTCCCTTCTCTGAGTTCCCGCGCATGTAACCACCAAAGGAGTCCCTGCAAACTCTGCTCAGCGGTATCGGTGTGTTCAATGGGTGGAACGAGAGGGACCATTGGACTTGAAGGGTCCATTGTAATATTCTCATTCGCAGACGGGCATGGAGGGAAAGACCGATCGCTGCTGACAGACCCCAGTGCCCTCAGAACTAACTCCGCTGGAGGAATAGGACTCCGGAGAAGGGCTAACACCTGATACGACAAGCTGTTCAGTCTGACTGACGTTAGAGTAGCTCGGGAGATTCGAGTATCCAACCTGGCCCCTATGAATTCTAGGGCTTGAGTGGGGCACAGACAGGACTTCTGCCGGTTCACTGAAATGCCTAGGTTGTGGGCTAGAGTCAGTGCATAATCTCTCGCCACAGAGAGTTGATGCCTGCTGGTCGTGGTAAGGAGCCAGTCGTCTAGGTACGGGAAGACCTGAATGCCCTGAAGTCTCAGGTGGGCTGCAACCACCGCCATGACCTTGGTGAACACTCTGGGGGCTGAGGTGAGGCCGAATGGAAGAACCCTGAATTGATAATGACTGGCTCCGAGCCGGAAGCGGAGAAACCTCCTGGATCGTCTGTCCATCAAGATGTGGTAGTACGCATCCTTGAGGTCTATGGAGCACATCCAGTCATTCTCCCGCAGAAGGGGGAGAATAGATTGAAGAATGACCATCCGGAACTTTTCCTTGGGTATGAACAGGTTCAGAGCGGAAAGGTCTAAGATGGGTCTGAGGGTCCCCGGTTTTCTTTGGCACCAAAAAGAACCTTGAGTAATAACCCAATCCGGACTGATCTGGGGGGACGGGCTGGATGGCTCTTTTTCTTAGCAGCTTCAAAATCTCTGAAGCCGCTGCCTCCCCTCTGATCGGGTGGGACATCGGGGAGGCGTCTGGTTTTGGGGGGAAGATTTAGGAATGTAATGGCATAACCTCTGGAAATGATACGGAGCACCCATCGATCCGTTGTAAGGGACTCCCAGTTTGACAGGTGCTCCGTCAACCGCCCCCCGACTGCCTCCAGAGAGGGACAGTCGGGCAAGCCCTCAGGGCTGTTGCACGGGTCTGTCCGAGAAAGGTTCTCTAGACCCGAAATTACGTGGCCCCCCTCTGCCTCTGGGCCGGCGCCCACCTTGTCCTCCCCTGCCTCTAGAGGACGAGTGGTCCGCAGCTGGATGGGATTGCTGAGACTTGCGGAACCACAGCTTCTTTTGTCCCCTCTGATTCCTGGAGAAGGATCTTTGGGATCTAGAGAAGCGGACTCAGACAGCAGACAGCATCTTCCCATCCTTTTCACTTTGGACCAGCGTATCGCGAGCGGTCTTGCCGAAAAGAGCAGAACCGTCAAAGGGGGCGTTCACGAAGGACGCCTTGAAGGGATCCGCGAAGTCGCAAAGACGGAGGCAGGCGTGACGTCGTAAGACGACCCCTGCTCCGCTGGCTCTAGCGGCTCCCTCCGAAGCATGGGAGAGGAGCCGCATAGACGCATTACAGATGGATTTCAGAGTGGCCATTCGTGTCGTAAACACATTCTTGTCTCCGACCGACATGGACTCCGGGGGGCTGCAGCGTATTCCTTGATCAAGTCTCGCTGTAGCCTGATGGTATGTGCCATATAGTTCAGCGGCCTTATGGAAAAGGTCGCTGAAGCAAACATCCGCTTCCCAATCCAGTCCAATGCTCGAGATTCTTTATCTGGCGGGTGGACCAAAGAACTCTCCTGAGCGAGTTCTTTCTTGGTGGCCGCCGCCACCAACATGGCATCAACAGGGGTTCCTTTGGCCCATGACTGTCTATCTATGGGGGGACTTAGGACTTTATCGGGACGCCTAGGGATTGGCTCCACTGTATCGGGCTCCTTCCACGCCCTGGTGGTAATTAAGTCCACCAGGGGGTCGGCTGGAGGGGACACCCAGGAGGTAGATGGGCCTGCCTCAAACGCCTCCAGACCACCCCCCTCTAAAACGCAACATTTCCATGATGTCTCCAAAGGAGACATCTTCAGGGTGTGACCTTGGGGAACCCTCCCTATTATCTAAGTCCGTGTCGGTGGTAACGGACTCAGGGGAGTCCAGGTGCCTCCTTTTACACTGTTTCCGAGGAACCTCCTCGGTGGGGCTATCCGAAGAGGGCTCGTCCACGGGTTGTTGTTCCTCCACGGGAACTAGCTGGAGGGCTTGGGGCAGGCTGTCCCGATGGTCGGATGATGGAAGACAGACCCTCATACAGTGGGGGTACGGGTGGATCCGAAGCCCGAACCAGGGACCTGGAGGACCTCGACAGTACCCCCTCCACTACCTCAAAAGCCGAAGGAGAATCGCCCTCGCCAGCCTCTGAGAGCAATCTTCTCGGCTCCGAGGAAGGGATCGGGGTCGGAGCAGATGCAGTCGGCACCGAGAGAGAGGTTTGCTCCGAAGCCAACAGCTCCGAAGACACAACTCCCTCGGATCCGACGCTCAGCCCTCTGCCCCGAGAGCTCGGATCCGACAAGCTCGAGGGCACAGTCGGCGAAGAGACCAGCGCTATCGGGGCCGACAAATCCCTGGGTCCAAAGGGGCCCGGATCCGATGACTCAGAAAAACGAGTCAGAGAAGGAGTGATCGAGGCAAACATGGGGGCCGCACCCCCCCCCAGAGGGGGGGGGAGGCAAGAGCACCCCCATCTGCATTTGGGTCTGCAAGAACCGATGCATCATCCGATCCATATCCGCTTCGGAGATGCTTCTGGTTGACCTGGAAGAGGTAGTCAAGGCGGGCCGGGAGGGCCGCCTCGACGACCTAGAGGGAGACCGATCCTCCTCCTCCGGCTCCGGCGAGAAGCTAGGCGAACGGAGCAGAGAGGAGGAGGATCCGGAGACCCCCGAAAGAGACTTAGCTGCTTTAGCTGGCGGAGCTGAGGGGTGAGATTCAGCCAGCCTTTTATGGGATCTATGTCCCTCCTTATCCTTGTGCCTCTTCTCCCTAGCAGAAGAGGCACTAGTTTCCGCAGAGCTGAAACCCGAAGAGGGAGGTTGAGTCCCAGGTTGAGCTAAGGGAACAGAGGGCGTCGGGGCCGCCGAGGCAGCCGGAGCCCGAACGGAAGAGGAAGAAGAAGCTGACTCCTGGGGGAGCTTTCCCACCAGGATCAGCTTGTTTTTCCTATCCCGAAGTGCCCGGGGGTTAAAGGCCGCACAGATCTGGCAGGCCTCTGATAGATGGGCTGCCCCCAGGCACAAAACGCACTGAGTGTGGCCATCAGCTGAGGAAAGCTTGTGGCCACACTCAGTACATTTAGAAAAAATGGCCTTAGGCCCTTCCGACATCTTAGCACTCACACACACACCCAAACGCTAAGGGGGGGGGTGACTAAAGAAAAGCTAATTAACTGCACCAAAAAAAATTAAACTAGCACAAAAAGGGATAGAAAAAAGGGCTAATACCACACACACAAGATTTTAAGTTCTAGAGAGTTTATAAATCACGAACGATCTCACCCAGCCAGGAGCTCTTCAAAAAGGAAAGCTTCTTCAGCCGCGGCAAAAAACGATCTGGGGTAATATGGTTGGTAGCAGGGGATTATGGGTAGGGGAGGAGCTAGGAGCTCGGATCTTGGAAAGCTGCCGGCTCGGATCCGATACCCACAGGTTGCAGAGCAAATGAAGTAACTACTTCATATCTTAATTTTCTTTTTCTTGGACCAATCCAAGAAGACTGTTGGATCCGAAGAAGGCCTTTTTGAAGTTTTCTCCGAGGCCTTAGAGGAAACAGAACAACAACTTGGAGACGAGTGAGACAACTTTTTGGACATATCTCTAGAGATGGCATCACTAAAGAAGGATGGTAAAAGCCCCATCAAGATTAATTTGTTCTTGTGTTCCACTAACACTCAGGGGTTGAAGGCATGACGTATCCCAAAACTCTCTTGCAGATGGAGGGGGCCAAAGCAGTAGACACAAAGGGTGTTTAAGTCAGACAAGGGAATCTTTTGTCTGCACTTCCCACACTTCATAAAACCTGAGAATGGCTATAGGAACTACATAGGAGAAACTGCACCACCACCAACAAAAGGCAATGACAAAACTGAAGGCAAAAACAACCATCAAGAATATTGGAATTTTTTTTTAACAAGAAAGGGGGGGGAGGGACTAGCTACAAAGGTAGCAAGGCTACAATAAACGTAGCAGAGTAAGGGAGAGAAAACAGGGAGAAAAAGATACTAGCGATATTATCTGGAGTATGCTAGTACAATAAAGAGAAATTTTAAAGATTATACTACAAAAAAGAAATACAAGTACTTACCTATCCCAAGTAGCTCGAGAGTCAACCATGTCTTTCACCTAATTGCGGCAAACAAAATCTGGGGTAATGGGAGGATGAATTTTGGGTAAGGGAGAAGCTCAAGAGTTCTGGGTTGCCACAAGCTTTTACAGCAGCCAAGTCAGATCTGACTCCTTGGATCTGAACCCATCAATCGAGGACAGAATGAAAATTGACATCATCAGATATTTTATTTTGAAATGACAGAACATGATTTGATTCTTTAAAAAAGCTTAAGTGCTGTCCACTGAAAGTTACAATGCAAACCTCCAGAGCTTCATTGGAGAGAATGAGTAAATAAGAGTCTGCTGTGACTTCAACAGCAGAATCTGCATTTTCAAGAAAATAATATAAATAATACTGAGAATCTATGAAGGGTCAAAGGGAAGGATAATGGTGGGAGAGCCCTATCAGATGGACAGGATTTAAGGAGAGGAAACTGGGAATACGAGTGTATGTTGAACTGACTGACTTTACAATTGCACTAGAGAGTGTCCTGGTACAGCTTACTGCAGAAACAAGTACAGCAGAGAGTTGACTATCCGAACCCTGTCTTCCAAAGATTTGGGGTAAGCAAAATCATAACGTCTGAATATTTAAACATTATACATATTAGCTTGTACATGTTTTTTTAAATGTGTAGCCTGCTTGTGTGTGAAAAATATTCTTCATTGTCCATTGGACTTGCTGAATGGTTGAAAAGTGTATTCCCTGAGTGCAGAAAAAACAAGATTTTTTATCCAGTTCAATGTATGTTTGATTATTCGAACAGTTTGATTATCAGAACTACCCTTTGTCCCAATTAGTTTGGATAATCGATTCTCTACTGTTACCATAAAGAAATTACTGTAGATCTAGAGACTCCAAGATGCAGAAAGGCTCTGTCAGTCAAAGAAGCAATTACAATAAAATGTAAAACAAAGTAGCACTGACAGACGTAGTCAACATTACAAACCTAGTTCAAGAAAAAAAGAGATGAGAACTCCAAGACATACATGGAACTACTATCAAATAAATGGCATGCATAGGAACAGTACATGTCATCAGGAATAATGCAGCAGGATGGCTGGCAGGCAAGAGATGACTGAGAATGTAAAAGGTGTGTTGTAAAATTATTAACAATGTTAATGAAAATTAATTCTGTAAATCCAAACTGTGTCAATTAACAACTGGAAATGTTCACTGCAAATGAATAATGCTGGTCATATTTATGATACAAAGTGTAGGTGTGGAAAATAAAGCTATTAAAGTCTTCACACAAGCACACCCACCAAACAGCATTTACTGAAATGGAAGACAAAAACAGTTCATTAAAGGAGGAAGTTACAACTACCCCAACAAAGCAAAGCATAGTTTTGGATGTCAATACCTGTTGCAGTCAACTGATTACAGGTATATTGGGAATAAACCTCTCTAAAAGTCAGAATTGAAAACACACCTATTTAAAATTACCTTAATGATTTGAAAAAAGTATTTATTCAAAAAAAGATCAATAAATTTCAGCACAACATAAAACAAGAAAACTGTTTAGAAAGCAATTTCTCATTCACTGAAATTAATAAGCCTTTCAGCTTGGCCCTGAAGTTCGGTTAAAGAATTTTAATGACAGCATGGTTAACACAACAGCAGAGTTCTGAGTAACAAGATCACTGCAACAACAAACAAGACACAGCCTGCTCCATAGCACACAGAGACACAGCCATAACTATGACATAGGTGACTTGGGTCTTATTTAGCTGCCCCAGCACTCGATAAGCCAGCCAAGGGGGAAGAGAAATGACATGGCATAGCCTACTTGCCTCTCCCAGGGTGGTGTTGAGTATAACAGGCACTCGGGAAGCATACAGGGAACTGAGATTTCCAAGTCAGACACTTTGTGAACAATCATAGTCCAAATGGTAAGAAGGAGAACTGACAATGGGATCCAAACACACAACACTTTACGAAAACCCTTGGTGCAGTGGACTGTCCAAAGGGTAAGGCAAATAACTGATAATCTACAATCCAGACAGACCAGAAACGGGTTAAGCATCTTTTAAGTCTAGTGTTACAGGAACCCTGAAAGAGGAAGAAGAGGTAACATGTTGTGAAGTGGCAACATTTTGAATTTGGGAACTATCGCAAACAGGTTTAGGAACAAAAGATCCAGAACTGGTCTCCAAGCATTTTCTTTCTTTGGCACTACGAACACTCCCTTCCCAACCTGGGATGGAGGAACTGGTTTTATCACTCATTGGGACAGCTTGTGATGAAGAACAGGTGGAAAGAAAAGAATCTGATTAGCAGTATGAGGAATGACCCCCTGGAAAGGAGGAATTTCCTCCCACTGCCATCTGTAACCTTGATGATGGATTTTCTGAATCAATCTGCTGACAAAGAGAGGAAAAAATGAACTCAGACTTTCTGATACAGAAAAAGGGCCAGGGTGGGAGGGGGTCACCAGGTCTCTTGCATAAGCATTCAGACTTGTTGGACTCTCCTTGGTTTTGGGAAATTTGAGACTTCTTTTTGGAACCCTCTTCTTAATAAAAATGTATTTACCTGAACTCTACTGAGACAGTTTTTTTTTTTTTTTTTTTTTTTTGCAAAAATTGGATAAGGAGAAAGCAAATCCCTTGGAAAATTTGGAAAAGGAGAGCTGAAAATATTACAGATTCCCTGGATGATCTTGCCCCTTTCATTGCACTTTTTGATCACCACTACAGTAGACGGAACAAATACTAAACCTCTATCTTAGGAAGAATTTAAAATCTAATTTTTACATCATCTTGGAGGTTCTGAGAATGTAGCCAAGCAAACTTCCTTAAAACAGTACCAGAGCCCATAGCCCTGGAAGCAGTATCAACAGAGTCATACAGACAATGCAAACAATGAGTAGTAACCTGTGCAACAGAAGAAACCAAGTTATTTAAAGCACATTTTTCTTCAGAAGAAACTGTAGATAAAACATTCCTCACACTTTCAAATTTGTCAGAACAAACTTTAACATATGATCCTGACATTTCAAAACTCTGAAAATCAAAGTTGCAGAAATGTACAATTTTTTCTCCATACCTATCAATAATTTTCCCATCCTTACTAGAAGGAGAAGCAGTGGAATCAACTAAGGCTATAGCTGCTGGGGACAGGCTTGTGAAAGTACAGTTGTGTACACTTACCATAAATGTAGATGTTCGAGTGTATTCACTGTTGCAGTTATCACAGTTGGGTTATCCTGCCAGGGGTAGCCCTCAGTCAACCCGAATACCAGAGGCTTAGTATTTCTGCATCGGTTGCTGTCGCTTCAAGACTGACATCAGGTCGTCAGAGGTATGAAAACAGGAAGCTGATGCCATTACATCAGTTTTTCTTGCCCCAAATGTCAGGAGCCCCCAAATAGGGAGTTAAGTTACGGTGGAAAAACACCACCAGTAAAAAGTAAATACCAATAGCCCTGTAAGGAGTGACGAAGAGAGAGAGAGAGAGAGAGAGACAAGGGGGCTGGAGGGTGGGAAATCAGGACTGCAACAGTGAATACACTCGGACATCTACATTTATGGTGTGTACACAAATGTACTATGTTCTTCATATTTCACTGTTGCAGTCATTACACTTGGGTTAATTCCCAAAGCTGAAGAATGGGTGGAGGCAGTCAAGAAGAGTTGGGGCTGGCTAGTAAGCCCTGCAGGACTGCTGTTGCAAAGCCCGCCCTGGATGTGGAAAAGATAGGCAGGTGGTAATGCTTGGTGAAGGTATGAACAGAACTCAAGGTAGCAGTTTCCAGAATGTCCCTGGTAGGGACTCCTCTGAGAAAAGCTGTAGAGGTTGAAGTTGCCCTAGTCACATGCGTTCTGACCCCCTTAAGGGGTGGTTTCCCATGGTGTTTGTAACAGAAATGGATACAGTGCGCTATTCATTTGGAGATGGTTTGTTTTGATATGGCCTTGCCCTCTGCCCCTGGTGCAAAGCAGACTAGTAACTGGTCGGATTTCCTAAAGGGCTTAGTCCTATCAAGGTAGAATCTGAGCTACCTGTGCACATCTAAAGAGTGCAGGATTCTTTACCCCTTATTTTGAGGATTAGGGAAAAAAGTGGGCAAATGAATAGATTGGTTGAGAGCCACACTGGACACCACTTTAGGCATGACAGTTGGGTTGGTCCTGAGGGAAACCCTGTCAGCATGAAAAATAATGAAGCATTCCACAGCCATAAGTGCTTGTAACTCAGACACTCTTCTAGCTGAAGTGATGGCCAGAAGCAGGGCTGTTTTCCAAGAGAGGAATTTTAACTCTGCTCTCTGCTAATGCTGCAGGCTCAAAGGGTGGTAGCGTGAGCTTTTCCAACACAAAGTTAAGGTCCCATGCAGGGATGGGGGCTCTTCTTGGTGGCCTTAAGTTGTTAGCCCCTCTCAGGAACTGCTTGATGAGAGGGTGAGAGAAGAGAGGTGGCTCAGTGCTGTAATGACCAGAGATGGCAGAGGCATGGATCTTAATGGAAGAGAAGAACAGATCTCTGTGGAGTAGGTCTGCTAGGTAATCCAGGATAAGAGGTAAGGAGGGCTGTGCTGTAGCCGCTCCTTCACTGTGAATCCAGGAACAATACCTTTTCCACTTGTCAGCATAGGATTTCCTTGTACTGAGTCGTCTAGCTTCACGTATGACATCCAGTACCTACTTGCTTAGGCTGGCTACTGGAGGAGAATTCAAGGAATAAGCCACGCTGCAAGGTTCAGGGTTTGCAATCACGGATGCAAGAACTGTCCCTCCTGCTGAGTTGGGAGAGTTGGGATCTGAGGTAGGTGCCATGGAGGCACTGGTGACAGACTGCGCAGTAGTGGGTACCAGTGTTGGCGTGGCTAGTCTTGGGCAATCAGGATTGCTTTTGGTCTTTCCTCCCTTATCTTGAGTAATACTCTTGTAAGAAGAGGCAGAGGGGGAAATGCATAGATTGAGAGGTTTGCCACTGGAAAGATAGGGCATCCACTTCTCAGGCCTTGCTGTGATGTACCCTGGTGCAGAATTTGCTGAGCTGGTAGTTGTAGGGGGAGGCAAATAGGTCCACCTTTGGGGTACCCTATTTCTGGGTCACAAGGTTGAAGGTGTTGTGGTTTAATTGCCACTTGTGTGGGTCTAGGAGATTTCTGCTCAAGTTGTCTGCCAGAAAGTTTTGGTTGCCTGTCAGGAATTGAGCCTGCAGGTGAATATGCATGGCTGAGGCAGTGTTCCACAGGGTCATGGCTAGCCTGCAGAGTGGGTAAGAGTGGGTTCCCCCCTGCTTGTTGATATACCACATCACTGTGGTGTTGTCGGGTTTTGATTAGTAGGGGCCCCGGTGAGAGTAGGGATTTGAAAGCTGTCAGAGCATGCTGAACAGTTAGCATCTCTTTTTGGTTGATGTGCAGACGGATTTGATTTGGGCTCCAGTGGCTCTGAATGCACCTACCGTCCAGATGTGCACCCCAGGCATAGTCTGATGCATCTGTGGTTAGGGTCTGGGCAGTGTGGGGTTGTGTAAAGGGAAGCCCCTTGTTGTGGTTGCATGCTGCTGCCCACCAAAGGAACTCTTTCCTTAGACAAGGTATTATAGGAATTATAGTTTCCAGGTCCTGAGAATGTTGGCACCAAAGACTTTTTAAGTACCATTGAAGTTTCCTCATATGCAGTCTGGCATATGGAATTAGTAGAATGCAGGAGGCCATGAACCCTACAGCCTGCAGGATTTTCTTTGCGGATATCTGGGTTCTGGTGGCCATTTGAACGAAGTAGCCTGTCAGATAGGCTTGTTTTTCAGGAGTAAGAAATACCATCTGGGTTGCTGCGTCCAAGCTTGATCCCAGGAATAACATTTTTTGACTGGGGACTAATTTGGATTTATTTTTGTTGATAGTGTACCCCAGGGAGGTTAGAAGGGTCCTTCACAAATGTCAGGTGCTGCAACAGCTTTTCCAATACTATATCAAAAACATGCTGCAATTTCAATAGCCACATCTCTTTAAAGGCTCAATTGCTATTAGTTGAAATTTGGCAAATAGCACCACAAGAATGACACAGATAGCCAATGGTCAACAGATTACAAGTTCTATGCTGGATGCAATAGTTAAATATATCTTATCCATTCTAACCCATTGAAACCTTAAAATTCAATGAATCATTAAATTCTCGAAAAACACTGAATCTCTTATTTGCTTCCAGCTACAAAAAACTCTTGCCGCACAAAGGAACCTATCCATCACCTTAAACTAGACATTTGATTGGTTCCTGTTTGACAAATGACAAAACAAATTTAGTCAAAGCCTCCAGTGATAACCAAAGGGAAACAATGGTCCAACCCCACTTCAACAAAGAACGCTGCATTAACCTCAGGATCGACTGGTTGCTCAGATTAAATATACTTGAACAATTGGTTGATCATGAACCACTTAGTATGGAGGTTTTCTGAATGTAATGTGTCTCTGATTTGATGCATTCTTATTATAGTTCCACATTGAAAGTGATGGGATTGGATTTTGAAGTGTATATTTGAGATGTTATTGGTTGAACCTAGTTTTATGGTAGTCTTCGATCCCGTTCACAATGAGGTTGTGAAGGGGCATATATACTTACATTTTAATATGCATCTATTGGCTGTTTAGATTAAACATGCCAATTTATTGGTCAAACATGAACAAATCAGAATAAAAGATGAGGGGAAACGCCTTTGAGTTGATTTTCTGTATTCCACGTATATAGTCCGGTCACGAAGAGCTTGTACTTGAATAGGACGGTTTTATGAGATATTATTGGTCAGAACAATTTTTGTGTTGAATTTGTGATGTTTTTAAAAGTTTGATTAGTTTATTTTATTGATATGTAGGTATTTTAGGTCCCAATGTAAAGATTACATAAAGTTTTTTCTGATGTAGGGATTCTGATTAGATGGATATACGGAAAACTATTTGAGATGCCATAATCCGTGTAACAAAATGAATCTTGACTAAATGTGGTCAAAAATTTACCGATATATAATATGGTTTCTTTTTAGTAATTGTTATGAAGTTTTTGTTTGGGTAAAATAGAGGATATTCTGAAATAAATGAAATAATGTTACTCTGTATTTATTTACTACTTTTAAATTTGGTATTTATCATCTTTAAAGTTGAGATTTGTGAACAAAATGATTGGATAAATATACGATGACCTATTCAGTGATTTGCCAACAATGCTTAATGTTGATTGGATGAGGGACAGATGTATGTAGGTCTTACTATATGTTTATACGAATGTTTTTATTAGTTACATTAAGAGGGTGTGTATAATTAATGCATTTTCATTGGTTAAATGGATTTTTAAAAGGAATCTTTTTTGAAAATGTTTTATCTGATGAAGTTCTGTTGATTACAGGACAAAATCCTGTATGTGCGAATAAAGGGATATTTGGACTATAGTAGTGGTTTGTGACTTCCCTATTTTCAGTCGATTTTGGCGTTTTATTCCTGGATAAACTGTTCGTGCTCGCTTTTTGGTGTTTTTTTCATGGTTTACATTTTTGCCTGGTCTATACTATGTTGAGGACCCATCGATTGCTGGTGATGGAGGTCCAGTTTTTTGCATGGTGGGCAAGTTTTCCTCCTAGGGGCATGAGCAATTGGGCAGAGGTGAAGAGTGGAGTTGAGAAGTCATTGTGAATTCTTTCCATAAGGGGGTGGGGCTTTGCACTCCCTGCTTTAGAAGTGGAAGTACTCCATTGCTTAGATCTCTGCATACCCTGAGACTGTAATCTGGGGGGTCTGTTTCCCCTGGGTCTAGTTTGAGTTGACCCTGAGGGGGCTGGAAAGGACCAATGTTTTGAGGGGCAATGCCTACTGAATCTTGGAGGCTGCACTTGCAACAAATATGATTGTCTGCATAGACTTAGCCTTTTATTCCATCTTTTTTAAAATCTCTTCTGCTTTGGTGCCAAACAGATTGTCCTTGTTCAGAAGAGTATCCAATAGTTTTGATTCGACATGGTCTGGCAAGGTCTGTCCTTCTTCAGAAGAGTATCCAATAATTTTGATTTGACATGGTCTGGCAAGGTCTGCTTCTTAAGCCAGGAATGCATTCTAAGTACAGAACCTGTGACTGCTGCCCTGCAAGATGATTCTAGGGAGTCAAACCCACATTGCAGGGTATGCTTGCTGACTTAGCTTGCAGAATGCATAAGCTCCTGTAATTCTTTTTCTGCACAGTCAGGAAAGGTAGATAATTTTTGCTTAATAAGTTCCATAGTATGTTGCTGGTATTTCAGCACGTGGAACTGACTATTCAATGCTCTAATGGCAAGAGTTGCAGAATTGTATACTTTTTTACCCCATGTCTAAACTCGGGAATCCCTGTCCCAGGGGGTGGGATTCTTAGCAGTAGTTGCTTTTATTCCTTTAGGTCCTTGGGAGATGACCTCTGGGTCAGCAGTAGGATTTTTGAAGAGAAATTTGAGAGAGTCAAGGACTCTGTAGTAGCTAACAGGTTTCCTGGAAGCAGGGGATAAAGTATCAGGAGTTAGGCTGGATTCTATAAAGACATCATCCACAACATCCAGAACAGGAGGGATAGCTAAGGGTCTGTTGCTGTGGTAAATCTAAAAATTCCCTGAGTCTCTTTTTGGACTGAGGATAATCCTGCCATTCCCAATGGAGATGCTCTCTCAAAGTAAGTAAGGTTTCACCAAAAGAAAATCCTCTGGAGGGGAGGCAGAAGGAATGGATTTTTCTGCATCTTAATCCTCATAGGCAGATAAAGGCATGTCTTCATATTCAGAAACCTCAGAGTCATCGGACTCTTGGTCAGATAAAGCTGATGGGGACAAGACTATTTCTTTTAGCAGGGGAAGGCTGGCTTCCCCTAATCAGCATGATCAGATCTTCTGCCATGTTAAGCACCTGAGATTTTGGCAAGGAAGCAGGCGTTTGAGTTTGGGTCGTCGGTTTTTTAGGCGTAGCTCATACTCTTGGCCTTAGAAACTTGGAAATTTTAGAAAGAACTGAATACGTGAAAGAAGTCGTTGGGTTAAGTCAAATATCGGTATTGCGAAGAACTTCCTCAGAAGCCTATGCCTGCACAGCAGCTCTGGACCCATGCAAGGCAGAGACATCCACAGGTTCCGTACTCAAAGAAGGGTCTCGTGGCACACTGGACTCAGAACGGGTCTTGGTAGTGGCCTGCAAATCCATAGAAGCGGGCATCAGTGGATGTGAAACTGCCTCAGTGAGTACCGGCAAACTGGTGACTAGCTTAACGGAAGTGTCGTTGGCAGTTTTGGACCTGTGCAGTCTGTCTCGGTCATTATCCTTATGTTTTTTCGAAAGATCGGTAGACGGATGGCTTACCGAAGCCATTTCGGAATACAGAGATCGAGAACGAAAGTATTTAGCTACAACAAGGGCCCGACGATGAATAGTTCGGGCATTGAACAAGGCACAAATCCAACAGCGAGGTACATCGTGGTCTGGGCCTAAACAGGTGACGCAGTAAGAATGGAAATCTTGGTGTGGTATTTCCACAGGCGAGAGAATTAACTTTTTCTGACAAAGTAAGAACTGTAGAACAAATAAACTGATAAATCCAAGGCAAACACTTGAGCAGGCAGAAATGACATCAAGATAAATCCAGTAACTCTTTAATTTAGCACTTTCGTCAGGTAAAATACTTCTTCAGAATGCATCAAATTAAAACTACACAGTTTAAATAACACCCCCTGACCAATCACTGTAGCAGACATTACATCATTTCCTCAACACTCAGTGCCATTAGCAATAATTCCTGATTAAAAAAATAAATATATATATATATATATATATATATATATATATATATATATATATATATATATATATATATATATATATATATATATATATATATATATATATATATATATATATATATATATAAATATGTTTGTTAGACAATATAAGTATAAAAAATAAAAAGTGTAAAGATACAGAAAAAATACAAAATTGTTAAAACATTATTGTAAATATTAATCTATAAAATTATGCATGGTTCATACCATAAACATAGACTTAAGTCTCAACAAAGGGCACATAGAAATGTTATCATTCAGCCCTGGAGCTTGGTAAGCGTTTAATTTAATTTACCACTTCAGCTCCATAAACTCCAGAAAGTCATCAACTGGTCCACCCCGTGGCCCCAAATCAACGTGTTTCACAACAAAAAACCTAAAACCATGTTGAGGGTGACTACTAATATGTTTATATAGGGCATTTTTGTCATTTTTATGTTTAATGTCGTAGAGGTATTGGTAAATTCTTGATCTAAGTGCATTTTTTGTTTTTCCCACATAGTAACTCTCACAGGAGTCGCATGTTGCCACATAGACAACCCCTTTACTATAGCAGTAATGTTTTTTTGCAGTTTTGATACTCCCAAACTTTTGATCCTAATACTCACAGCATCTATCATGTAAGGTCATTAGGGACATCTTCCACACCTAAAACTACCACCTTGCTGCTCAGAGTTGTTTTTTCTTTCTAATATTCCTTTTAATGAGATATCCTTTTTATATACAACTATAGGTTTTGTTCCCTATTTTTTCTTGCACATCAAGGTCAGTGTAAAATATTCTCCAATATTTATTAATAATGTTCTTAACGTCATAAAAATTGGAAGTAAAAGTAAGTGTTAATGCACGTCCAAAAACATGGGGCATAATTTCTCTGTCAGTCCTTCCGTCCATATTTTCCTTAGCCAAGAGAGGGAAAAAATGGCCACTTATCCTTTTGTTTTTGACCTCATCAGCGATGTCATTCACAAACACTTCAGGGTACCCTTCTCCTTACCAACATGTCTTTCATAGTACCACATTCTCTGTTGAATTCATTGGGGTCAGAGACCATCCTGGCCAATCTTGCATATTGTCCTTTTACCAGGGCCTTCTTTTGATGCAATGGGTGCCAGCTCGTAAAATGTAATAAAAAATTTGAGTAGGTCGGTTTCCTAAATAACTGAGAGGTAAAACAATTCCTTTCATAATCTTTCACAATGGTGACATGCAAATAATTCACATAGTCCAATTCTTTATTAATAGTGAATCTCAAGAAAGTAGTAGTTTCATTAATAAAAGTGAAAAATCTGTTCAGGTCGTTTTCACTCCCTTTCCAGAACAGGACAATATCATCCAGGTACCGCCCATACAGTACCCATGAAGTCCTGAATTCAGAATTAAATACATACAAGTCTTCCCATTGCGCTAGCACAATGTTAGCGAAAATTGGAGCGCAGCAAGCACCCTTTGCAACACTTTGCCTTTGTTTGAATAAGTGCCCCTCAAAAGTAATGAAATTGTTCTCAAGTACAATTTCCATAGAGGACCGAATTGTCAATATTGTATCATGGTCTAGTGTACTATTACTACATAGAAAGTCAAAAAACCACTCTAGGCCTATTTGATGTGGTATTACTGAGAACAAATCACAAACATCAATGGTGACAAGAATGTCGTCATCGAACATGTCCTGTCTAATCTTTCTAAGAAAATCCCATGAGTCCCTAATTATTGAGGCCCGTCCATCTAAAACATGTTTAACCTTCTCATCAATAAATTTGGCTATACTAAAAGTTTTAGATGCTTTAGCATCTACTATTGGTCGCATTGGTGGATTAGGGATGGATTTATGAATCTTTGGGATCCCAAATATCATTGAGATCCTGGGGTGTTTGGTCTCTAAAAATTCAAACGTCTCTAACGTGACCTGTCCATTAAGTAACAGTTGTTCAAGATCCAAATCAATATTACGATAGGCTATATTTAGTTCGTTACGTGAAACCTCTAAATAAACATCACTGTAGAGCAGTTCAAACATTTTACTGTTGTAGTCATTGTAGTCCATAATGACCATACCCCTCCGCCACTCTTATCGGGCTTCATAATTCTAATTTCCCTCTGCCCAATAATGTCATTCAGTACAGTTTTTTTCTCTCTCAGGCAGATTTTTTGCCCTAAAGGTGTTGTTTTTACATAATACACCTCTAATCTCAGTTTCACATAAACCTTCAAATATTTGCACTAAAGGGTGTGGAGCGGGAAAAAAGTGCTAGATCTCAGAAGCGTTTCACAGTTGGTCACCATATTAGAGTTAGAAAAGTACAAGGCTAAGTTAATTTTCCTAGTGAAAAACTTCAGCTGTAGAATAATATCAACTATACTGCCTTTCCTTTCTGGTACAAAGTTGAGCCCCTTTGAAAGCAAGTCAGCCCATTCAGTGTTTACAAAAACTTGACTGTAATTGTACATGTTAAAATCTCCAAATACATTAACAATAATGTTACAATTATTGATATTGACAATATCATAGTCGTCAATTATCTCCGGTGGGGGCCCCATCTCCCCCTCCATGGGGCTTCTTGGAAGTTGTTCACATATCTGCCATAACCCTGCCTCTGATTCATTAATCTCTCTGATGTCCTCAGGGCAGGTGGGCCTAAAGGGGATCCAGTACTAGTATCGTTATGTTCCAATACATTAGTATCATACCCTTCTGTTGGTGCATTGACATATTCCCCAGATTGGCCTTGCTGTCCCCTCGGTGGATCAGGGTAAGCTTTGCCCCCCTCATAATCAATCTTATCCCTCAATAACTTCTTTTCTTTCCTATTTTTTAATTCAGCCAGTTCAATATTGACATTAGTAAACACAGCTTGAAACTCGTACCTCTTTACATCACATAAGTAGTCATTTTTTTATACTAGATTCCAGTATATTAATGTCATAAAGCCATTTTTCTATTGTTTTCAGTAATAAGTATTTGTAATAACTCACAGCCTTGTCTGTTAAAAAAAGTACAGTTGTGTACACTTACCATAAATGTAGATGTTCAAGTGTATTCACTGTTGCAGTCATTACATTTGGGTAATCTGCTGGCAGGTTGCCCTCAGTCGGTCTGAATTCCAAAGCCTTGGGTCCTGCATTGGTTGCTGTCTTCTCTTCCATGACGTCAGGTCATCAGGGGTATAAAACATGCAGCCGACGCCATTTTCTTTAGTTTTTCTTGCCCCCAATGTCAGGTGCCCCCAAAAAGGTAGCAAAAAAAAATATATATATATATATATATATATATATATATATATATATATATATATATATATATAGATATATATATATATATATAGATATATATATATATATATATATATATATATACATATACATGCATCAATATAAACTTTACCTTCATCTAAAAGCAAATACACCACATAGGTTGTACAAGATAGAGAAGGAAAGATAAACTCCAGAATTACAGGGGGGTGGCGGGAGGGTAACCTGGACTGCAACAGTGAATACACTCGAACATCTACATTTATGGTAAGTGTACACAACTGTACTATGTTCTTCGTGTTTCACTGTTGCGGTCATTACATTTGGGTAGAATCCCAAAGATGTGGTTGGGAGGCTGGAGCTAAACAGCATTAGGTGTGGCTATAAGGGCCCTGCAGAACTGCAGTGGCAAAGCCTGCCCTGGACTTAGAGTAGAGAAGCAAATGAGAATGCTTTGTGAAGGTGTGAACAGAACTCCAAGTAGCAGCCTCTAAAATGTCTTTGGTTGGTACTCCTCTGAGAAAGGCTGCTGAAGTAGCAGCAACTCTGGTGGAATGAGACCTAATGCCCTTGGGCACAGGTTTACCATGGTGTAGGTAGCAGAAATGGATGCAGTGGCTTGTCTGCTTTGAAATAGCCCTACCTTCTGATCTTGCAGCATATGACACCAGTAATTGCTCAGTTTTTCTTAGAGCTTTAGTCCTGCACAAGTAGAATCTTAGCTGTCTGTGCATGTCCAAGGAATGCAGAATTCTCTCCCCCTTGTTCTGCAGATTTGGATAAAAGGTTGGTAGATGAATTGTTTGGTTAAGAGCCACACTGGAAACCACCTTGGGCATAAAAGAAGGATTTGTCCTCAGAGACACCCTGTCTGGGTAAAATATGATAAAAGGTTCTACAGCCATGAGGGCCTGTAGCTCTGAAACTCTTCTTGCTGAAGTAATTGCTAGTAGCAGGGCTGTTTTCCATGAAAAGAAAGTACAGTTTTGTACCTACCATAAATGTAGATGTTCGAGTGTTCACACTGCTGCAGTCATTACACTTGGGCTATCCTGCCGTCAGGCGGTCCCTGCAGTCGGCCAGAGTTCCAAAGTCTTGGTCCGGCGTCGGCTGCTGTCGCCTCTTCACTGACATCAGTGCGCCGGGGGTATATAAGATGAATCCGATGCCATTTTCTTCAGTTTTTCTTGCCCCAGATGTCAGGTGCCCCAAGTAGGTAGGCAATACATATTGCTAATAAAACATATATAAAAAAAAAAAAATACCTTCAGTTACAAGCAAATACACCACAAAGGTTGTACAGGACACAAAGGTATAGATAAGTCCAGCTAGGACAGAGGGGATGGAGGGAGGGGAACCTGGACAGCAGCAGTGTGAACACTCGAACATCTACATTTATGGTAGGTACAAAACTGTACTATGTTCATCGTGTTACACTGCTGCAGTCATTACACTTAGGTAGAATCCCAAAGCTAAGGTTGGGTGGCTGGTCTATAAAGAGTTAGGATTGGCTATGAGGCCCTGCAGAACTGCAGTGGCAAATCCTGCTCTGGATTTAGAGTAAAGAGGCAAGTGGTAATGCTTGGTAAAGGTGTGCACTGAACTCCAAGTTGCAGCCTCCAAAATTTCCTTGGTTGGTACTCCTCTGAGAAAGGCTGTTGAAGTGGCTGTTGCTCTGGTAGAATGTGGCCTAATGTTATTAGGGACTGATTTTCCATGGTTTGGTTAAGAGCCACACTAGATACCACCTTTGGCATAAAGGTAGGGTTTGTCCTTAAAGAAACCCTGTCCTGATGAAAAATTATAAAAGGTTCCATTGCCATTAATGCCTGTAGCTCTGAGACTCTTCGTGCTGAAGTTACTGCCAGGAGCAGAGCTGTTTTCCATGATAAAAATTTTAGATCGGCTGTATTGGCTGGCTCAAAAGGTGGCAGGGTCAGTTTTTCCAAAACAAAATTGAGGTCCCAAGTTGCTGTTGGTGCTCTCCGGGGCGGTCTTATGTTTTTAGCCCCTCTGAGGTACTGCTTTAGCAAGGGATGAGAGAATAAAGGAGGGTCCGTGTTGTAATGTGCTGAAATGGCAGAGGCGTGGATCTTAACTGATAAGAAGGATAGGCCTTTGTCCAGCATCTCAGTTAAGTATTGTAAAATCTGAGGAATGTTTGGGACAAGAGGGTCAAGGCTTTGAGCCTGGTTCCAGGCACAGAATCTCTTCCATTTTTCTGAGTAAGATTTCCTGGTGCTAGGCCTCCTGGCCTCCAAAATGACATCCATAACAGCTTTAGAGAGAGGTGTTGCCTGTTTGACTAATGAATCTGCCATGCAGCCAGGTTTAGGGTTTTGAGCTGACCGTGCAGGATCTGATTGTTTTGTTGAGTCAGAAGGTGTGAAATCTGAGGCAAAATCCATGGTGGGCCTTGAGTTAAGTTCTTTAAGATTGGGTACCAGTGCTGGCGTGGCAAGTCTGGAGCAATCAGGATCATCTGTGTTTTTTCTTGTCTGGCTTTTAGGAGTACCTTTGAAAGGAGAGACAGTGGTGGGAAGGCATAAACTTTTAGGCTTTTCCAGCTGAACGAAAGAGCATCCACTTTCCATGCTTCTGTGTGGTAAGTCCTTGTGCAGAATTTTTGTAGTTGGCAATTCAGTGGGGAGGCAAAAAGATCTATGTCTGAGCATCCCCATGTTTGCGTTACCATGCTGAAGATTTGTGGATTCAATTTCCATTCGTGAGGGTCCATGATATTTCTGCTTAGATAGTCTGCCAGAGTATTTTTCTTTCCTGGCAGGAATTGTGCTTGCAGATGAACTTGATAAGTTAGAGCTGTGTTCCACAAGGTCATGGCTTGACTGCATAGGGGATAAGAATGAGTGCCCCCTTGCTTGTTTATGTACCACATTACTGTGGTGTTGTCTGTCTGTAATAATAATTGTCCTGGATGCAGAAGGTCTTTGAAAGCTGTTAGGGCATTTTGAACAGCCAACATCTCTTTTTGATTGATGTAAAGATGCATTTGGTCTGTGTTCCACTTGCCCTGAATACATTTTCCTGCCATGTGTGCTCCCCAGGCGTAATCCGAAGCATCTGTTGTTAGTGTCTGCCTGGCTGTGGGTAGAGTGAAAGGCTGACCCTTGTTGAGGTGACATGCCTGTGCCCACCATCTAAACTCCTGTTGTAGGCAGGGAATTATTGGTATTACTGCTTCTAAACTGAGAGTGTTGAGTCCAAACACTTTTTAGGTACCATTGTAATTTCCTCATATGCAGTCTGGCATATGTTATTAGTAGTATGCAGGATGCCATGAATCCCAGGGCCTGCAGATTTTTCTTGCAGGGAGATGGGACTTTTTTGCCAGTAATTGAAAATATTGAGTCAGTTGTCCTTGTTTGTCTGGCGTGAGATAAGCCATCTGGGCCATTGTATTTAAGCTGGCACCCAGGAATATTATCTGTTGTGAGGGTACTAGTTTTGACTTCTTTTCGTTTACTGTGTACCTTAGAGAAATTAGCAACCTACAAACGCCAGATGCTTTAGAAGAATGTCCTTTCTCTCTGCATGAATGAGGCAGTCGTCCAGGTATGGATACATTTGAATTCCTTTTTGTCTGCAAAATGCAATTATTGGTGCCAGGCACTTTGTAAAGACCCTGGGCGCAGTAGATAAGCCAAAGGGCAATGCAGAGAATTGGTAGTGCATTGTACCAGCTTTGAATCTGAGGTATCTTCTGCAATCTTGTCTGATAGGGACATGCAGGTATGCCTCTTTGAGGTCCAAAGTAACAAGCCAAGCCTTCTTGCCCAGCATGGGAAGAAGCTGCTGTAGTGTCAACATTTTGAATTTCGGAACATCCAGGTAAGTATTTAGAGTTGAAAGGTCTAGTATGGGTCTCCAGGCTTTGTCCTTTCTGGGGACCAGGAAGAGTCTTGAGTAAAATCCTTGTCCTTGTTCCTGCTGTCGTACTTTTTGAATAGCCCTCATGTCCATGAGGGCTGAAATTTGTTTTTGAGCCTCTGCCCATTGATTTTGTGGCACGTTTGGCATTCCTTTTAGCCTTGGTAAAGTGTGAAAGTGGAACCTGTAACCTTGAGATACAATATTCAGAACCTATTTGTCTTGGGTGATTGTTTGCCAATTTTGAGAAAAAAGTGCTAGTTTTCCCCCTAAACGGGCTGCCAAAAGGGAAGTGCTTGGCATACGAAGGGGGAAGTAATTGGGACTGTTTCCTGTAAGGTTGAGACCTGTCCTCACCTCCTTTTGGGGTTGAGGAACCCCACTGTTGTTGTCTGTTAGAGCCTTGGGGTTGAGATCTGCCTCTTGGGCGTCTGTATTCTGACACTGGAAAGGACCAATCATTTGTAGGCCAATTTCTGCTAAATCGAGGTGGCTGTACCTGTAAGAAATCTTTGACTGTTTGCATAGACTTAGCTTTATCCTCCATTCTCTTTAACACCTCTTCTGCCTTAACACCAAACAAGGTATCATGCTGGAAAGGAGCATCCAATAATTTTGCCTTAACATGATCAGGTAAACTCTGTTCTTTTAACCAAGCATGTCTTCGAATCACAGAACCTGTAACTGCGGCTCTACAAGTGGCCTCTAAAGAATCAAAACCACATTGCAAAGTATGTTTTCCCACCTGTTCAACTGCATGTAATAAATCCTGCATTTCTTTATAGTCAGGAGCTTCTGAGCTTGCAAGCATTTTCTGTTTTAACTGATCCATTAAATATTGTTGGTACTTAAGCATGTGAAACTGGCAATTTAAAGCCCTTACTGCTAAAGTTGCAGAAGTGTAAACTTTCTTCCCCCATCTATCCAATGCTTTAGAATCTCTGTCAGAGGGGACTGGATTTTTTGCAATGGAGGCCTTAACCCCTTTGGGACCCTGGGAAATGGTTTCTGGGTCAACAGAAGGGTTTTTATAAAGAAACTTGTGAGAGTCAGGGACTCTATAATACCTATCTGGCTTGGCTGGTGCAGGGGGCAAAGAATCAGGAGATAAGCTGGATTCAGAAAACACATTATCCACAATATCTAACACAGGCG
Source organism: Protopterus annectens (assembly GCF_019279795.1). Lineage (NCBI taxonomy): Eukaryota > Metazoa > Chordata > Ceratodontiformes > Protopteridae > Protopterus > Protopterus annectens. Next base: position 886,075,560 of record NC_056746.1, on the reverse strand, counting down.
GAATAGCCAGGGGCCTGTGCTGAGGCAATAAAAGGAAGTCCCTGAGTCTTTTCTTGGATTCTGAATAATCCTGACTTTCCCAATGGAAATGCTCCCTCATGGTATGTAAAGTTTCCCCAAAAGAGTAATCCTCAGGAGGAGAGGCTGAAGGGATAGATTCTTCAGCAACAGAATCCTCATAGGGGGGTAGAGAGTATCCCTGGTCTGAAGAGGAATCAGAGGAAATGGAAACCTGATCAGAGGAATCATAGTCTGTATCCTGCCTAGGCCTTTTCTCAGGAGGGGGATGGGAACCCCTGATTAGAGCAATGAGGTATTCGGCCATTTTAAGCATCTGTTTCTTAGGCATGGAGGACTGTCCAGGAGAATGCTGTACTTGCTTCTTTGTCTTTAATGGTGTTTTTGTCTTGGCTGTTGCTTCAATGGTAAGTTGTGAAGATCTGAAAACACCCTCAGAAGCCGATGCCTGCTCAGCGGCTCCGGACCCATCTGAGGGATTAGTTTCCATAGACCCAATACCTTGAGTTTCCAGAGGCCTAGTTGTCTCCACGTGGGAGTCGGAGGCGGCCTGTAGCTCTGAGGTAGCGGGTGTCAGGGGCTGCGAAAGCGCCTCACTGAGAACTGGCGACTGGCTTAGAAGAGGCTTCGTTGTCGGTTTTGGACCTCGGATGCCTGTCTTTATCCTTGTCTTTGCGTTTTTTAAGAATTGCGGTCTGTTGTTCCGACGGCATTGTATAATTGAACCTTCGGCCAAAGTAGTGCAAAGCAAAATCAAAACGTCGTTTTATAGTGCGTTTGTTAAATTTAGCACAAAACCGGCAACTAGTGACGTCGTGATCGGGGCCTAGGCATGGAATACAGTAAGAGTGGAAGTCTTATGAGGTATTTGCTTCCCACAAGAAATACAATTATTAACTTTTTCTGACATTGGTCTGAGGCAAGAAAAAAGTTTCCCCAACGGGGTACTTAGCATTACTGAAGACTTCGGATCTGAAATTCGACTTCAAAAATCTCAGGAGTCGGCCGACCAGCACTTGCACACTGCTTTTGCTTCGGGCACCACTCGGCAAGAAAGACTGAAGAAAATGGCATCGGATGCATCTTATATACCCCTGGAGCACTGACGTCAGGGAAGAGGCGACAGCAGCCGACGCCGGACCAAGACTTTGGAACTCTGGCCGACTGCGGGACCACCTGACGGCAGGATAGCCCAAGTGTAATGACTGCAGCAGTGTAACCCGATGAACATCTTTATATCAGTGGTAGCAGCTGGTTCAAATGGAGGAAGGGTGAGCTTTTCCAACACATAATTGAGATCCCATGCAGGTAATGGTGATCTTCTAGGAGGCCTTAAATTTTTGGCTCCTCTAAGATACTGCGTTAGTAAAGGATGAGAAAAGATTGGTGGCTTTGTATTGTAATGAGCCAAAATGGCAGAGGCATGGATTTTAATTGATGAGAAAGATAGGCCTTTGTCAAGCATCTCAGTTAAGTATTGTAATATCTGAGGAATATTTGGTTCTGCTGTATCAGTTCCTTGTGCTTGATTCCAAGCACAGAATCTCTTCCATATGACAGCATAAGATTTTCTAGTACTAGGCCTTCTGGCTTCCAAAATGACATCCATCACAGCTTTATGAGAGGTGTTGTTTGTATAACTACAGGATCAGCCATGCTGCCAGGTTCAGTGTCTGTAGTTGATTATGCAAGATCTGATTGTTTTGCTGGGACAGTAGTTGAGGTCTTTGAGCTAAGGTCCAAGCTGGGTTTTGAGACAAGTTTCTTAAGATTGGGTACCAGTACTGGCGGGGCCAGTCCGGGGCAATTAGTATCATCTTTGGTTCCTCTTGTCTGACTTTTAGGAGGACCTTGGGGAGAAGAGGCAGAGGAGCAAATGCATAAACTGATAGGTTTTTCCAACTGAAGGAAAGGGCATCCACTTTCCATGCTTGTCTGTGATAAGTCCTTGTGTAGAATCTTTTCAATTGATAATTTTGAGGAGAGGCAAATAGATCTATGTCTGGGCTCCCCCATTTTTCCGTTATCATGCTGAAGACTTGTGGATTTAGTTTCCACTTGTGAGGATCCATAAGGTTTCTGCTTAAATTGTCTGCCAGTGTATTTTGTTTTCCTGGCAGGAATTGAGCTTGAAGATGTATTTGGTAGGTCAAAGCTGTGTCCCACAGTGCCATGGCTAATCTGCAAAGGGGGGTATGAGTGTGTTCCCCCTTGCTTGTTGATATACCACAGGACTGTGGTGTTGTCCGTCTTTATCAGTAGTTGTCCTGGATGAAGTAAGACCTTGAAGGCTGTTAGGGCATTTTGAACAGCTAGCATCTCTTTCTGGTTGATATGCAGATGCATTTGTTTTGGGGTCCATATGCCCTGAATGCATCTTCTTGCCATGTGGGCCCCCAGGCATAATCTGAGGCATCCGTTGTTAAGGTTTGGCTGGCAGGGGAGAGAGTGAAAGCCCGTCTCATGTTTTGGTGACATGCCTTTGCCGACTATAGAAACTCCTGTTGTAGGCAGGGAATGAGAGGAATCATTGCTTCCAGACTGTGAGAATGTTGACTCCATAAACTTTTCAGGTACCACTGAAGTTTCCTCATATGCAGTCTTGCATATGGAATCAGTAGGATGCAGGATGCCATGAAGCCCAGAGCCTGCAGAATTTGTCTTGCCATCAGTTTGAAGTAAGTAGTCAGTTGCCTTTGCTTGTCTGGCGTGAGATAAGCCATCTGGGCAGTTGTATTCAAGCTTGCACCCAGGAATGTTATCTTTTGAGAGGGTACCAGTTGTGATTTCTTTTCGTTTATTGTGTACCCTAGGCATGTTAGAAGCCTTTTCACAAACGCCAGGTGTCGAAGAAGAATGTCCTTGTTCTCTGCTTGAATGAGACAGTCATCTAAGTAAGGATATATTTGTATACTTCTTTGTCTGCAAAATGCAATTACTGGTGCCAGGCACTTTGTAAAGACCCTGGGTGCAGTAGATGAGCCAAAGGGCAGTGCAGAGAATTGGTAATGCATTAAGCCAGCCTTGAATCTGAGGTATCTTCTGCACTATTGTCTTCTTGGGACATGCAGGTATGCCTCTTTTAGGTCTAGTGTCACCAGCCAAGCATTCTTGCCCAGCATGGGCAGAAGCTGCTGCAAAGTCAGCATTTTGAAATTTGGAATGTCCAGGTATGTGTTTAAAACCGATAAATCCAGTATTGGCCGCCAGGCCTTGCCCTTTCTGGGTACCAAGAACATTCTTGAGTAAAAACCTTGCCCTTTTTCCTGCTCTGGTACTGGCTGAATGGCCCCCATATCCATGGGGGACATAAAGTACAGTTGTGTACCTACCATAAATGTAGATGTTCGAGTGTATTCACTGTTGCAGTCATTACAATTGGGTTATCCTGCTGGCAGGCCACCCGCAGTCGGCCTGAGTTCCAAAGTCTAGGTCCGGCGTCAGTTGCTATCGCCTCCTCCCTGACGTCAGTGCGCCAGGGGTATAAAAGATGCAGCCGACGTAATTTTCTTCAGTTTTTCTTGCCCCAGATGTCAGGTGCCCCTAAAATGGTAGGCTCACTAATGCCTAAAAGCATGCATAACCAAAAAACAACTTTTCCTTCATCTACAAGCAACTGCACCACATAGGTTGTATAGAACAGAGAAGTACAGATAAGTCCCAGCAAAGGAAAAGGGGGATGGAGGGAGGGTAATCTGGACTGCAACAGTGAATACACTTGAACATCTACATTTATGGTAAGGTACACAACTGTACTATGTTCATCGTGTGTCACTGTTGCAGTCATTACAATTGGGTTGAATCCCAAAGCTATGGTTGGGAGGCTGGTGCTAAATAGGATTAGGAGAGGCTATCAGGCCCTGCAGAAGTGCAGTGACAAAGCCTGCCCTGGATTTAGAATAGAGAGGTAAGTGATAGTGCTTTGTGAAAGTATGCACTGAACTCCAAGTTGCAGCCTCTAAGATGTCTTTGGTTGGTACTCCTCTGAGGAAGGCTGCTGCTCTGGTGGAATGTGGCCTAATGCCCTTAGGCACTGATTTGCCATGCTGTGAATAGCAGAAACAAATGCAGTGGCCTATCCACTTTGAAATAGTCTGCTTTAAGATAGGCTTTCCTTGTGATCCTGCAGCATATGCTACTAGAAGTTGTTCAGTCTTTCTGAAAGCTTTGGTTCTGTCCAAGTAGAAGCGTAGCTGTCTGTGAATGTCCAAAGAATGCAGAAGTCTTTCACCCTTATTCTGTGGGTTTGGGTAAAAGGCAGGCAAGTGAATTGTTTGGTTAAGGGCCACACTGGTCACTACCTTAGGCATAAATGTAGGGTTTGTCCTCAGAGAAACCATGTCAGGATGGAAAATGATAAAAGGTTCCACAGCCATGAGTGCCTGTAACTCTGAGACTCGTCTAGCGGAGGTTATTGCTAGGAGCAGAGCTGTTTTCCAGGATAAGAATTTTATATCAGCTGCAGAGGCTGTCTCAAAGGGAGGCAGTGTAAGTTTTTCCAAGACATAGTTGAGATCCCATGCAGGTATTGGTGCTCTCCTTGGGGGTCTTATGTTTTTGGCCCCTCTGAGGTACTGCCTTATTAATCGATGAGAAAACATAGGTGGTTCTGTATTGTAATGAGCTGAAATGGCAGAAGCATGAATTTTAATGGATGAAAAGGAAAGGCCTTTATCCAGCATCTCAGTTAAATATCGCAAAATCTGAGGAATGTTTGGAACAATCGTGTCAATACCTTGTGCCTGATTCCAAGCACAGAATCTCTTCCATTTTTCTGCATAAGATTTTCTGGTGCTAGGCCTCCTGGCCTCCAAAATAACATCCATAACTGCTTTAGAAAGAGGTGTGTCTTGAATGGCTACAATATCCGCCATGCTGTCAGGTTTAGGGTCCTGAGTTGGCTGTGCAGTACCTAACTGTCTTGTTGAGTCAATAAGTGAGGAATTTGAGGTAGTGTCCAAGCTGGGCATTGGGACAAGCTCTTTAGGACTGGATACCAGTGCTGGCGGGGCCAGTCTGGGGCAATCAGAATAATTTTTGGCTTCTCTTGTCTGAGCTTGAAGAGTACCTTGGGGAGGACAGGCAGAGGAGGAAAGGCATATACTGTTAGGTTTTTCCAGCATCCACTTTCCATACTTGCTTGTGATTAGTCCTTGTGCAGAATCTTTGTAGTTAGCAATTGTGAGGAGAGGCGAATAGGTCTATGTCCGGGCATCCCCAGTTCCTTGTTATCATGCTGAAGACTTGTGGATCCAATTTCCACTCGTGGGGATCCATTAGGTTTCTGCTTAGTTCGTCTGCCAGAGTATTTATCCTTCCTGGCAGGAATTGTGCTTACAGATGTACTTGGTAAGTCAATGCTGTGTCCCACAAGTTCATGGCTAGTCTGCGGAGGGGGTAGGAAAGTGTGCACCCTTGCTTGTTTATGTACCACATGACTGTGGTATTGTCCGTCTTTATCAGTAGTTGTCCTGGATGAAGTAGATCCTTAAAGGCTGTCAGGGCATTTTGAACTGCTAGCATCTCTTTTTGATTGATATGTAGATGCATTTGATTTGTGGACCATGTGCCCTGACTACATCTTCCTGCCATATGTGCCCCCCAGGCATAATCTGATGCATCTGTTGTCAATGTCTGCCTGGCTGTGGGTAAGGTGAATGGCTGTCCCGTGTTGTGGTGACAGGGTTTTGTCCACCATCGAAATTCCTGCTGCAAGCAGGGAATGAGGGTAATTATTGTTTCCACGCTGTGGCAATGTTGAGTCCAAACACTTTTTAGATACTATTGAAGTTTCCTCATATGCAGTCTTGCATATGGAATTAGCAGGATGCCATGAAGCCCAAAGCCTGCAGTAATTTTCTTGCAGATAACTGGGTCTTTGTTGCCAACATTTTGAAATAAGTAGTCAGTTATCTGTGTTTGTCTGGCATGAGATAAGCCATCCGGACAGTTGTATTTAAGCTTGCACCCAGGAATATCATCTCTTGAGAGGGTACAAGTTTTGATTTCTTTTTGTTTACTGTGTACCCTAGGCCTGCTAGTAATGTTTTTACAAACGCCAGATGCTGTAGTAGAGTGTCCTTGTTCTATGCTTGAATATGGCAGTCGTCCAAATAAGGATATATTTGAATTCCTCTGTCTGCAAAAAGCAATCACTGGTGCCAGGCACTTTGTGAAGACCCTGGGCGCAGTAGATAAGCCAAAGGGCAGTGCAGAGAATTGGTAATGCATTGAGCCAGCTATAAATCTGAGGTATCTTCTGCATGATTGTCTGATTGGGACATGCAGGTATGCCTCTTTTAGGTCTAAAGTCACAAGCCAAGCCTTCTTGCCCAGCATGTGCAGAAGCTGCTGCAGAGTTAACATTTTGAATATTGGAATGTGTTCAGGATAGACAGGTCCAGTACTGGTGTCTCCAGGCTTTGTCCTTTCTGGGCACCAAGAATAGCCTTGAGTAAAATCCTCGTCCCTGCTCTTGCTGTGGTACTTGCTGAATGGCCCTCATGTCCATGAGGGATGAAACTTGTATTTGTGCCTCTGCCCATTGATTGCGTGACAGGTCTGGCATACCGTTTGGCCTTGACAGGGTGTGAAAATGGAACCTGTAGCCCTGGGATACGATATTTAAGACCTATTTGTCCTGAGTGATCATGTGCCAATTTTGAGCAAAAAGTGCTAGTTTTCCCCCCAAGGGAGCTGCCAGAAGACAAGTGCTTGGTGCTGGCAGGGGAAAGTCATCGAGACTGTTTGCTGTACGGCTGTGATTTTTCTTCTCCGCTTTTGGAGGTTAAACCACCCCATTGTTTAGGACTGTATGAGCCTTGGGGTTGTGATCTGCCTCTGGGGCATCTGTATTTACCTCTTTGTGGCCTGTCTGACACTGGAAAGGACCAATTCTTTGTAGGCCAGTTCCTGCTAAATCTGGGAGGCTGTACCTGTAAGAAATCCTTGACTGTTTGCATAGATTTAGCTTTGTCCTCCATTTTCTTCAAAAACCTCTTCTGCTTTAACACCAAACAAGGTATCATGTTGTAATGGAGCATCTAATAATTTTGCTTTAACATAATTGGGCAGATTCTGTTCTTTTAACCGAGCATGTCTCCCAATGACAGAACCTGTAACCGCAGCCCTGCAAGAGGCCTCTAGAGAATCAAAACCACATTGCAAAGTATGCTTTCCTACTTGTTCAGTGAGATGCAATAAATCCTGCATTTCTTTGTTTTCAGCACATTCTGAATTTGTCAACATTTTTTGTTTAAGCAGTGACATTAGATATTGCTGATATTTAAACATATGAAATTGACAATTTAAAGCTCTTACAGCCAAGGTAGCAGAAGTATAAATCTTTTTCCCCCCATCTGTCTAGGGCCCTTGCATCCCTATCAGTGGGTATAGGTTTCTTGCAGTGGAAGCCTTGACCCCCCTTTGGGACCCTGAGAGATAGTTTCTGGGTCTGCAGCAGGGTTTTTATAAAGAAATTTATGTGAATCAGGAACTCTGTAGTATCTGTCTGGCTTAACAGGAGCTGGTGGCAAAGAGTCAGTCTGGACTCTGAAAATACATCATCTACAATGTCTAAAACAGGAGGAATAGCAAGGGGCCTGTGCTGAGGTAATAAAAGGAAGTCTCTGAGCCTTTTCTTGGATTCTGAGTAATCTTGGCTCTCCCAGTGTATGTAGGGTTTCCCCAAAAGAATAATCCTCAGGAGGAGAGTCTGAAGGAATAGATTCTTCAGTATCAGAATCCTCATAGGGAGGAAGAGAATATTCCTGGTCAGAAGAGGAATCAGAGGAAATGGAAACCTGATCTGAAGATGCGTATTATATCTCTTGCCTAGGCCTCTTATCAGGAGGGGGATGGGAGCCCCTGATCAAAGTAATTAGGTCTTTGGCCATTTTAAGCATCTGTTTTTTAGGCATGGAGGCCTGTCCAGGAGAAGGCTGTACTTGTTTCTTTGTCTTTAGAGCTGCTTTAGTCTTTGCCTTTGAAGCTGAAGTTGGTTTTACATATAACTATGTAGGCCTGAAAACACCCTCAGAAGCAGATGCCTGCTCAGCGGCTCTGGACCCATCTGAGGGAATAGTTTCCAAGTGTCCAATACCTTGAGTTTCCAGTGGCCTATTCGGCTCCACATGGGAGTCGGAAGCGGCCTGTGGCTCTGAGGTAGCGGGCGTCAGTGGGTGCGAAAGCGCCTCACTGAGAACGGGCGAACCGGCGACAGGCCTAGCAGAAGCCTCGCCATCGGTTTTGGACCTCGGGTGCCTGTCCTTTTCTTTGCGTTTTTTATAAACTCTGGTAGTCGGTTGCTCCGACAGCATTATATAGTTAAATCTTCTGCCAAAATAATGAAATGCAAAATCGTACAGACGCTTAATAGTGCGTTGGTTAAATCTAGCACAAAACCGACAACTAGCAACGTCGTGGTCAGGGCCTAGGCAAGGAATACAGTAAGAATGAAAATCCTTATGAGGTATTTGCTTCCCACAAGATATACAATTATTAACTTTTTCTGACATCGGTCTGGAGCAAGAAAAAAGTTTCCCCAACGGGGTACTTAGCTTTAATGAAGACTTCGGATCTGAAATTCAAATTTGAAAATCTCATGAGTCGGCCGACCGACACTTGTGAACTGCTTTTGCTTCGGGCACCGCGCAGCAAGAAAGACTGGTGAAAATGGTGTCGGCTGCATCTTTTATACCCCTGGCGCACTGACGTCAGGGAGGAGGCGATAGCAGCCGACGCCAGACCTAGACTTTGAAACCTAGGTCGACTGCGGGTAGCCTGCCAGCAGGATAACCCAATTGTAATGACTGAAACAGTGAAACATGAACATCCTGTTTTTGTGCCTCTGCCCATTGATTTTTTGGCAGATCTGGTCAACCATTTGCCATTGGCAGAGTGTGAAAATGGAATCTGTATCCCTGTGATGCTATATTTAGTACCCATTTGTCCTGGGTTATAAACTGCCAATTTTGAGCAAAAAGTGCTAACTTTCCCCCTATGGGTGCTGCCAAAAGATAAGTGCTTGGTGTAGGCAGAGGGAAGTCATTGGGATTGTTTTCTGTAAGTTTGCGCTTTATCTCCTCCAGATTTGGAGGTAGAAGCGCCCCATTGCTTTGACCTGTATGAATCTTGCGCCTGGTATCTGGAACCCTTAGGGTGTCTGGATTTGCCCCTTTGAGCTCTGTCTGACACAGGAAAGGACCAATTTTTTGTAGGCCAGTGTCTACTGAATCTTGGTGGCTGCACTTGTAAGAAGTCTTTAACAGTTTGCATAGACTTAGCTTTGTCTTCCATTTTCTTTAAAATCTCTTCTGCCTTAATACCAAACAGAGAATCATGCTGTAAAGGTGCATATAGCAATTTAGCTTTAACATGATTAGGCAAATGTTGTTCCTTTAACCAGGCATGCCTTCTAATCACAGAACCAGTAAATGCGGAAAGTACAGTTTTGTACCTACCATAAATGTAGATGTCCGAACTGGATAGCATCTGCAGTCATAACAAGTGGGTTGTCCTGTCGTCAGGCAGCCCTGCAGTCGGCCGGATTCCAAAGTCCGGGTCCGGCTTCGGCTGATGTCGCACTCCACCCGACGTCATCTCTGTTGGTCTTCGGGTATAAAAGCATCAGCCGACGCCATTTTCCTCAGTGTTTCTTGCCCCAGATGCCAGTAGCCCTCTTGCAGGGTAAAATTTGGATAGATGCCAATGTTTCCAAATAGATAGAGGTAAACACAACAATAAGCATATATGTACATATATACAAACAAATACACCATAAAAGACTCCCCCCCAACAGCTAGCTATTAGGAGGGTAAACACCCTAGGAGTACCACAGAGGGGAAGGAGGGAGGGTAATCCTGACTGCAGATGCTATCCAGTTCGGACATCTACATTTATGGTAGGTACAAAACTGTACTATGTCCTTCATGGATGCATCTGCAGTCATAACAAGTGGGTAGAATACCATAGCCAACTAGGGGAGGAGGATAAAGGTAGATTATGGTGTGTTTAGGATCCCTTGCAGTACAGCAGTGGCAAACCCTGCTCGGGATCTGGAATAAAGAGGCAAATTATAATGCTTGGCAAATGTATGCACGGAGGTCCAAGTAGCCGCCTCAATAATGTCTTTGGTTGCCACTCCTCGTAAGAAGGCTGTGGTAGTGGCTGTTGCCCTTGTAGAATGAGGTCTTATGTTCTGTGGAATTGGTTTTCCATGGAAGGAGTAACAGTATCGTATGCAATTTCCTATCCATTTGGAGATTGTCTGTTTGGAAATAGCTTTTCCTTCCCTTCCTGTTGCATAGGCTACAAAAGTTGGTCAGTCTTTCTGCTATTTTTGTTCTGTCCAAGTAGTAGCGTAGCTGTCTATGTACATCCAAGGTATGCAGTATTCTTTCCCTCTGTTTTGTGGGTTGGGAAAGAAGGTAGGTAGGTGGATTGCCTGGTTTAAAGATACTCTGGATACCACCTTAGGCATAAATGTAGGATTAGTCCTCAAGGACACTCTATCTTGGTGGAAGATTAGGAAGGGTTGCACTGCCATTAAGGCCTGTAGTTCTGAAACCCTCCTTGCTGAAGTAATTGCCAGTAGGAAAGCAGTTTTCCATGACAGGTGTTGTAGGTCTGCTGTTGCTGCTGGTTCAAAGGGTGCTAGTGTCAACTTTTCTAGCACAAAGTTTAAGTCCCAAGCTGGTAATGGTGGTTTCCTTGGAGGTTTTACATTCTTGATTCCTCTGAGGAACTGCCTGAGCAAAGGGTGAAAAACAGGTGGATCAAAGCTGTATTCTGCTGAAATAGCTGATGCATGTATCTTGATGGAGGAGTAGGACAGGCCTGAATGAAGAAGTTCGCCAGATACTCCAGAATGTTAGGCATATCTATGTTTGACACATCTTTTCCTCTTTCGGTACTCCAAATGACAAACCTTTTCCATTTTCCAGCATAGTTCTTTCTTGTTGAAGGTCTGCGTGCTTCAAGAATAATGTCTTTAACTCTTTGGGAAAGTTCTGGATTAGCTGCTGCTATGTGATGTTCCATGCAGTCAGTTGCAGCGTTTTAGGTTTGGATGTATGATGCTGTAGTTGTTCTGAGTTAACATCAAAGGCATCAGGGTATTGGCCACATGTTGTTCGAGACATGCTCTTCAGTAGTGGGTACCAGTGTTGTCTTGGCCAGTTTGGGGCTATCAGGATTATCCTTGGACGTTCTTCCTTGATTTTTAGTAGTACCTTGTGTATCAAAGGAAGAGGTGGGAATGCATATGCTGTTAGGCCTTTCCAGTTGAAGGAGAGTGAGTCCACTTTCCATGCTAGTGGGTGGAATGTCCTTGTGCAGAATTTTTGAGCTGGTGATTGAGAGGTGATGCGAATAGGTCTATCTGTGGCATTCCCCATTTCTTTGAGATGGTCTTGAAGATGTCCGGTGCAGCTTCCATTCGTGGGCATCGAAGTGGTTCTGCTTAGTATGTCTGCTAGAGTATTGTCTTTCCCGGTACAAATATTGCCTGTAACTGAATGTTGTAGCTGAGTGCCAGGGTCCACAGCTCCAAGGTCATTCTGCATAGGGGTATGAATGAGTGCCTCCCTGTTTGTTGATGTACCACATGACTGTGGTGTTGTCTGTCCTTATCATCAACTGGCCCTCTTTGAGGAATGGTTTGAACTTTTGGATTGCCAGTTTTACTGCCAGCATTTCTTTTAGATTGATGTGCAGGTGAAGTTGATCCTGTGTCCACAATCCTTGCACGCATTTGTCCAGCATGTGGGCCCCCATCCTAGGTCTGAAGCGTCTGTTGTGATGGTCTGGCTTGGTTGACATCTGCGGAAGGGCAGGCCTGGGTTTGACTGGCATGCCTGAGCCCACCATAGGAACTCCTGTTTTAAGCATGGAATTAGTGGGATTTCTGTTTCTAGACTGTGTCTGTGTTGGGACCATAAATTCTTTAGGTACCACTGTAGTTTCCTCATATGTAGTCTGGCAAATGGGACCAAGATTATGCATGATGCCATGAAGCCCAAGGCCTGTAGAAATTTTCTTGCTGTTAACTTGTTCAGTTTTGTTAGTGCCAAGAAGTAAAGAGGAAGTTCTTTTTGTTTTTCTGTAGTCAGGAATGCCATTTGTTGTACTGTGTCCAGTTCCGCGCCCAAGAATGTCCTTGTTTGGGATGGTATCAGCCTTGACTTTTGTAAATTGACTGTGTATCCCAGTCCTTGTAGCAAGTAAATGACCCTTTGTAAATCTGTTGTCAGCTTGCTTTTGTTGTCCCCTTGTAGCAGGCAGTCGTCCAGGTATGGGTAAATTTGAATTCCCTGTAGTCTGCAATGGGCGATTACTGATGCCAGGTATTTTGTGAATACTCTGGGCGCAGTAGATAAGCCAAAGGGCAATGCTGAGAATTGGTAGTGCTCTGATCCTGCAAGAAATCTGAGGTATCTTCTGCAGATTGGTCGAATGGGGACGTGCAGGTATGCCTCCTTGAGATCTAGAGTTACCAGCCAAGACTCCTTGCCCAGCATGGGAAGAAGTTGCTGTAGGGTCAGCATTTTGAATTTTGGGACAATGATGTATGTATTTAAGGTGGACAGGTCGAGAATTGGTCTCCAACTTTTTTCCTTTCTTGGAACTAGGAATAGTCTGGAGTAGAACCCCTTTCCTTGTTCTGCTGTTGGCACTCTTTCCACAGCTCTCATGTTTGTTAACTCCATTATCTGGCGTAGAGCCTCTGTTTTTTGATTTGGAGGTAGATTTGGCATTCCTCTTTTGACTGGTAAAGTGTGGAAGTGAAACCGGTAACCTTGATCTATGGTTTGTAAAATCCACTTGTCTTTGTTATGTAGTGCCAGTTCTTTGAAAATAAGGTTAACTTTCCGCCTAGAGGAGCTGCTATTTGTTCCCTGGTAGGCGGATTTAGGATTAAGTCACTGTGGTTGTGCTGATGTAGTGGCAGTGGCTGTGTCTGTGCCTCTGTTGTTACCTTGCCACTGTCGCCTCTGTAGGCACCTCCTCTGGATTGGTTTCTGCCTCTGGAACGTCTATTCCTGCCCCTTTGAAATTTTGTGGAGTCAGGAAAGGACCAATTTTGGCAGGCCAGTTCCTGCTAAACCTTGGGGTTGAACCTGCAAGAAATCTTTAACAGTTTGAACAGATTTTGCCTTTTCTTCCATTTTCTTCATAACCTGCTGGGCAGGTGTACCAAACAAACTTGTCTTGTCCATAGGAGCATCTAGCAACTTAGCTTTAACATGATCCAGTAAAGCTTGTTCCTTTAGCCATGCATGCCTTCTTATCACTGTGCCTGTCATGGCTGATCTAAATGAAGCCTCCAGTGCATCATAGCCACATTTTAAGGAATGGTTGCTAACCTGTTGTATGTTATTTACCATCTCTAATACATATTTCTTATCAAGAGATTCATCAGTAGTTAGTTTTTAGTTAACTGTACAAGCATAAACTCTAGGTATAGTATCATGTGAACCTGACAGTTTAAAGCTCTAACTGAGAGAGTAGCTGAAGTGTAGATCTTTTACCCCATCTGTCTAGTGACCTTGCTTCCCTTTCAGAAGGAATAGGGTTTTAGCTGTGGTCGGCTACTGCCTTGGGACCCTGGGATATAGTTTCTGGGTCTGCAAGTGGGGCCTTGTAAAGGTGGTGATGAGTATCTGGCACCCTGTAAAATCTGTCTGGTTTGGCAGGGGCTGGGGTAAAGAATCTGGAGCGAGCAAACATCATTGAAAGCATCATCCACCACAGAGAGAACAGGAGGTATAGCTAAGGGCCTGTGCTGTGGGAGGTGCAGAAAGGTCCTAAGTCTTTTCTGGAGTCTGAAAAATCCTGTTGCTGCCATTGGAACTGTTCTCGCATGGCATGCAAGGTTTCCCCAAAGGAGAATTCTTCTGGTGGGGAAGCAGCTGGAATGGATTCTTCAGCATCAGAATCTTCAAAATTGGAGAAGGAGCCTCAGGCTGGTCAGTTATGTCTGATTCATCAGCAGAATCATCAGAAGACACTGGCTCAGGGGCTCTGCCCTAGGTCTCTTCTCTGGGGCTGAGAGGCCCTGTCTGGGTGAGATTGAGATCCTCTAATTAAAGAAATTAAATCTTCTGCCAAAGAAAGCATTTGAGAACTAGAAGAGGGCCTGGATGAGGGGTTTAACAGGCACTGATTTAGTAGTCTTGGCTGCTTTAGCCCTGGCGAAGGCCTTAATGGACATGGCTGCTGGAGGCCTAGCAGCACCACGTGCTGGGGTAGAGACATCCAAGGGATGGTGTCTGATAAGTCAACCACCGTAGTGGGTAAAATTTCTGAGGTCGATTCAAGAATTGTAGCAGGGGCCTCAGTTGTAAGAATAGGTTCAGCTGTACTTTGAGCAGTTTTCTCGGTTTCGCCCGAAACCGAGACACTCGCGGTTTGCTTTGCCGTGGTTTCGCCCGAACCCGTGGACCGCGAGTGTCGGTCTTTATCTTTGCGTTTTGGAAGATTGGGTAGTCGGAGGATCCGGCGGCATAATGTACGCAAAATCAGTACCGAAAAATTGATCTGCAAAGTTCGACCGTCGCCTAAGCGTTAGTCGGTTGAAAGAGCACAGGCGAACAGGCTGCTACGTCGTGGGCTGGGCCTAAACAAGGCAGACAGTAAGAGTGGAAATCTTTATGAGGTATTTGTTTCCCACAGGTTAAACAATTGTTAACTTTTTCTGACATCGGCTGAGGCAAGAAAGAGTCCCCAACGGGGTACTTAGCTTTAGAAGTCTTCGAAGTAGTATTCGGTAGAAGTAATCTCTGGATCCGACCGACCGGCACTTGCGAACAGCTTCTGCTTCGGGCGCCACGCGGCAAGAAAGACTTAGGAAAATGGCGTCGGCTGATGCTTTTATACCCGAAGACCAACAGAGATGACGTCGGGTGGAGTGCGACATCAGCCGAAGCCGGACCCGGACTTTGGAATCCGGCCGACTGCAGGGCTGCCTGACGACAGGACAACCCACTTGTTATGACTGCAGATGCATCCATGAAGGACATCTGCAGGAGGCCACTAAGGCATCAAAACCACATTGCAAAGTATGCTTTCCAGCTTGTTTAGCTGCATGCAATAATTCCTGCAATTCTTTATTTTCTGCACATTGTGAAATCAACATTCTCTGTTTCAGCAATCCCATAACATGTTGTTGGTACTTTAGCATATGAAACTGACAGTTTAAGGCCCTGATTGCCAAGGTTGCAGATGTATAAACCTTTTTTCCCCATCTGTCTAGTGCCCTTGAATCTCTGTCAGAGGGGGTAGGATTTTTTGCTGTTGAGGCCTTAACTCCCTTTGGATCCTGTGAAACAGTTTCAGGATCAGTAGCAGGGTTTCCAAATAAAATTTAATTTGTGAGTCAGGGACCCTGTAATATCTCTATCAGGCTTACTGGGAGCCGGGGGGTAAGGAGTCAGGGGTCAAGCTTGACTCCGAAAACACATCATCCACAATGTCTAAAACAGCGGGAATGGCTAAAGGCTTGTGCTGAGGGAGAAAAAGGAAATCCCTGAGCCTCTTTTTTGATTCTGAGAAGTCTTGACTCTCCCAGTGAAAATGCTCCCTCAAAGTATGCAAGGTTTCTCAAAATAAATAATCCTCAGGAGGAGATGCAGATGGAATAGACTCCTCAGCATCAGAATCCTCATAGGGAGGTACAGATAATTCCTGATCAGAGGAAATAGAAACCTGATCTGAAGATTCATAATCAGTGTCTTGCTTAGAGGCCTCTTATCTGGAGGAGGATGGGTATCCCTGATCAAGGTAATAAGGTCTTCAACCACTTTGATCATCTGCTTTTTAGGCATAGAGGCCTGTGCACGTGGCTCATGCGTGGGTTTTTTAGTTTTAGAAGTTGCTTTTGTCTTTGGTTTTGAAGCTGTCGTCGGTTTGATATACACCCTCAGAAGCCGGTGCCTGCTCAGTGGCTCCGGACCCATCCGAGGGAGTTATATCCGTCGGTCCAATACCTTGAGTATCTTGCTGCATGACGGACTCCACATGGGTGTCGGTAGAGGCCTGTGACTCGAAAGTAGCAGTATCAGGGGCTGCGAAAGTGCCTCACTGAATACCGGCGAACCGGCGACTGGCTTAGGAGAAGCTTTGTCGTCGGTTTTGGATCTCGACTGCCTTTCTCTGTCCTTTCCTTTGCGTTTTTTATGTACTCCGGTAGTCGGACTGCTATCCAATGACATTACTGGGTAGTTAAATCCATTTCCAAAATACTTAGATGCAAAAATATACCGACGCTTAACAGTGTGTTGGTTAAATCTAGCACAAAACCAACAGCCAGGCACGTTATGATCAGGGCCTAGGCAAGGAATACAGTATAAATGGAAATCCTTATGAGGTATTTGCTTCCCACAAGTAATACAATTATTAACTTTTTCTGACATTGGTAAAAAGCAAGGAAAAAGTTTCCCCAACGGGGTACTTAGCTTTAGTGAAGACTTCGGTCTGAAACTCAAACTCGAATATTTCAGTAGTCTGCCGACCGGCACTTGCGAAATGCTTCTGTTTCAGACACTGTGCGGCAAGAAAGACTAAAGAAAATGGTGTCAGCTGCATGTTTTATACCTCTGACGTCATGGAAGAGAAGACAGCAACCGACGCAGGACCCAAGACTTTGGAATTCAGGCTGACTGAGGGCAACTGCCAGCAGATTACTCAAATGTAATGACTGCAACAGTGAAACATGAAGAATATCTGCAAAAGTTCCTTATGCAGAGGCGAATCCTTCACTAAGCCAGTGGGGTATTTCCAAAGATGCAGTCCCTATGGAATTTGCTCCAGACTAATATGGTATGAACCATGCATAATTTTATAGATTAATATTTACAATAACGTTTTAACAATTTTGTATTTTTTCTGTATCTTTATACTTTTTTTTTATACTTATATTGTCCAACAAACATATTTACATATATATATATATATATATATTTACATATATATATATATATATATATATACATATATATATATATGTATGTATTTTTATCAAGAATTATTGCTAATGGCACTGAGTGCTGAAATGATGTAATGTCTGCTGTAGTGATTGGTCAGGGGGTATTATTTAAACTGTGTAGCTTTAATTTGATGCATTCTGAAGAAGTCTTATACCTGACGAAAGCGCTAAATTAAAGAGTTACTGGATTTATCTTGGTGTCATTTCTGCCTGCTCAAGTGTTTGCCTTGGATTTATCAGTTTTTCTGACATCGGTTAGAGCAAGAAAAAAGGATCCCCAATGGGGTACTTAGCTTTTGAAGACTTCAGGATGATTCTATTTTGGAATGAAAAAGTCAGGCAGCGGCCGACTGGCACGCGTGCAAACTGCTTCTGCTTCGGGCTCCTCGGCAAGAAAGACTGATGTAATGGCATCAGCTGCCTATTTTTATACCTCTGACAACCTGCTGTCAATCTTGAAGCGACAGCAATTGACACAGAAATACAAAGCCTCTGGTATTCGGGCCGACTAAGGGCTACCCCTGGCAGGATAACCCAAGTGTGAGGACTGCAACAGTGAAACACGAAGAACATCAGTATATACAAATTTAAAAGACTGAGGAACTTTATACATCCTATATGCCTTTTTAGGGACAACTGCCTGATTATCAGAAGACTGCAAGCAGTAAGAAACATTCTCTAAAGCAGACAAGACAGAAAGTATGGGTATAGGTTCTGGAAAATCCTTCTGTAACAACTCATAGTATTTTCTAAGAGACTGCGAAACTTCAGTGTTCTCACATTGAAAATACTGAGACATCCTAGCAACAGTCTCAGATAAAGAAAAGCCCCCGGAGGAAAAACAGAAACTGAGCACTCCTCACAGTCTGAATCAGAAATCTGAGGTCAAACCCTGAATCTGACCCTGCATTTTCCTGTTCAGATTCAGAATCTTGAATCTCTTTGGGAAAAGAAGAATCCCTCTTTCTATTATTCAAAACAACTTTACAAACTAGATCAGTAGCCAGAACTAAACCCAGAGCCAGTCACAGTAAATTACTATCTGAAGAAATTTGAGTAGTAGAAGATACATGCTTGGTTTTCTGTTTTTTTTTTTTTAACAAGAAAAATGAAGCCATTCATGTTACTAATGGCAGCAGCTGCCTCCTCAGGAATGGGCACAGCATTCTGACACAAGGAAATCTTTCTTGTTCCCTCTCCCAGGACCAACAAGAGTAGCTCTTCCTTGTCCACTGACAGGACTCCAACAGCCACACAGGGCAAAATCAGAGGGATACAAGGAAAAAGATAAGTGGTCAGAGGTAAAAAAAAAAAAAAAAAAAAAAAAAAAAAAAAGGGGGCCACAGCAGAGATCTCCACCTGCGGGTAAGGAAATTACTCGCCTATTGTGGTGACAAAGGCACTGGAAGAAGGACTAACCATGGGACCGGTAGTCTCTTCCATGGTCAAGCTGAAAATCATGCCTCTTTCCTGAGGATGACAAGCAACAAATGCCGGTAAAAACACTTTTCTATATATATTTTTTACCCCTGAGACTGTCACCATCAAGCTTCTGATCAATCAGACATAAGATTGTCCAAGGGGCACCGTCATCTAGACAGCCATGAGAGCATTGTGCTCTCACGGGCATCATGGTAAAGGCAGCTTTTTAATTTTATGGCCTAACCCAACCTTGGTGGTGACATGAGCACTTGGGTCACTCCAAGGGCAAACTATGCCTCCCTGTCCACATGTGGGATTACTAGAAGTCTCACATGTACCAACATCTGCCTGGTACTGGCACCCCATGCCTCAATAGGTCTCCACTTCCCAGCTCAGGTCTCGTCAGAGTAGTAACATGAACTAGGCAGTACATACCATCTTTTACTCCCAGGATGGGGGCCCCCATCCACCTTGCCTGCACTGTCAAGCACCTGAGCCACTAATCAAACTCAGGTCACTTGGGCTGTTGTCAGGGCTTTATTCCTCTATGTCACTGGCACAGGCTTGAAGTGTGCCAGCTTGAATTAACTGGAACAAACGACCTCTAGACAGCTCAAGAATAGCTGCTTAATGCATACACCAGCTCACTGACTTCTCCCAAAGAATGTTACCTGTTGAGCGAGATAGAAGCCACTTTATACAGCCTTCCGCCAGGTAAATATTGTCTGCAGACACAGCAGGTATGAACTTGTGGCTCTATGCTTGCTAAGATAATACAAGACAGATTGTTTATCTGTCTACAAGAAAACAGGCCTGGGAAGAAGCTTTGCCTCCAAGCCATTCATGGACAGGAAAAATGCGCTTAGCTCCAACTGGATTACACGCAGTCCACTTTCTGTGTGGGGAGGGGCACTCACTCAGAACCATATGAAAGCCTAGGTGAACTCCCCAGCCTGTAAGCGAAGTACCAGTCATCAGAATCTGTACCTCCCTATTGAAATTTCTGCACTCGAAATGCTGAATGCCAACAAGTTGGGAAAAAAAAAAAGTCCAGAAACACAGAAGAGTGAATCTCCTCACTGCACCCACACACACAAATATTTGTGTAAAATCTTACCATAATGATAGATGCCCTTCTCTTCTCTGTTGTAGTATTCCTAACATGAGGGGGTTTCCCACCATGGGCGACCCGACATCAGCCAGTATACTTCACTACTGTAGGGTGT
This sequence comes from Protopterus annectens, assembly GCF_019279795.1. Classification (NCBI taxonomy): domain Eukaryota; kingdom Metazoa; phylum Chordata; order Ceratodontiformes; family Protopteridae; genus Protopterus; species Protopterus annectens. The sequence goes on along the minus strand of NC_056746.1, from coordinate 886,055,910 downwards.
GTGGTATGTCGCATGTAGGCTGAGATCGGCCATAAAAGTGACATATGCGCACACCATCCTCAGAATAGACTGCCTCAGGAGGAATGCCAGCCTAAGGAAGCAGGTAAGAATCATCCAAGAAGAAGCAAGGCCAAAGGGGAAGGATGGAGGGATAGGAATACTGGAACAGCAAAGAGAGAGACATCTATTATTATGGTACGATTTTACTCAACTATTCAATGTCCTTTTATTCATCTGTTGCAGTATTCATAACATGAGGGAGAATACCAAAACTCGTGAAGTAAGGGAGGAGGGACTAGCAGAGGAGCCCTGCAGTATGGCTCTGGCAAACGCTGCTCTAGATTTAGAAATTACACCTAATTTATAGCATTTGGTGAAGGTACGGACTAAGGTCTATGTAGCTGCTTCAAGAATTGAGTTAGTGTCCAATCCCTTGAAGAAGACCCCAGATGAGGCAATAGCCCTGTCCCTAACAGGGGACTGGACAGTCTTAACATGGTGAGTACAGCAGAATGAAATAGCCCTAGAAATCAAGGAGGAAATAGTCCTGCTTTGACACAGCTTGCCCCCGAGCCCTGCAGTGGTAAGAAACAAAAAGCTGATCTGACTTTCTAACAGCCTTGGTCTTATCCAAACAAAACCTAGGTCACATGTTGACATCTAAAGTATGAAGGACCCTCTCGCTAGAGTTCTGGGGAGAAATGAAAAAGGTAGGCAAGTGTACGGACTGATTCACAGTTAGGTCATTGACTACCTTAGGCATAAATGAGGGGGTTGTGCGCAGGGAGACCCTGTCTTTGTGGAAGACTAGAAAGGGTGGAGATAACATAAGGGCCTGTAACTCAGGCACATATCTGGCAAAAGTTGTCTAGGAGTAACACAGTTTTCCAGGAACAGTACTGAAGAGAAGCTGAGGAAGCTGGTTAAAACAGTGGGACATTCAGCTTTTCCAAAACAAAGTTAAGGCCCCAATCTTTTTTTTATTTCTCCAAGTTTTTTGGGTTTCTAATACCATGACACGAATGGACTCCATTCCCAAGTCAAAGTACGATTAAAGTTCATGAAATTAGTACTGCTTCAATCTTTGATATCAGCCAGAAGTGCTCTTCGCAGCACCTGCAATGTGCCCAGTAATGACTCCTCCTGCAATTCGTATGGGGTTACACGTATTGGTAACATATCTAAATCAGATTGTAGATTCTTTTTTAAAAGATCCATCGCTCCTACTACTATTGGAACTGTCTGGGTATCTTTCTTCCACATTGTTCTCGTTTCTCCCTGCAAATCCTGATATTTTATGACTTTATGTCTCTCTGTATGCAAGTCAGTGGGCGTGGCGATTTCAATGATCAATGCTACTTTTGTCTTCTTTTCATGGACCACTATATCCAGTTTTCTAGCATCTGTCTTTTGAACTGTTGGTAATGGGTGATACCATGTGATGTAGACTTCATCATTTTCTATTATGCTTTCTGGCTCATGTTTCCAGTGTTTTTCAGCCACTTCAATACCATAACGTTTGCACAATCCCCACTGCAATGGTCTTGCCACATTATGCCTTTCAGTATACAGTTCTTCTGCCATTAGTATGTCACAACCAGCAACGAGGTGTGCAACTGTTTCCAATTCTGTTTTACAAAACCCACATTTGTCTGTTTCTCCCACATGTTCAATGGACATCGTAAACCACCAAGTACATAGGCCACTATCTTGGCCGCCAATGTTAACCTTTCATCTCTTGATTTGAATTCACCTCTCCTTAACTATTCCTGTGTTCGATCCTGATCAACATGAGGTTCTTCTGGAAGTCTTCTATACTTGCAAATATATTTATGCATTTTCCACATTTCTTGCCTTCTCATCTGGTCCTTCACCTTATATTCCTTCTTTTGTTTCTTGGCACATTCAGTTGTTGTCTGATTTTTATTTACTGCTAGTTTGATTTCCATTCCTGCTTGATGCTGATATGCTTCTGCTGGATTAAGCAGGAAGTCATCTTAGACTTAGTCTCTTCATGTTTCATAACTTTCGCAACATTTGGGTTTTGTGAGATCAGCAGATGTGTGTGCAGTCCCACGACTGCAAAGCTATACATGTAATCAATTTCAAGGAAGCTCATCCCTCCTGCAGGAAGGGGAATATATAACTCTGGTAAACACTAATTTTTATAAATCATTTGGTGAGCATGAAGCACCCCCTCTTGTTTTCCTGTCTAATCTATCCAACACATTTTGAGGCCAATCACTCCAAAACTGTAAGTTAGGACAGGAATAGCAAATTGGTTTATAGATTGAATTTTGTTCATAGATATCAATGCTGTTTTCAGGATTAATTTAAGTCTTCTAAAGTATTCCTTACTAAGTTTTATTTGCATTTGTTCATCTCCTATTACTGATCCTTCATCAATTCCCAAATATTTATACACTCCCTCTTGGTCAAGTTCTTTTATATCACATTCTTGTCCCAAACTGATGTTTTCTTGGTGCTGCAGTTTTCCTGCTTTAACGGTTGCTTTTGCACATTTATCAAGACCAAATGACATTCTTATATCATCTGAAAAAACCTGCAGTTGTGCTTTCGGTTTCTCATCTGATGAGCTACACAATTTTAAATCATCGACAAAGAGAAGATGAGAAGTCTTTACACTTTGTTGTTTTCTAGGAGTCAAAATTATAGTCATGGCCTAAGCTGTTAAGTAGACAGCTTAATGGGTTAGGGGCAAGACAGAATAGCAGTGATGGAAAAAAATTCACCCTGGAATATCCCCATTTGAATTTTTATCCCTGGGATAATAATTTGTCCTTTATCATGGCTTAATTGCAAAATGGTCTGCCACTGCTTCATGGTCACTGTAATGTAGTCAATCAGTGTAGGGCATATCTTATACACTTTTAAGCACTCTTTTATCCATGAATGTGGGATCCTATCAAATGCTTTTTTGTAGTCAATCCATACTTGGATTCTTCCCCTTTTTATAGTTCTCTACTATGACTTTGTTCAAAAAAAAAAAAATTCTTTGTTCCATATGATTTCTTTTATTGCCCTTTTGTTCTACTGCCATAAGGTACAGTTGTGTACACTTACCATAAATGTAGATGTTCGAGTGTATTCACTGTTGCAGTCATTACATTTGGGTAATTTGCTTGCAGGTTGCCCTCAGTCGACCTGATTAACAAAGTCTTGGGTCCTGCGTCGGTTGCTGTCCCTTCTTCCATGACATCAGGTCATCAGGGGTATAAAACATGCAGCCAGCGTCATTACCTCAGTCTTTCTTGCTGTGCGGTGCCCGAAGCAGAAGCAGTTCACAAGTGCCGGTCGGCCGACTCCTGAACTTTTCGTTTTCGAGTTTCAGAACTGAAGTCTTCAACTTAAAGCTAAGTACCCAATTGGAGAAACTTTTTCTTGCTCCTTACCGATGTCAGTAAAAGTTAATAATTGCATTACTTGTGGAAAGCAAATACCTCAAAGATTTTCATTCGTACTGTATTCCTTGCCTAGACCCTGATGACGATGTACCTTGCTGTCGGTTTTGTGCTTTAATCAGCGCACTATCCATCTTCAGGTATATTTCTGCCTCAAAATATTTCGGTTCTTGGTTTAATTATCCAGAAATGTCGTCGGTTAGCCACCCGATTACCAGGATTCTGCAAAAACGCAAAGATAAAGACAGAGACAGGCCGTCAAGGTCCAAAACTGCCGACAACGCTTCTCCTAAGCCAGTTGCCTGTTTGCCGTTACTCAGTGAGGCGCATTCGCAGCCCCTGATACCCGCTACTTCTGATTCGCAGGTCTCTACTGAGACCCATTCGGAGTCCGGTATGCTGCGAGATACTTTAACTATGGAACCCGCGGATGTCTCTACCTTGGATGGGTCTGGAGCCGCTATGCAGGCACCAGCTTCTGAGGGTGTATTCAGACCTACAGACTTGCATATTAAATCGATACCTCCTTCATTACTAAGGCCTAAATCTCAATCTATGTCTAAAAAACTGACGCCCAGGCCACATGCTCAGGCCCCTATGCCTAAAAAACAAATGATAAAAATGGCTGAAGATCTAATAACTCTAATCAGGGGTAGTCAACCCCCACCCCCACCCCACCCCTCTAAGAGGCCTAGGGCTGAGCTTGATTATTAATCTACTGATCAGGATTCTGTTTCTTCTGATGACCTGGATTTGTCCATACCTACTTATGAGGATTCTGATGCAGAGGATTCTATTCCCTCTGCTTCCCCTCCTGAGGATTTTTCTTTTGGGAGAACTTTACATACTTTAAGGGAGCATTTCCACTGGGAAAGCCAGGAATTTTCTGATTCAAAAAAGAGGCTTAGGGATTTCCTTCTTCTACATCAGCATAGACCTTTGGCTATACCTCCTGTACTAGACATTGTTGATGATGTGTTCTCGGAATCCAGTTTGGCCCCCCGATTCCCTGCCTCCTGCTCCTAGTAAACCTGACAGATATTACAGGGTTCCTGAGTCCCACAAGTTCCTTTTCAAAAACACTGTTACAGATCCAGAGACTATTTTTCAGGGGCCCAAGGGCATTAAGGCTTCTACTGCTAAAAATTGTTGCGGACACCCCTCATATTTTTTGAAGCTGTAAAAATGTTTACAAGCTGTGGTGTTCGCTAAGAACCAAGTTAGAAAAAAAGGGATACACCAAGTCTACCCTGTCATGGGAAATGGCAATTTTACATATATTCCCTAATAATTTCTCATACGAAAATAAACACATCATAGTCACATTGTGTACAATGATCAAATCACATATAGCCCAAAATTGGTTAGATAGAAGTAAAATCACATGGGAAGAATTTAAAGGAATGGCTATAAAATACTTATTAGCCAGCAAATTAATTACAAGAAGCCAAAAAAACTATCTTACTATCAGATATATTGGAAAACGCTTTTAGAAATCCTAGGACAAAATTGATTTATGACCAAGGGACTTCACCATCAATATTACTTTAGATAATTAAAAGAAACTAAAGGCAATTATTATAGAAATACCCACAATAACAGTGTACAGGTCATGGCAAACACACATAAGATGAACATTAAGGTGAAATCAATGTATATATTGTACATAGTTAGTGCAAGAAAGAATGTTTATTTAGATAGACTAGAATATCTGGTTGCAATGTTTTAATGTCACATTTTCAATATGTTGTATACTATCTTTATGTAAATGTCTGTTTTACAGCTCATTAAGAGCAGCTTGATTATTAGACAATTCTGTATAATTGTTACCCTAACATTGATGATTTATGTTATGCATATCTTATTTGCACGACTGAAACTTGATATTCCAAGAAGCTTGTATGTATATTTCCTGTGTCATTCTTTTCTTGTATTTAAATAGACGTGAAATGCAATAAAAATTATATTTGAAAAAAAAAAGAAAGATGATGCAAGAGAAGAAAAGGAGAGAGGATAAGCTGAGAGGAAACTGAACTGCCAGAGACAGAGCAACAGAGCAGGGCAGTTTAGTGTCAGAAAGATCACAAAAGAGGTAAAAGAGATGACAAAGAAAATGACGAAAGGAAAGATCCCAGGAACAGACTGCTTCCCAAAAGAAGTGTGAGGATATTGGGACTAATAGTGGAGAGAGGCAGAAAAAAGCTGATGCTTATCTTGTCATGGCTTTCATTTGCCTCTTCATTTATGAAAGACATTTCCACTGAGGACGAAATGGTTAAATCATGCAAAAAATGCCATATTGCCAATAAAGTTAACATAAAGAGAACAAATCTGAAAAGATTTTAAGAAAAAAAGACAAGGCATCCTTAAAAAAAAAATAAAAAATAAAGGCTAACTGGATGAAAGCTACTACTCAATCATGCCCAACAGATCAATGGGAAAGAACTCAGAGGAAGATGGACTACTATTCTTTTGGTCCAGTAATGGCTTTGTTGAGTATGGCCATTTTTACAAAAATGGACCTATTGAAAAAACTTTATATTTTTGCAAAGAATATCCTCTGGAGTTGTAAAATCCCATAAGCAAAGAGGTCTTATTGCACTACTGAATTCACTGTCATCTCTGTTGTCTTTAATAAGGAAATAAACAAAAATGCAAAGACAAACATTGCATACGTAATACAGCTCTCATTTCATTTTTATGCTCATTTCGATACAGATAAGCAATACTGCCTTTGGTACTGCTTGAAGAAACTACCTTGGCTTAGGTGAAACAAAAAGGACAATTCTGAATAGACACATGCCTTTGTGGTATATTTGGCGATGTCCGCAGCAACATCAGCAGATGCGGTCGCTATTGGCAGGTCAGAACTCAGTGATGGCGTTGGTGTACTAACCGACGTTGAAGAAGTAACTGTAGAAACAGGTGGTGTACTTGAAACCAAAGTTACAGTTGTTGTAGAAATGCTGTGTGTGACATCCTTCTGTTGGACAGCTGAGGAGAAAGAAAATGGTCTTAAAATATTATTGCACATTGCTGTGTGTGTCTTGGTACATCTGGTAAACTATTACTCGTCAGAAAATTTACGTTCATGACCAATAAAAACATTTTTGTCCTCTTAATGCATCATCTTTGTGATCAAATCTAACATGCTGTTAAAGACTATGATTTGATTACTATAGATAAAAAATCAAAACTTCACAAATGGAGAAGGGAGAAAAATTTTCTCAGCAGTGAAGTACAACAGTCAGTATGTGATATTTGGCATACTTGCAGATCGTGGCTGCTGCAAACAGATATGCATGTAAATCCACCTACAGATCCCCCACCATGCCCCAAGATTCTCATTACACCTTTCTAAACATACTGGAAAATATTAATATTCAACCAAACACCCTAATACTGGGTCATTTTCAACTACCCTGCCATTAACTGGGAAAACTACTCGTGTACCAACACCTTTGCCCAACGGTTCTTGGAATTCATAAATTCCAATGCCCTGGAATAACTAATCCATAGTCCCACCAGGGGCTCCAATATGCTAGACCTGGTCATTACTAACATGGGAAATCGATGCTCCACACCTATGGTCACCCACTCGTTGGTCAGGTCTGACCATAAGCTAATCACCCTTAACATCCACATTCCACCCCCACCCCCCCAGTAAGTAAACCTCCATAAAAAACTTCTCCAAAGCCAACCTCATGCTACTCAAGTCAGAAGTTACAAACTTCATGACACCCATGCAGATGGGAACTGAATGTTCGACTGCTGAGTCCTACACTAAGGCACTGTATGAGCACATCCACTCATGCATGAATCGTGTCATCCCAAATAGAACCAAGATGCTCTCCTCCAAAAAAAGGAAGCCAATCTGGTGGTCCCCTACCATAAACAAACTTTACAACAAAAGGAAGAAACTGTTGCAGAATGAGGAAAATCCCAGGATGCAAAAAACTCCCTTACCAGCCTCAGTAAGAAGCTGAGATCCCTCATAAAATCCTCTAAAGCTAGTTACGAAAATAAAATTGCCAAAGATTCCAAAGACAACCACAAGACATTCTATAACTATGTCAAGAATCTAAATGGCAATGCTCAGATCTGCTCTGAGCTACAACAGAATGGCATTAAATATACTGACAAATACGCCAAAGCCAGCACTGAAAGTTCCAAATCCAAATATTTATTGAAATAAACTAGTGCAACATAAGCACTATAGTAACAGCTCGATCCTCATACTAGTTTCGGAAAAAACCTTCTTCAGTGAGGAAGAAAGACAGAAAATATACTGACCCCAGAGATCTTGCCAATATCCTGTCAAATCGATTCAATGCCAACTTCACCCCCCTCTCAACTCCTAAATAGACCATCTCAATACCAGAAGATTGCCAAATTCCGGTAATAACAGCCACACAGGTAAAAATAGCACTCTCCAAAGATAAGAATACAGCATCCACGGGATCAGATGACATCCCGGGCTGTGTACTACATAAACTATAAAATGAACTGGCACCTCACCTAAGTGTCATGTTTAATCATACCCTCACCTCAGGCTTTGTGCCCATTGAGTGGCACACAGCTACAGTTATCCCACTCCACGAGGGGGGATCCACCTTGGATCCCAGGAACTACCGCCCCATCAGTCTGACGAGCCTGATAGTACAGTTGTGTAAACTTACCATAAATGTAGATGTTCGAGTGTATTCACTGTTGCAGTCATTACATTTGGGTAATCTGCTGGCAGGTTGCCCTCAGTCGGCCTGAATTCCAAAGTCTTGGGTCCTGCGTCGGTTGCTGTATTCTCTTCCATGACGTCAGGTCGTCAGGGGTATAAAACATGCAGCCAACGCCATTTTCTTTAGTTTTTCTTGCCCCCGATGTCAGGTGCCCCCAAAAAGGTAGCATTATATATCTATCTATCTATATATATATATCTATATATATATATATATATATATATATATATATATATATCTATATATATATATATATATATATATATATATATATATATATCTATATATATATATATATATATATATATATATATATATACATGCATCAATAACATTTTACCTTCATCTACAAGCAAATACACCACATAGGTTGTAGAAGACAGAGAAGGAAAGATAAACTGTAGAATGACAGGGGGATGGCGGGAGGGTAACCTGGACTGCAACAGTGAATACACTAGAACATCTACATTTATGGTAAATGTACACAACTGTACTATGTTCGTGTTTCACTGTTGCAGTCATTACATTTGGGTAGAATCACAAAGCTATGGTTGCGAGGCTGGAGCTAAACAGCATTAGGGGTGGCTATAAGGCCCTGCAGCACTGCAGTGGCAAAGCCTGCCCTGGACTTAGGGAGGCAAATGGTAATGCTTTGTAAAGGTGTGAACAGAACTCCAAGTTGCAGCCTCTAAAATGTCTTTGGTTGGTACTCCTCTGAGAAAGGCTGCCCTGAGAAAGGCTGCCGAAGTAGCTGCAGCTCTGGTGGAATGAAACCTAATGCTCTTGGGCACAGGTTTACCATGGTTTAAGTAGCAGAAACTGATGCAGTGGCTTATCCACTTTGAAATTGTCTGCTTTGAAATAGCCTTTCCTTCTGATCCTGCAGCATATGACACTAGTAATTGCTAGTTTTTCTTAGAGCTTTTGTCCTGCTCAAGTAGAATCTTAGCTGTCTGTGCACGTCCAAGGAATGCAGAATTCTCTCCCCTTTGTTCTGTGGATTTGGATAAAAAGTTGGCAGATGAATTGTTAGGTTAAGAGCCACAGTGGAAACCACCTTAGGCATAAAAGTAGGATTTGTCCTCAGAGACGCCCTGTCTGGGTAAAATATGATAAAAAGGCTCTACAGCCATGACGGCCTGTAGCTCTGAAACTCTTTCTTGCTGAAGTAATTGCTAGTACCAGAGCTGTCTTCCATGACAAGAACTTTACATCAGCAGCTGGTTCAAATGGAGGCAGGGTGAGTTTTTCCAACACATAAATGAGGTCCAATGCAGGCAATGGTGATCTTCTAGGAGGCCTTAGGTTTTTGGCTCCTCTAAGGTACTGCTTTAGTAAAGGATGAGAAAAGATTGGTGGCTCTGTATTGTAATGAGCCGAAATGGCAGAGGCATGGATTTTGATTGATGAGAAAGATAGGCCTTTGTCAAGCATCTCAGTTAAGTATTGTAATATCTGAGGAATATGTGGTTCTGCTGTATCAGTTCCTTCTGCTTGATTCCAAGTACAGAATCTCTTCCATTTGTCAGCATAAGATTTTCTAGTACTAGGCCTTCTGGCTTCCAAAATGACATCCATCACAGCTTTACTGAGAGGTGTCATTCGTATGATTATATGATTAGCCATGCTGCCAGGTTCAGAGTCTGTAGCTGATTGTGCAGGATCTGATGGTTTTGCTGGGACAGTAGTTGTGGTCTTTGAGGCAAAGTCCAAGCTGGGTATTGAAACAAGTTCATTAGGAGTGGGTACCAGTATTGGCGGGGCCAGTCCGGGGCAATTAATATCATCTTTGGCGTCTCTAGTCTGACTTTTAGGAGGACCTTGGGTAGAAGAGGCAGAGGAGGAAAGGCGTAAACTGACAGGTTTTTCCAACTGAAGGATAGGGCGTTCACTTTCTATGCTAGTCTGTGATAGGTCCATGTGCAGAATCTTTTCAATTGATAATTTTGAGGAGAGGCAAATAGATCTATGTCTGGGCTCCCCCATTTCTCTGTTATCATGCTGAATACTTGTGAATTTAGTTTCCACTCATGAGGATCCATAAAGTTTCTGCTCAAGTCATCTGCCAGATTGTTCTTTTTTCCTGGCAGGAATTGATCTTGAAGATTTATTTGGTAGGTCAAAGCTGTGTCCCACAGTGCCACGGCTAATCTGCAAAGGGGGTATGAGTGTGTGCCCCCTTGCTTGTTTATATACCACATGACTGTGGTGTTGTCCGTCTTTATCAGTAGTTGCCCTGGATGAAATAAGTCCTTGAAGGCTGTTAGGGCATTTTGAACTGCTAGCATCTCTTTCTGGTTGATATGTAGATGCATTTGATTTGGTGCCCATATGCCCTGAATGCATCTTCCTGCCATGTGGGCCCCCCAGGCATAATCTGATGCGTCTGTTAAGGTTTGGCTGGCAGGAGGTAGAGTGAAGGGCCGTCCCATGTTTTGGTGACAGGCTTTTGCCCACCATAGAAACTCCTGTTGCAGGCAGGGGATGAGAGGAATCACTGTTTCCAGACTGTGTAAATGTTGACTCCATAAACTTCTTAGGTACCATTGAAGTTTCCTCATATGCAGTCTTGCATATGGAATTAGTAGGATGCAGGATGCCATGAAGCCCAGAGCCTGCAGAATTTGTCTTGCAGAAGACTGGGTTTTTGTTGCCATCAGTTTGAAGTAAGTAGTCAGTTGCCTTTGTTTGTCTGGCATGAGGTAAGCCATTCTAGGCAGTTGTATGCAAGCTTGCACCCAGGGATGTTATCTTTTGAGAGGGTACCAGTTGTGATTTCTTTTCGGTTATTGTGTACCCTAGGCATGCTAGAAGCCTTTTCACAAATGCCAGGTGTTGTAGAAGTATGTCCTTGTTTTCTGCTTGAATGAGACAGTCATCCAAGTAAGGATATATTTGAATACTTCTTTGCCTGCAAAATGCAATTACTGGTACCAGGCACTTTGTAAAGACCCTGGGTGCAGTACATAAGCCAAAGGGCAGTGCAGAGAATTGGTAATGCATTAAGCCAGCCTTGAGTCCGAGATATCTGCTGCACGACTGTCTTATTGGGACATGCAGGTATGCCTCAAGTCTACAGTCACCAGCCAAGCATTCTTGCCCAGCATGGGCAGAAGCTGTTGCAAAGTGAGCATTTTGAATTTTGGAATGTCCAGATATGTGTTCAAAATCGATAAATCCAGTACTGGCCGCCAGGCCTTGTCCTTTCTGGGTAACAAGAACAGTCTTGAGTAAAAACCTTGTCCTTTTTCCTGTTCTGGTACTGTCTGAATGGCCCCCATATCCATGAGGGACGTAACCCGTTAGAGCCTCTGCCCATTGTTTTTTTGGCAGGTCTGGCCAACCATTTGTCATCGGCAGAGTGTGGAAATGGAATCTGTATCTCTGTGATACGATGTTCAGTACCCACTTGTCCTGGGTTATTAACTGCCAATTCTGAGCAAAAAGTGCTAATTTTCCACCTATGGGTGCTGCCAAAAGATAAGTGCTTGGTGTAGGCAGAGGGAAGTCATTGAGATTGCTTTCTGAAGGTTTGCGCTTTATCTCCTCCAGATTTGGAGGTGGATGTGCCCCATTGCTTTGACCTGTGTGAGTCTTGAGCCTGGTACCTGGAACCCTTAGGGCATCTGGATGTGCCCCTTTGAGCTCTGTCTGACACAGGAAAGGACCAATTTTTTGTAGGCCAGTCTCTACTGAATCTAGATGGCTGCACTTGTAAGAAATCTTTAACAGTTTGCATAGACTTAGCTTTGTCCCCCATTTTCTTTAAAACCTCTTCTGCCTTAATACCAAACAGAGAATCATGCTGTAAAGGTGCATCTAGCAATTTAGCTTTAACATGATCAGGCAAATTTTGTTCCTTTAACCAGGCATGCCTCCTAATCACAGATCCAGTAACTGTGGCCCTGCAGGAGGCCTCTAAAGAATCAAAACCATATTGCAAAGTATGCTTTCCAACTTGTTCAGCTGCATGCAATAATTCCTGCAATTCCTTATTTTCTGCACATTCTGGAATCAACATCATTTTCTGTTTCAGCAATACCATAACATGTTGTTGGTACTTAAGCATATGAAATTGACAGTTTAAATCCCTGATTGCCAAGGTTGCAGATGTATAAACCTTTTTTCCCCATCTGTCCAGCGCCCTTGAATCTCTGTCAGAGGGGTTAGGGTTTGTTGCTGTTGAGGCCCCAACTTCCTTTGGGTCCTGTGAAATAGTTTCAGGATCAGCAGCAGGGTTTCTAAATAAATAATTATGAGAGTCAGGGACCCTGTAATACCTTTCAGGCTTACTGGGAGCCAGAGGTAAAGAGTCAGGGGTCAGGCTTGACTACAAAAAAAACATCATCCACAATGTCTAACACAGGGGGAATGGCTAAAGGCTTGTGCTGAGGGAGGAGGAGGAAATCCCTGAGCCTCTTTTTTGATTCTGAGAAGTCTTGACTCTCCCAGTGAAAATGTTCCCTCAAAGTATGCAAGGTTTCCCCAAATGAGTAATCCTCAGGAGGAGATGTAGATGGAATAGACTCCTCAGCATCAGAATCCTCATAGGGAGGCAAAGATAATTCCTGATCAGAAGAGGAATCAGAAGAAATAGAAACCTGATCTGAAGATTCATAATCAGTTTCTTGCCTAGGCCTCTTATCTGGAGGGGGATGGATACCCCTGATCAAGGTAATAAGATCTTCAGCCATTTTGATCATCTGTTTTTTAGGCATAGAGGCCTGTGCACGTGGCTCAAGCGTCGTTTTTTAGTTTTAGAAGGTGTCTTTGCCTTTGGTTTTGCAGCTTTCGTCGGTTTGATATAAAAATGTTGAGGTCTGAATACACCGTCAGAAGCCGGTGCTTGCTCAGCGGCTCCGGACCCATCCGAGGGAGATGCATCCGTCGGTCCAATACCTTGAGTATCTTGTGGCATGCCGGACTCCACACGGATGTCGGTAGAGGCCTGCGACTCAAAGGTAGCAGGTATCAGGGGCTGCAAAAGCGCCTCACTGAGTACCGGCAACTGGCTTAGGAGAAGCTTTGTCGTCGGTTTTGGATCTCGACTGCCTTTCTCTGTCCATTTCTTTGCATTTTTTATGTACTCCGGTAGTCGGATTGCTATCCGATGACATTACTGGGTAGTTAAATCTGTTTCTAAAATACTTGGATGCAAAAATATACCTACGCTTAATAGTGCGTTGGTTAAATCTAGCACAAAACCGACAGCCAGGAACATTGTGATCACGGCCTAGGCAAGGAATACAGTATAAATGGAAATCCTTATGAGGTATTTGCTTCCCACAAGTAATACAATTATTAACTTTTTCTGACATCGGTAAAAAGCAAGAAAAAAGTTTCCCCAACGGGGTACTTAGCTTTATTGAAGACTTCAGTTCTGAAACTCAAACTCGAATATTTCAGTAGTCGGCTGACCGGCACTTGTGAAATCCTTCTGCTTCGGGCACCGTGCGGCAAGAAAGACTGAAGAAAATGGCGTCGGCTGCATGTTTTATACCCCTGATGACCTGACGTCATGGAAGAGAAGACAGCAACCGACGCAGGACCCAAGACTTTGAAATTCAGGCCAACTGAGGGCAACCTGCCAGCAGATTACCCAAATGAAATGACTGCAACAGTGAAACACAAAGAAAATCTGCAAGGCCATGGAACGTATTATCATGGAACTTATAAACAAAGACATTGGCAACCTTAAAACACTGGACCCCACCCAGTTTGGGTTCGTGAAGGGCCGATTTTGTCTCCTGAACCTGATTGACTTCTTCGAATCAGTCTCCAGGGCCATGGACAAGGGTAAGGCAGTCCACACAGCCTATCTGGACCTCGCCAAGGCCACTGACACCATCCCCCACTCTGGAATTATAGATAAACTTACTAAGCTGGACATTAATCCCTACATCACTCGATGGGTTGCCAACTGGCTTACTGACAGAACCCATACTGTAAAAGTAGCTGACTCCAAATCCAGCTCCAGACAAGTGGAGTACCTCAGGGTTCAGTCCTGGGACCTCTCTTGTTTGGCATCTACTTCTCTGAAGTACAGGCCAACACTAAGGGACTCTGGCTAACAAAGTTTGCAGATGACTGCAAACTGGGAGCCATTATTGAATCCCCAAATTACGTGGATACTCTACAAAAGGGCCTTACAGAAACAGATGCTTGGTGCCAGAGCCATGGGCTCAAGCTCAATGCCAAGAAATGTATAGTTATCCCTTTGGGAAAAAACATGTACCCGTGAATTACCACATAGGTGGCAGTACACTAAACACCGAAAGTGTGATAAGAGACTTAGGGACACAGGTGAACAGTGGTCTCACCTTCAATAACCACATCGCCACAACAGTCAGGAAATCCTTCTATGTGGCACACCTCATCACTAAGGGCTTTTCATCCAGAAAAAAGGAGGTAATTGTCCCACTGTACTCATCCCTCATTAGACCCATCATAGAATACAACGCTCCATTTGGTATGTACCTCTCAAGACATCTGCAACAACTGGAAAGGCCGCAGAAATACCTCACTAAAAGAATCACAGGCCTAAAGCAGATACCCTATGCTGACCGCCTTAAAAAATTCCAGCTATATTCTGTTGCATATCATCTACTCCGAGGAGATATCTGCTTAACATACAAGGCCATGTCAAACCCAGAGCTGTTGGACATGCTACACTTAAAGAAATCCCAATCCCTCAGAGCAACACGCTCCAGGGATCTAAACCTTGTCATCACAATAATCAAAACATGCTGGAGGGATAGGTTCCTGACCTAGAGACTCCCCAGACTCTGGAATAGACTGCCCATACATGTCAAGCAGAGTGCCTCTTTGGCCCTCTTCAAAAGGAACCTTGATGATTGGATGGGAGAAAGGAAATTCACCCCGGGGATCATGTCAGTTGACAGAAGTCCATGGAAGTAAATAGTGTGGGAAGAAATAGCCAGGGAATTGTTATGGCTAAGCTTGTACAGTCCCTAGGGCCGATAGCCTAGTACTAACCTATTAACCCTATAAATATCAAATTGTTTGATATGAAAAATAACACATTTAAAATCCCACACTAGTAAGTGTGGGTCCTGAAAAAAGGAAAACAATGTGCACACATGGGGACTAGATATATTAAGTGTAAGACTGCTGCATTTCACTATTCCTTTTCTCCAAGGTATGTTGAACTAAGTCAGTATACATGAATAGTAGAGGGTGCAGTCCCTCCATGCTGATGGGTGAGTTACATAGCGCCCCCATGTAAAAAAGCAACTTAATTAACAGTGACTGTCAACATTCACGGATGATCTGTGGGTTTTATTTTTTTTTAAGTTTTCATAATCCCAGTGTTCAGGTCTTGAAATAAAAACAGGGAGCCAATTTCAAGATGGCCCTATGACTCTCTGAAATTGTTGGAACCTTATGGTTCATCCTTCAGTGCCTCATTACATGATTCTTAGCCTTAAACTGACATGCCTAGGGGCCATATGCCGTTTTCGGCTTCTGCACAGTATCCTTGCACTGAGAATAACAGGTATGTGGACCCACTTGGTGGATTTAGATTTCACAACATCTGCTCAAATAAAGGTGGCTGCTACAAGAAAGCATACAGAGACACAGATATGAATGTAACCTTTAGTATAAAAAGTCGTACTGCAAAAATGGCATTTGGAATGTTTCAAGGGAAAAGGACGGAGGACAGGAATAAGACATCCTCTGCAAAGGGCCTTCCCGAAGGTAATATATTTGTGCATGTGAGATACCATAACAGATCAACCAAACATTCTGCATCTTCACAGGCAACATTGCTGAGTTTTTACTGCTCAAAAGGCTGCAATGTTTTCCTAGCACATTTATCAACCTGGAAATGTAGGAAGCAGCTGGGCTCACCTGTCAATCACAAAAGTAGTATCCAGTTTCCATCACTTTTATATGCTACAACCAAAAATATATACCAGGGCAAGTGCTCGCAAACCTGCAAGAACCAAGTAGTTCTTAATTTCTGTGTTTATGTTCCTGAACTTGCTTAATAAAGCCTGCTTTTATATTGAGTGTCATCAAGCCTTCCTTTCAGTGCTGGCTGGTTTTCTACTTGCACCTTTATATGCTCACATCTCAGCAGCTAAAGTTTTGGGAAGTTAGCTTTCACCAAAGTAGCAATGCTTCAAAGAGCAGGCCAAGATGCAATGGGTACTTAACGTTTGAGCTTCCTGGTTAAAATACTACAAAAGTTCAAAATGAGAAATCAGGTAGCTCAGAGAACAGAAACAGAAGCTGGAAAAATAAGGAAAATGCTAAAAATCCTTACTAGAATCACAGAAAACCTCTACCAAAATAGTAAGCAAAATAAAGGAATGGCTCTTCAAAGGTGGAAAAGTCACTGGAAAATGCTTAGAAAGAAAAAAAAAATAAAGTCAGACAAATGGAAAAAAGTAATTATATATCTGAACGCCTAATCAGACTCATTAAAACAAAGATCATGAAGGGGATATTTCAAGCTAACTATAAAAAAAAAAGAAATTATGTCTTACCATAACATTCCGAGTTGTTCATCTTCTTTCGTTCATCACTGATGGGTTCGGTTCAGAGCCCTTGAAACAGAGTTGGCCTTTTTAACAAGCTCACACCAGCCAAAAAACCCTCGAGCTAAGTCTCTGCAAAGAATGCCCTTCTCCCTGTTAACTCAGATTGAGTTTGCTAGAGAAAAGGAAGTAAAGCCAAGGCCATTTCTGCGTAACTACCCTAGGGCACCACTTAGACCCAAAGCATCCCCCAGGAGCCTTTGGAGGGGGAAGGAGGGTGGGAAGTGATGAATGAAAGAAGATGAACAACACAGATGGAACGTTATGGTAAGACATAACTTCTTTATCTGATGTTGTTAATCTTCTTTCCATTCATCACTGATGGGACAGAACCCCAAGCTACCTTGAGGTCCATGGGCAACCCTCAAGGAAGAACATTCCAGAGTACCACTGAACCAAAGGCAGCTCTTCCTCTGGAGACCAGGTCCAACTTGTAATGACTGATAAAGGTATGAGGCTTAGCCCAAGTAGCTGCTGCACAGACATAATCCATGGAAGCCCTGGAATGGAAAGCTACAGATGTTGCCATAGACCTAGTGGAGTGAGCTTTAACTTTTGGCATAGGTTCATTACTGAGGGAATAGATGAAATGTTTGCAGTCCCTTAGCCATTTTGATAAAGTAACCTTGGAAACAGCCTCTCCCATTCTGGGCCCAAAACAGGAGATGAAAGGCTGTTCAGATTTACGGATGGGTTTGGTCCTGTCTAGATAAAATATCAATTGTCTACGTATGTCTAAAGAGTGAAGGCAGTACTCTACTCTATTGGCAAAATTCAGAAAGAATACTGGTAGGTCAATGGTCTGGTTTATGGAGTAGTCAGATACAACTTTGGGGAGAAAGGATGGATTCATCCAAAGTGACTCTGTCTTTATGAAAGACCAGATAGGGCCTCTTGATACACAATGCCTGCAGCTCCGAGACTCTTCTGGCAGACATGATGGCTACCAAGAACAAGGATTTCCAAGAAAAAAAGCTTTAGGTCACACTTCGCAGTAGGTTCAAAAGGTTTCTGAGTCAAAGACTGAAGGACTAGAGTGACGTTCCATGTTTCCATGGGCTGTGACAGGAGGCCTGATATGAGAAGTCCCCTTGAGGAAAGAGCGTAGAGAGATAAGAGGGGTGCCATCTATACCATTGTGGAAACTGGAAATTGCAACTAGATGTACTCATACGATAGAGGCAGAGGCTCCATTATCAAAAAACCTAGCCAAGTATTGAAGCACTGCAGTAACTGGAGACGAATACGGGTCCAGCATGTTATCCTTGGACCAGATGGAGAAACTTTTCCGTTTATCCTGGTATAATCGTCTGGTGGATGGTTTATGAGAGGCGAGAATGATGTCTCGAACAGGTGAGGAGAGCTAAGCTTACCTGGTTATTACTGGAAGTGGAGAAAACAAGCTGTCGGCTTGAGACTGGACGGACTTGGGTGACTCAACCTTTGGGGGTGAGTAATCAGATCTGGTAGTGGGTCCAGAATCCACGTCTGGTATACTAGGTGAGGCTGAAGGAAGGGGACCAAAATTGTTGAGGCCAGAATGGGGCTATGAGGATCATCTTGCATCTCAACCAAAGAGCTTTCTTTAGAAATTGTGGGATCAGAGGGATGGGAGGATAAGCATAAAGAAGTCCCGTGGGCCAATCACGGATCAGAGAGTCCTTCAGTGACTCCACTTCCGTGGAAAGTAGGGCAAAATAGCTGCTGCACTTGGTGTTTGATGGGGAGGTGATAAGATTGCAGCAGGGCTGGCCCCAGTGGCTGAAGATTGCTGATGCCACCTGGCGGCTGAAGGACCACTCGTGAGGCATGAGGATGCATCTGCTAAGCTTGTCCGCAATCATGTTGGAGCTCCCCGGGATATGCATTGCTATTAGAAAGCAGTTGGAAGCTATTGCCCACTGCCAAATTCTCATGGCTTCTCGACACAGGGGATAGGACTTGGTTCCTCCTTGCTTGTTGATATACCAGACCACTGACATTGTCTGAGTGAATTGCAACTGTCCCGGAAGGGAGAGCCAAATGGAAGGCGTGCAACACTAACAGCACAGCTCTCAGTTCCAGAACACTGATATGCAGGTGGGCCTCTGAGATGGACCATGCGCCATGGACAGTCTTTCCCTGGAAATGGCCCCCCCACCTGATCAGGGAAGCATCCGTGGTCACAATGGCTGTGGGCTGAGAAGACTGAAATGGACGACTCAAACGTTCTACGTCTGGCCTCATCCACCAAAGCTGGTCCTGCTTGCAGGAGTTCGTTATTTGAATCTGGTAACTCTGGGGGTGGTAGTTTGGAAACCACTGACACAGAAGGAGCCACGGCAGAATCCTCATGTGTAGCTTTGCTAGAGGCAGTATTGGGATTGATGCTGCCATGGAACATAGGACCTGAAGAACTTCCCTTGCTGAAACTGTTGTTTGTGAGAGTATCACCCAGAGTTGAAGCCTCAGTTAATGTAGTCTGTGAATTGGGAGTGATGCCAAACAGGACTGAGTACTGAACACTGCTCCAATGAACACTATTTGTTGTGTAGGCACAAGGTTTGATTTCTCCCAGTGTATCGTTATTCCCAACAATTTTGACAGAGAGAGAGTGTAATGTAGTGCTGTTACCAGAAGATGCTAGGTGGGGGCGGTAAGGAGCCAGTCGTCCAGATATGGAAACACCTGGAATCCTTTTAGTCTCAAGTGAGCTGTTACCACTGCCATGCATTTTGTAAACACTCTGGGGGCTGTAGAGAGAGATCGAACAGCAGGGCACAGAATTGATAACGATGGGCTCCTAGCCAGAAGCCAAGCAGACTCCTGGAGCATTTGTCCATCTTGATGTGGTAATACGCATCCTGGAGATCTATAGAGCACATCCAATTGTCTTCTCTTAAAAGGGGAAAATGGACTGAACTGTGACCATCCGGAATTTGGTTTGGGTGACAGACTTGTTTAAGCTGCTGAGATCCAAAATGGGTCTCCAGTGCCCTTCTTTTTTGGCACCAAAAAAAATCTAGAGTAAAATCCGGATCCACGCTGATCTGATGGGACTGGTTGGATGACTCTTTTTTGAGACAGCTTTATAATCTCTGAAGCTGCTTCTTCCCTTTGGGTGGAACATCGGGAATTTTTCTTGGGAAATTTAGCTGACAAGAAAGGGGAATGGTGTAACCTCTGGTGATAATGCTCTGCACCCAATGACTGGTGGTGATGGATTGCCAGGCAGCTTGGTGCAGAGAGAAATGACCGCCAACTGCTTCCAGAGGTAAGCAATCGGGCTGCTCCTCAGGAGCGCTGATAAGGCTGTCCAGAGAGGGAATCCCTGGAGCCCTGATTACGAGGACCACCTCTGCCTCTATAGATGTGTATTCTGGATTGTTACCCCCTCTGCCTCTGGGAGTATCATCACCACGTGTGGCATGGAAGGGACCCTGTGATTTCTTATGTTACATCTTTCCACTCTTCTGATTCCTGCAGAAGGTATGCTGAAGGTTGGAAAACCGTAGGCCTACGGCAGACATGGTCTTTTTGTCTTGCTCGCACCTGGCTAGTGTGTCCTTCACTTTGGAGCCAAAAAGGGACAAAGCTTCGATGGTAGTATTCAGAAAGGAAGACTTGAAGGGGTCCACGAGGTCACAAATGTGCATCCAGGCATGACGCCTCATAAAAATTCCCGAACCCACTGCTCTAGCCGCCCCTTTGGTTGCATGTAACAGCAACCTCATGGACCTGTTAGATATTGATTCCAGGGTTGCAAGCTGCAAGGCCACTTTGTCCCTGACCTCGTTAGACAACTGTCCTGCAAGCGCCCCAGACATTTCGGAGATCAAGTCCTTCTGGAGCCTCGTAAAATGTGCCAAATAATTCAGGGACCATATGGCAAAGGTCCCAGATGCAAAAACATGCTTCCCAAGTTGGTCCACCGCCCAGAACTCCCTGTTGGGTGGGTAGACAGCAGGACTTTCCTCAGCCAAGTCCTTTTTCATGGCCGCCACCACCATAGCATCAACTGGTAACCCTTTAGACCAATGCGGGTTCTCCTCGGGAGAGGAAAGAATTTTGTCTGGTCTCTGAGGGATTGCCTCAATGGAATCAGGGTTCTTCCAAGCGTGCTGCACGATGAGCTGGACGAGCTCATCAGCGGGCGGGGTCACCCAAGATGTAGAAGGCCGAGCGCGAAAAGCCTACAGGAACACGGACTCCTCAGACAAAGGGTTGGAGAGCTTCCAGTCACCTCTCTGCTTTAACATTTCCAGGATGTCTCCTAAGTAGACATCATCAGTAGGTGACAGTGGGGACCCTTCACCATCATCGTAATCCATGTCTTCCATTAAGGACTCCTCGGGCAAGTCCATGTGCTTCCTCTTGCACGTCTTCTTTTGAGGGGGCTCCTCAGTGGGGGTCTCTGAGGAGGACTCAGAAGAGCCGGTACCCTGAACAGGGGTGTCCTGCGTCTTCTCTACCTGGTGTCCTGGGGGGGGGTCTTTGACAGCTGTAGCTCAGGGGGTGAAAACTGGGGATCCGACATTGAAGGAGTGCTGCCAGAAGCAAGAGCCCTCTCCATTGTGTGAAAGGCAGGCCTGCCTGAAGAGGGATGGCAGCCCGGAATAGAGAAAGACAACCTCGGGATCGAGGTCACACCCCACTCCGACAAACCTGCCCCCATGGATGGAGCCTCAAGCAGGATCGGCACAGATGCGGCTATCGGCACAGAGGATGGAACAGAGGAGAGAGGTGGCTCCATACCCCGGGCCGATATGCCCATCCCCCAAACCCAAGATTGAGGAAGGACCGGTTCAGCAGGAACTGAAGACCAAAGGGACAAACTCGGTGCCATAGTGAGATGCACTGTAGGCGCCGAGGTGATGGGTTCCAATAAAGATGTTGGAGCAGAAGGCTTCGGACCTGAGATGGTCGATGGAGGAGTGTAAGATGGAGTCTGTGGATAAGGCAACCTAAGTCCAGCAGGTGGATGGGTCTTAGAAGGTGAGGGAATCCCCCTGGCTAACAATAGCTGGTCTGCAAGATGCACCACGTCGTGTTCAGAAAGGCTCCTGGTGGATCTAGTGGATACTCAAGACAGGGAGTCAGGACATTCGATGAAGGGGCTATACGCTTGGTCCAGAAATGGATCTACAGAGGGGGAGTATTGGGTCCGAGGTGCAAGGTCTGTCGTCACTGAAGTCTCTAGTTTCGAGACCAGAAGTAAAGGGGTCAAATCCAGTGAGGTAGGTACAACGTTCGGTGCCGAAGTGGCACTCAGAGCTGAAACAGTCAGTTCCAAAATGGAAACCAATGACGTAGTCGAAGGTGTGCCCTGAGCCGAAATGGCCACAGGTGCCGAAGTCGAAATAGGCATAGTAAGGTCTATGATCTGTGCCAGAGGTAGAACTGGTGCTGAAACGGGCGCTAGTATAGATGATTTTGAGATGGTCGGAGTCGAAGAAGACAGACGTGGGGGCTGATTTATGCTCCGAAGATAACTTTAGGACCTTTGATTTCCCAGGCTTCCTCTGATCACCCGATGGTGAAGAAGAAACAGAGTGGAATCGCTTTTTGTCCTTAGAAGGAGGGGCTGAGACTGCCATCGCAGAAATGGCCTCTGAAAAGGGAGACTTGAGTAACCCTTTCAGAATGAGTTTATTTTTGCGCTCATTAAGAGTGTGTTGACTGAAACTGACAAATGTCACATGGAGGTTGCACCGAAAGGTGGGACACTCCCAAACCAGTATACACAGTCATCATGAAAGTCACTGTTAGGTAACTTGCCCTTACATGAAGTACAATGCTTAAAACCTGAAGTACCCTTCTTATTGGACATCTTGCTAGAGAAAAAAAGCACCACAAGCCAACTGTATAATCCAACTATAAACAAAGTCAACTCCGTTTCAAAAAGTCGCAAATATAACAATACACTGGTATGACAGAGAAAAGAAACACCTGAATAAAAGACAGCTAATAGGTTAAACAATACCAACTATGGTACTGAAGAAATACCACAAGGGTAAGGGAGGAAAGCCGTACCAATAATAGCACTTGAAAGTGTACCAATGGTAACTATGGTTAGAAAGGAAAAATCAAGGTCAGACAGAAAAAAAGACACTAGAAAAACTAATTGCTTAATAAAATATGAAGATATTCAAAATTTTTCACACAAAAATATCAAAAAAGTTTCACTTAGCTGACAGCTCGGCTGAAACCCGGCTTTACGGCTAAGCAGCAAACAAGATCTGAAATAACAGGGAGAAGAGCATTCTGGGTAGAGACTTAGCTCAAGAGTTTTTTGGCTGGCACGAGCATGGTAAGAAGGCCGACTCGGTTCCGAGGGCTCGGAACCGAACCCATCAATGAATGGACAGAAGATTAACAACATCAGATCCAGATGTTGTCCAAGACACAGACATGGAAAATTACTTAGAAAACATGCAATGGCACTGTTGCACACACCCAATGACCTGGACTTTGATCTGGATAGGATGCATAGAGTGGGGAGTAAGCAGACACAGTTTATGTCAAGTACTATGCCTTGTGCACACTTTTAAAGCAAAGAAACTTATATGAACAGCAGTAACAGGAAGAAATATCACTGTATGAACTGGCTCAGTTGTTCAGGACTAATGTTTTCTAACAGTCTGTTCATCTTTTGTAGAAGTGGAATTATCACAACTGCATCACCAAACTAGGCCAGAGAATTTATCAAGTGTTTGAAACCAAACACAGAGTCATGCACGTAAGAGATGAAATGGCAAGTTAAGAGAGAGCATCCTAACAGCCAAACCTCTCTCTCCAACACAGTCTGCAGTGAATAAAGCTGAGTGATAAGAACTTAAAAGGAAGGAAAAACTCAAAAAGTGAATGGGACCATGGCCACAGGCAAAAAAAAAAAAAAAAAAAAAAAAAAATGAAGGATGAACCAACAATCATAAAACAAATGAATAGCAAGCAACAGAAGAGGGGGTAAGAATGGTGGGGTCAAGAAAAAGGCAAAAAACAAGTTGTAGAACTCAAGACTCCAGAAGCAGAGGGAAGGGGCAGATGTAATGGGAGCCCATTTGAATAATAGCAATCTCAGAGAAGCCACAACATAGAAAGAAGGGGAAGCAGACAAGAATGTTAAAGCTTGGAAGAAGATGAAGAAAGAACTACCCTGAACGTTGCAAAGGCAAAAGGTGAGAGAGGAAAATCAGACAAAGGAAGAAAACAAAGAGTAAAGGTGAAATGCACAGCAAACTTACTGAGATTGCTGGACCTATTCAAGATAAGCAGTAGCTAACAGCAGAAGGGAAAAAAACACAAAAGACAGAATAAAAGTGACTTAATGGAACAAAATGTGTTTTTACTTATAGTGTAGCCACCTAATGAGTACAACAGTGAAAATTAATAAGAGGCTCCCAAGAGGAGACACCACACTGAGTGGAAAAAGGGAAGGTCTGAGGACAGAAGTACAAGACTCGAGGGGAAGGACAAAAAGGGTCAGATGTGTGTGGGGGGTGACACAAAACAAGAACATGGCTGAAAACTGGAGGCAAAAAAGAGATGAACAATGATCCAAAGAAGGGAGAAGTGAAGGGTAAAGGATCCTAAGGGCAAGCCAGAAGGAGGTAAAGAACAGAGGACACAGGAAGTCTGGAGGGGGGTGGGGTGGGGTGGGGGCAACAGTTTTTAAAATATAAGCAGGTAAATAAAGAGAAAGTCTCAAATAGGAGACTTCGAAAGAGGAGGAGGAGATGTGCAAAACCATAAGCCAAGGAAAAAAGGAGAAAAAATGGGATGAAGATGATAAAGCGGCAGAGAAAATGATGACAAATAAAACAGATAGGGACAAAAAGAATAGCCTAGGAAAGTAAAGAAAGGGGGAGGAAACTGGAGGACAGTAACTAACAAGGTGAAAAGCTGCAATCAAACAAGGAAGAAAAGGGATAGGCATGAGATGTAATAAAACTCAATGGGACACAAAAGGGAATTCCATTAGTTTTGAAAAAAGACAAACTTTGTTTGTCTAGTAGTCTGACGAAATGTGGATAATTAGTTCATCAGTTGTATCCTCTTGATAACTATCCAATGAATACAGCAAGACAGTTAAGACAAATCGTAAAGAAAAGTATCCTGATCAACAATGCTGTTGCTACCTCAGAAATGGTATATTTAGAGGTGCAAATGTGTGAAGGGAGTCTTCAACTTTTTTGCTGCAGTCCTAATTCAACAAAAGGCAACTTGATGTTTAACCATAAATCCAAAACAGACTGGGAGTAAGGAAGGAAATGGGGGGGGGACCTCTGGACAAAGTAAAGTGAAAAAACTGTAGGGAATAAAAGAAATGAAATCAAGAGAGGGTGAGAAAGCTTATTAACAAGGTAAGAATCCTTACGAAACCATGTTAAGGAGCAATTTGGGACTGGACTGCTTCAAGAAACAAGAGTATACACAAATGAGGTAGAAGTACTGAAAATCAAGGGCTTCCCAACCGCAGAAGCAAAACATGTCAAAGGACAAGGGGAAAGACAAATGTGAAAAGTCTATTCAGAAGAGAGCTGGAAGTGAGAAAAGCAATAATAGCAGATGAATAAAGGGAGGGAACAATAATAGACAAAAAGACAAGCAGTAGCATATACACCAAATGACCAAACATGGATCAGCAGGACTTCTTTTTGAAATTTTCTAGACAAGAGGAAAGTAATGGGGAAATACAGACATGCAGCAAGCTTCAAGCCACAAAGGGGAACTCTAGTCTCTCTCCCTCCCTGCAGGAAAAAGTCATCTGAAATTATCACTGCTGCCCTCACAGTAAGGTCAAAAGTAGCAGTCTCTCATAGGACTAGATGACTTAGCCTAATTTTGAGCAATCAAACAAAAAGGGCTAGTATACCCCCTTTTGGACACTTTAATGCACCATTAAAACTGATTCACCAAAGATGCAAAGGATTACAAATTTGGAAGCACTGTTCTTAACCCCACAAATGCCACCTTCTTTCAAATGACAATATTACACTGAATGGAGCAGTAAAAATGGCCTTGCTTATCAAAGACACAGCACTTGGCAACACTCATTAGCTTTATACACTACTGGATGGGTAAAAATTACAAGCTGACAAAACAGCAAAAGACCTTGGAGCCCTCGTGGATAACAACTTTTCATTTGACACCTACGTAAAAGCTAGTGACTGCAAAGCATACAGAGATGCTCACCTGATCCTCTCTGGGATAAAGAACAATGGCAAAGAGACATCTGTCCTCCTGCATACAGCTCTTATTAGACCAATTATACAATAACGTACCCTGTTCTGTATTCTACTCACAGATAAACTAGTGTAATTGGTGAAGGTACTAAGATTTCTCAGAAAGAGGATCAAAGGGCTCCAAGACTTTTAGCCAAACATTACAACTTTTCTTTCTCTGTATGTTATCTCCTACGTACAGGAGACCTACACCTGTTATAGAGAATATTAAGTACCCCATAATGTTTGAAACCCTTGGCTTAGCATACCCCTCCTCCTCCAGTGATCTTAATACAAGAGGGCACTTGGTCTCAATAAAACTTAATATCAACCGTACCATGAAATGTGACAACTTCATAACTAAGATGACTCTCATGCCTACAGAATAAACATCCCCCTCGAGTAAATTTGGTCCATCAATCTACATCTTCAAGAACAAAATGAATGACTACATGGACACCTGTAAATTCCAATCTGGAATCCAGGGCATTATGCTCCTCGATGGCCAACAGGCCTTGAGGTTGACCATCAAAACAAAGAAGTTATGTCTTACCATAACGTTTTATCTGTGTTGTTGATCTTCGTTTATTCAATACTGATGGGTTATCAGTTTCATCCTCGGAACCAAGCCAGCCTTGCACCAAGCTCACATCAGCCAAAAATTATCGAGCCAAGATCCTACCCAGAATGCTCTGCTCCCTGTTACCTCAGATCGAGTTTGCAAGTTGATAGACAAAACTCTGCTCATAACAGATCTACAATAAAGGAATATACGAGATCAACCAGGAACCTCCGGAGGGGGACGGAGGGTGGGGAGTAATGAATGAACGAAGATCAACAACACAGATGGAACATTATGGTAAGACATAAAGTACAGTTTTGTACCTACCATAAATGTAGATGTTCGAGGATCCACATTGCTGCAGTCCTAACTATTGGGTAGTCCGCTGTCCAGTCGGCCCGAATACCAAAGTATATGGCTGACATCGGTCAGGGCGCATTAGACTGACGTCAGTACGTCAGGGTACTAATGCGCATGACCGACGTCATATCCTCAGTCTTTTCTTGCCCCAGATGTCAGAAGACCCTAAAAAGACAAGGCCCAATATACCTGCACCAAAAATATGTACAATATATACAAAATTATCAGCATATAACCTCACCTACACAACCACCCCTAAACACAGAGGGAAGGAGGGAGGGTAAATTGGACTGCAGCAATGTGGATCCTCGAACATCTACATTTATGGTAGGTACAAAACTGTACTATGTTCTTCATTCCACATTGCTGCAGTCCTAACTATTGGGTAGAATCCCAAAGCAGAGGTAAGGGAGGCTGGCAAATCATAAAGAAGCAGGAGCTGACAACATGCCTTGCAAAATAGCTGTGGCAAAACCAGCCCTAGACTTAGAGTAGAGAGGAAGGTGATAATGCTTAGAGAAAGTATGCACTGAACTCCAAGTAGCTGCCTCCAAAATATCCTTAGTTGCCACCCCCCTTAAAAATGCTGTTGAAGTGGCAGTAGCCCTAGTGGAATGAGGCCTAATCCCAGCTGGAATCTGCTTGCCATGATGGGAATAACAAAATGCAATGCAAAACCCAATCCACCTAGAAATAGTTTGTTTTGACACAGGCTTGCCCTGCGAACTCAAAGCAAAAGAAACAAACAACTGCTGAGACTGCCTAAAATCCTTAGTCCTGCTTAAATAATAACGCAATTGCCTGTGTACATCTAAAGTGTGCAAAATCTTTTCCCCTTTATTTTGGGGGTCTGCATAAAAAGTAGGCAAATGAATAGTTTGGTTTAAAGCCACACTAGAAACCACCTTAGGCA